>NC_143521.1:21589643-21907679 GCF_031878675.1 Megascapheus bottae | reverse complement strand
GTAGTTGAGATCAAACCCAGTGCCACATATTTGCAAGCCAAGTTCTACACTCCAGGGCCAATTGTGCCTCAACCCTAGACATGACATCAGTCTTAGAGTTAAATAAATCACTGTCTATTGCCTAATTGTTATTCTTTCCAAAAGAAAATGTGAAATAGTGATGGAAATTGTGAGCTAATATTTGAAGGTATCTTTACTAATGTGGCAATGAGCCTTGTTTGTCTAAGCTAACTAGACATTCTTGCCTGGATGCTTAGCTTCCCCACTGAGAAACTCATTCCTGAAGAACATACAGATTATCCTGGCCTCTAAACATTCACACATGAGAGTGAAGTAGGATAATCTGAGAAGATCACAAAGGCACAATAGTTATGTGTGTATGATTACATAAAGTGATGGCTACCAAAATAAGCTCCAAGAAACAGAAGCAAGGTTTTTTTTGTTATTTTGTTTCTTTCTTTCTCCCCTTTGTTGCTGTTTTTTTAATTTCTGTACTTTTTGTCGTGTATGTAAGTTTATCTATTTTAGAGAGGGTTAGAGGGAGCACAGAAATGTTGGACAAAGGGTGAACTAATGTAGCAGTGTTACTTACTAGACACCATGAGGAAAATGAACTATACAATGTGTGGGGAAGGGGGTTAGGGAGGAAAAACTGGGAGGAAATGAGGGAAAAAAAGAAAATGGAATATAGAAGTGGGCTCATTACCTGACTTATAAAAAAGTAAACCGCCTGCACATCACCTTTACATAGCAATAGCAATAGCAATGTTTTTTTGGTTTTAAAGAACACAACAAAACAATGCATGATCATTTGATATTCTCTTGGATGGTCTCAGACACCAAGAATTATCAAGGACATTGGCTACCTGAGGATTCTAGACAGTTGAGCACATAGAACAATCAGGAAAATAGCTCTGTGGTATAACAATACATCTGTTACACATTTGTAGAAATTTACACACAACTTCTAGTTGGTGAATAGTATTCTCTAGTTAGATGTGGAATATTGTTTAAGACACAAATAGTGGATAGCTTAAAATCCATAAATAGTTTCTATTAATAGAGCAGCAAGGGAAATCCTCTTTAGATTCTACTTCAGGAGATGCAACAAGGCAGTAAGTAGATGACAGGACCTTTCATTTCAACCCTGCCTCAACCAGGAAGGATATGTCTTGTTTTTATCTCTTACTTTTAATTGAAGCTCCCCTTTCCCCAAAATAATTGTGTTTAAAACATTCTACACGTAGCTCCTAAATGGTCAAATGCGTTTTCTTAAATATAAATATAAAGGATAATTATTGGTTCCAATTCAGTGTTCAATTCTGTTTATTTCTAACATAAATACTTAATATGTGCATGTGTATAAAGATTGTGTGATCATGGAAGTACATGTATATGGTTTTTATTGGTTATTGGTTATTATTTCAGTAGCATTGGGAAAAGCAAGTTGGTGGAAGACTGCACAAACACTTGTGATTTTCAGGGTTGAGGAATGGCTAGGGTGGAATTGAGAGTACCATATTAAAGCCAAAAGGCAAACAAAAACAAAACAATAAGAAATATTTTGAAAATTCAGTGAAAAGCAAAAAAGGCATTATAATTTTAAATTAAAAAGGCTTAATGAGCAATGACAATAAATGATTTCATTTTTTGTACTAGTGCCAGTTTTCTCAGACTTAGGCTCTTAGCCTTCTATTTCCCATAGTATAAAATAATAATGCTTTGTTTTACTTTTTCTGAGTTATGTCTTTGTACTCTACAAAGTGAGAACATTTTTCAAAAATATATGTGAAAGAATGATGTTCATTGCAGCACTATTTATCATAGCAAAGATATGGAACAAACCCAGATGTCCCTCAGTTGATGAGTGGATCAACAAGATGTGGTATTTATACACAATGGAATTCTATACTGCTGTCAGAAAGAATGACATTGCCCCATTTGTTAGGAAATGGAAAGACTTAGAAAAAATCATATTAAGTGAAGTAAGCCAGACTCAAAGGAACATAGGCCCAATGGTCTTCCTCATTTGTCATAATCAATAGAAACCTTGGGCTCTCCTAACAGAGATTTACAATAAAACAAAATCTAGAGACATTAGGCCAAATAGTATGACCTCCAGGAGAAGGAAACAAAAACCATATAATGAGTGACTGCTGTATTTAATGTACTATGTTATCTGTCATTTCTTTTGCCATCCCTTGGTTATCTCATATTGTTACAATATTTCACCTTGTTATCTGATATATTTTATATGTGCTTAATTGGTTATTTGAAATTGGATGGGGAAGGGGGAAATCAAGATAAGTTGGGGGAGGGGGGGAGGGAAATGGGGACCGAGACCTGAGAAAGGGTATCAATGTTTGCGAAGTTATGCACCTTCTATCTGGTGAATATAATGTAACCCTTCTATTAATCACAATAAAAAATATATGTGAAAGCCACAAATTACTCCATGGTGAAGAATCAAATGATCAGAACAGATTTGGTTCTGCTTGGTGTGTGGAGGAATGCGATATTCTATCAAATATAATGTAAGGTAGCACATTTCTTGCTTATATAAAAACAGTTCAGGGCCGGGAGTTTGGCCTAGTGGTTAAAGTGCTTGCCTAGCATGCATGAAGACCCGGGTTCAATTCCTTGGTACCACATACATAGAAAAAAGCCAGAAGTGGTGCTGAGGCTCAAGTGGTAGAGCTCTAGCCTTGAGAAAGTCCAAGGACATTGCTCAGAGCCTGAACTCAAGCCCAGGACTGGCAAAAAAAAAAAAACAGTTCATTTTGTCCACAGTAGTGTATTAAAATGGAAAGCAGTATAATTGTTGCATTTTAGTTGATTTTCACTGGTTTGTCTAATTCATGGATTAAAGATTGTTGTCCTAGAGCCTAGCATGGTGGAACAGTTATTTGGGAAGCAGAGACAAGAATATAAACAGTTTATGTTACCTTGTTATTTGATATGTTGCATATATGTTTATTCATTTATTTGAAATAGGATAGGGAAGAGGGGAAAACCAGATGAGGAGAGGGACTGAGGGGAAGAAAATGGGGTCATGAGAAGGGGTAGCAATGTTTGTTAGGTAATGCACATTCTATCTGGAGAATATACTGTCACCTATTAATTACTATAAAATATATTACAATAAAATATATATTTAAAAAAGAATATAAACAGTTTAAAAGACAGTATTGGAAAAAATTAGTAGGAGTCTATCTCAAAAACAAAATAAGAAAAAAACAAAAGAAAACATGGAGAGGCAAGAAGCATAGCTCAAGTGGTAGATGCTTGAATGTGAGGTTTTGTGTTTTTGCCCCACTACCACAGAGCATATACCCATAAATACACACACACACACACACACACACACACACACACACACACACACTATTCTCTAGAGAATGTTTTCTCTTATTTTCCTTCAGAGGAAAATTTCAATCCTCAGTGTTGTGTGAACCACGAGGACAAGTAGACATTTGTTTTGTTCTCTTTTCTGCAGGGAAAAAGACACCCTTTGTGTCCTAATAATTAACACTGATTTACCCATTCCTGGGGAAACCAACTAAAAAGATATGTGTTTCTATCAGTAACGAAGTTTCCAATCAGTAACTTTTCCTTAGATTTACATAACTCAGAATATCCAGTGAGCAAAAAAACAACAACAAAAAAAAAAAACGGCAATCCTCGAGAGCATCAGAAAAACAGACCGGACCTCGTGAAACTTGTCACTACTGTGATAACAATCCTATGTTATGTATGTCTCACAACTTTTTACATAAACTTTGGGTCTACAACCCTAAAAAAAGGGTGATTTTTTTCTTGATGAGAGCCTATCTCAAGATAATAAACTGGGTGCCTGATGGATCACCTTGTATTTTCTGCTTCTTATATATTCTCATGATCTCTTTATGGTTCAGGAAGAACAAATGTTGTCACTGTAATTTTAGATAAGGAAATGGACAAGGTATGGGACAAGTACTTGAGTCTTCATGACTCAGTGGAGCTACAACAGTCAGGTTCTCTATCTGTATAACCTAACCTCTTAATCCAGTACAGTCAATAAGATAAAGATCCAAGAAGTTCCCATAGCCAGTGACTATTTAATGATTCATTTCTGGTTTCAGAGAATTCAGACAAATTCCTGGCAAATGAACACATTAATGGAAAAGAAATACAATCCAGCACAGCAGAATGGCTACTGTTTCACAACCTGCATACCTACCTGGGCCTTCCCACCTAACAAAGAAAGCAGATTAAGCATTTGACAGTTCCTTCTTTCTGCCTGGGAGAGGTCTATAACCTAATTAATTCCCTAATTAGCTCATCCTCAGTCATACCATGAAACTTCTGCTCATTCTCTTATCTCAGATTTTCACTTGCAGATGAGGAATCCCTCTACAAGAGTTAGCTAGAGTCTTATAAGGTAGGACATCCCATCTCATGTGTATTACAAATTACTTGTTCTGATTCTCTTAACTCGTATCCAGTGGAATTTGTAGGAAAAATCCATACTTGTCTGCTGAAAGTAAATGCTATGGAACTACATTACTATACAAGAGGAAACAAGTTTCTGTGTATTTGGACTTCGCAAAGTCTTGAATATCCTAACATAAAAAAGGAATTTCTAAGGGACAAATATAGAGGTTTTTTTTGGGGGGGGGTGGGGGGTGGTGGTGCTTAAACTCAGGGCCTGAGCTCCTTTTGATCAAGGCTAATGTTCTATCACTTTGAGTCACAGCTCCATGTCCAGTTTTTTTTTTTATTGTCAGGGTAATGTATAGAGATAGGTAGTAAGTAGTTGCATTACTTCTTCCATGTCCAGTTTTTAAGTGGTTAGTCTCATGAGGACTTTTCTGCCTGGCTAACTTATATTCACAGATCTAAGCCCTATGAGTAGCTAGGATTAAAGGCATGTGCCACTGGTGCCAGGTGAGATATTGTTTTTAAATGTGTTCAAACAGAGAGCTCCTTCTGGCTCCTTCTAATTATGAGAGCCCTTTTTGTTTTTGTCTAACTTTTACATCTGGAAAATTGAGCTTCCCTAATTCACTGTAATACAGTAATGAGATACAGAAGAAAGGCCTTGGTAAATGTTTCTTCTCTCAAATTCAGGGACATGATGGCATTGTAAATAGCTGAAAGCAAACCAAAAGAAGAAATTAAATAATGTATAAATTCTTCCAGTGAAGTTTTTGTTTTCTGTTTTGTGATCTTTTTAATTTAGTTTTTGCAGTCGGATTCTGGGGTTTGAACTCAGGACCCGAGCACTGTCCCTGAGATTTTGTACTCAATGCTAGCACTCTACCACATGAGCCACAGCTCTACTTCTGGCTTTTTGATGATTACTTGAAGATAAAAGTTTCATGGACCTTCTTTCTTGGGCTAGTTTCCATCTCCAATTCTGAGATTTCATCTTCCCAAGTAACTAGGTTTGTAGGCATGAGCTACTGACACCTGGCTTTTTAGTAAATGTATAGCATTTTTAAAATCAGATGGCTTTAGTGGATCCCAAATTGGTTTGTAACTATTTCTTCAAATGCTCATAAGATAAAAACTTTATAACATCAACATATACAGACCTATCCATACTTTTAAAAGATGACAATCAATGAGTTTGTGTTTTGGGAAGTTCTTATACAAAAGCACAATTACTGCTTAACCCTGGGTATTTTTCATGTGCTTAGTCATACAGGCAGTGGCTGCTCAGATTAACTCTGTTTGCTGTATATAAAACTTTTATTTTGGAGTGACTACCAATAAATTACTTTCAGGAAAACCACTGGCTGACTAAGTTCAGACATCCTTTCGTAAGAGAATGATAAAAACCTTGACATATACTTAAATCAAATTATCTTACATAGGAATTCTAAGTGATTTGAAGCGGAAACCACAAGTAAGTTCATGGTGATACAAGACATCAGCTCAAGTGGGAAGCTGATATCACATAGAAAGGGACCTACTTACCATTAGCTTGAACTGAGGAGACATTTGCCGGCAGTGCTCTTGTTTTTCTAATCTTCTGATGTAAGTTGCTGGGGATTTTCTTCTCTCTTGCTATCACAATCACAGTAGAGGGGATCTGGAAGGCTGTAACACTATCTACTTTCACCTCATCTTCTGGGCTATGACACGTACAACAAAAGGTGCATATTCAAAAGATGCATCTGGTGCTGCCCTGTGATCTTTCCTGTATCTTCTGTTCTGATTTATGTTTCAATTGCGGACTGCCAAGGGTGAGTGCTTTCTTATTTACATCCTTGTGTATGTCATCCTTGATGTATTTTTGACCTGAGGCTATTTCATATGTTCCTCCTCCCAGCTTTTATTATGTTTTAAGGATGTTTCCCCTATTCCTTTGGCGGCTGGGTACAGCAGTTGGGTAACTTGTAGTCATAAAAGATCACCATCAATATAAAGAACTCTGAGGACTGGAAGAAAGCTTCATGTTCTTTTGGGACAATGAATCACAATCTGATATTTGAATCATTGCTGTAGCATTCCTTAGAAGTGGTCCTTTACTCTAAAGCAGTCATTAAAATGACAGGACATTTGATTCCTTAAAAGGCTGGTTTATCTTTCATCAGCCCTGGTTTTAAGACATTGTTTATTTCAGAATGAAATATTGCTCCCTTTGTTTTCCATTCCACAAAGGTTAAAACTACATACATAAAGTATCGATTTCCTCTTTCCCGTATTAGAATGCAGCAAGGTGTAGGTCTTTATTCCTATCCAAGTTACACAGCCAGTTTCTTGTTTTCCATCTACACAGGTTCAATCCTGACATCCATGGTACTTATTTTTAATGTTTTTTAGGTTCCTAAATTAAGAAACTACAATAAAACTTGGGGTCTTTTTAGAAGTTGAAATTAATATATATTAATATATATATATCATATTTGCTAATTTTTACTATAACTTATTTAAACATGAAAAAATGGGCCTATTTTCCTGAACCTTTAGCTAAAAAATATAATATAATATAGATTCGAAGACACTTAATGTGTTATGTTCCTTTTGGTTACTGGAATAGGAAAGTACAATCACTCAGAATTTTAGATCAAATTGGGAATTTGGCGTCCAAGTAAATTTTCATCTTAAGTAGGAGAAATTAACACTGTCCATCAGGCAGAATTTTTCTAGACTCACACAAAACAAATTACATACTGATAATAAAGGCAAACATGAAAGGTTTCCTCAAACCATAAGAATATTTCTAGAATGCCATGAATATCAGAATTTGAAAGAAAACATGACATGAAATTAGAAAGTACCATTGTTTATATGCTTTTCAGCTCGTAAATTATCCAATTCATACTACAATATTCTCATGAAAATCCTCAGTTACTAAAAATGGTATAAGAATTTGGAATAAGTAAATCCAATAAGATATTAGCCTATTGGTTAGAAAGTCTGTTGGTGATTATTTCTTCTAAATAAATCCACATAGGAATATAACCACTTTCATTTCCTTTAAGAAGATGAATCATACATACTCATGGGTTTGTGCCTGTGTATTCTGTGTTCTGTGATTTTTCAAATTAAGGCAACTGAATCCTCTGAGCAATTTCTGCAACTGATCTGAGTCTTCTTCCACACACACACACACACACACACACACACACACACACACACACACACACACACAAAACCAACAAAAAAAACAGAACAGTTTTTACAATAGAAACATCATTTTGTTTGGACATGTCTCCCATGACTAGATTTTTGTTACTGGTAAAATTCTGTAGTTAACTTTATCTTCTTAAGTCTTTTGAAGTGACACATCTGTCAAAAGCATAGTACTTAGTGCATGCAGAAACAGGCAGCTGAGTTATCCAAAGGCTGTGGGATTTAGGTAGATTATAGACCCAATGATCAGTTGATAAACTTTGAGTCTTGCTTCTGTCACTTGGGGTCACTTTCTCCTGAAGAAATATGAGTATATCACTGCCCCTTCACCCCTCCATCTTACTTTTCTATTACAAAATGGTGACTAGCTCTGTATTGCAGATATAGATAATTTGAAAGATAGTTATCTATGAGCATCCTTGTAAGGGCTTAATCCACAGAGGCACCCAGTATATGAATGATCCCAAGTATATTGCCCTTTGACCCTCCAGGCTGTGATTATACTTTAGCCCCAACATACGTACATAGGCCTGACTTCTTGATTGTTGATATAGTGCTTGTTCAAGGTGGAATCTATGAACATCTCATCCACCTGTTATTTCAAGAGAAACAAATGTTAACAAGATGTGTTTCAGTAAAACTATATTCTAGATTAAGAAAAATACAGGAATAATATCATTTCTGTTTCAATTAGAAATTCTCAATTTTCACAGCATGGCAGAATTACTTGCTGAATTACAAATACCAGATACTGGGGCTCCTCTCTCAGAATTTCACTTGGGCTTATAGTGACCTGGCCACTCATGTTTGAAGGCATCTCTCCAGATGATCCTAATGTCTAGTGTACATGTTTGAAATAGAAGATATTCTAAGACTCAAAAAATGAGTAGTAGAAAGATACAGAACAGATATAAGAAATAAAACAAGGTTTTAAAATGTTTACTTTTTAAGTTATCTTTAAGTAGTTGTACAGAGGAGTTAGCATTAATAAAGCAGTTTATGAGCACAAAACATCTTGATCAATGCCACCCTTTTATACATTCTCACACATCCCTCCCAATCCACTCCTTCCCTCTTCTTAATTTTATAGGAAATGCATTGGGTTCTTGACTGCATTCTCCTTCTCTTCTCCTCTTCTGGAATGAAGCTTTGAAAAGTCATGGAGGAACCCTAGTTTGTTTCTGCTGCCCATGTACTGGCCAATTTTGGAAAATATACTAAATCAAGTGGAACCTCAATTTTGTAACTTATAAGACAAAGATACGAATGTTACTCTTTAGGCTAGGAATATTAAAAACATATTAAGTACTGGGAATGTTTTGGCAGGTAATTTTTGGGTGGCCCTCTAGCTCCCATATTGGCACTGCAGATTTTAGTCATTTCTGCAGGACTTTGGTTGTCAGATATAATGAAATGAAGGGACATTCAGCAATAAGGTGGCAGCCAATAGTTTCTAAATCAATGATTGCGGAAGAAAGAATAAGGTAATATTTAAACATTAGGTCAAAAGTGTATTGCTTACTTCGTGTCATGGAGGAAGAAGAAGAAAAAGTAATTGTTTGGTGTCAATACAGAGTTGCCACAGGATAGTACTGCGGTATATTTGGTTTAGTCTTCCCAAGTAACTACTTGATGGCCCATAATGTCAACTGAATGTTTTAAGAACTGATGCATTCAATTCATAGAGATGAACTCACTGAGTTTATCTGCTCATTCAAATGGGAAGGGGGAGCGATCTGAAGAAAAGGCTAAGAAAACCAACTCTTCTTTGAAAATCACAAAAATAAAAAGGAAAGTTCTTTTAGGGATCAGGTCATGACTCCTCTATCACCAATGGGAAATATTAGGTGCTTCATTTGGAATCCTTGTATTCTGTTGCTTTTCTGAGCTCTGACCTTTACAATTCCTCATGAAAAAATTATTATTTTGATTCCTGCTTTTACTAAAATAGAAAACTGTTACTCAGAGATACTATGTGAATTACCCCCCTGGGATTTATGTATATAATGACAAACTGGGACTTAAATCTATGTTTTGTATCTACAGGATCTATATGCCTATCTAAACAATAATACAGCTTCCTCGTTAAATGTGATGCACATTTAACTTCAGTTTATTTCCCCTAGAGCACATGCATATAGGTTTTCAAATAAATACTTAAATGACCTAAAGACAATTCATTTTAATATTTCTAAAGAGGCATATTTGGTACTAGTTTTAAATACAAGATCAAGGGAAGCATTTAAATATTGATAAATTGTTACTCTCCAAAATATGCCGTCATTTGTATTTAAATAAGGAAATCCTAAATTTGGTGGCTGGGGATTTCTATGAAAAAACCCAAAGTATTTTGTAAGGTGTATTTTTCTGAGAATGACATTGTTCTGGTCATTATTTATGACTGCCAGTCTTATTACTCAATACCTGGCAAGGAAGTCCCAGAAGAAAATAAAAGGCAAACTAAAGAAAGGGGGAAATGTGGTGAATTTTAAAAGGAAGGAAAGTTGATAGCAGTTGGATATTTCAGAAAGTTTAGTTTGGCATCATCCTTTGAATCCACTCCACCCATCATTGATTCTTAGTCATTTGGAACTACGTGAAGGCACTGGAGCAGGTTTTTGACTCTGGATGACACATTCAAGTCTGGCAGTGTGCCCACTGAAAATGGCCAACCCTAACCTCAATTTCATCTTTTTGAATGATAATGTTCTTTGGGAAAATAGGAGCGAAAAGACCATAATAAGTCTAGGTAGAAGAAACTTATGATGTGATGACAATAATAGAAAGGATCTTCTTTATGATTCAGATTTCAGGATCCTATATGTAGAAAGTCTCATGAGTCAAGTTGGGATCTCTGGGTACTACAGGCTGTCTATGAACAACACGTTGAGAATGTATGTTCCAGGATTGGTAAAAAAAAATACTACCAAATTTATAATGGGGAAACCCATGTAAATTCACATATGAATGTCATTACTGAAATGAGTTTATATTGAAATGAGCTTTCCAGATACCTTGAAATTTTGCCTTGAAATTTTGAGATTTAAGGATTACCTCAACAAAAATATACTTTTTTGCCAAAATTAGGGTGTTCCAGTTGCCCCAACGTTTAGGAAGACACTTCTTTGTTTCAAAGCTGTACACATTTTTTCCACAAATGTATTGCTACTTATACAACTTAATAGAATTAGTGATTTTCAAATCCCTATAGCCTCATTCTTCAGGGGCATTTGTAGAGTTGTGTAGTTGGAGTTGGTTTGGGAATGTTAGAAATTATGCTAGGATTAAGGTCTCTGGGCAATAGAAAGTTAGTCTGGGGTTTAATGAAAGAGTTAGGGAGAGGTTGACAACTCAAACAAACATGTACGCCCAGACATTCATCTTTCATTCCTGAACTAGCTGTTCTTACATGTCACCACTGCTTTTGTTACAACAATCTTTATATAAGGGTTGTTTTGGTCTCAAAGTGCAAAATTTAGATGCCTATGTCACTGAAGATTGGAAAATGGAATTTGCAATCTCTTTTTTCCAATATGATAAAATAAACTAAAGACACCCTTAATCTTAAATGAATCTTAACTGAATCCCAACAAGGGATGAATTCAACATAGAAAATAGAATTCAATTGCATTTGAAGTTGTGCTCATATCATTAGACATCTGAGATTCTTACCATCTGTCACTAGCCTGCCTGTTCAGTTTTCTAACCACCAGTATTTTGCAGGTATTTTCCCATGTACTTGACCTTTGCCCTCCAGGCACGCTCTGCTTTTCTGAATCACAATTATCTATCTTTCCAGACCTATGTCAGTTGCTACCTCCTCTGGCATTTCCTTCATTCTCAGACTAATCCTTCTTTCTGTCTCAGATTTTCTTATCCCCTTCACATCTTCTCTTCATTCACATAGTTACTTATGTAAATATGTTATTTCCTTTACTAGAGTGCTAAGTATTTTTTATTTTATTTTTTATTGTTACAGTTAGTTAGTAGGTGCATAACTTCTCACACATAAAGTGCTAAGTATTTTGCATAGGCATTTATGTTGTTATATCCTGCTGTGATTTTTGTACGATAACTCTATAAAATGAGTTTGTTGTTTTTGGTGCACAAAAAGAAGACATGAAGAATTCCTATAACAGCAAGTCTTGCATTGATTAGGACACTTTATGAAGGTTTTGAAAACACTTTATACATCTGACTGAGATCAGTGTTCCAAAAACAATACTCATGAATTATTTGAAGAGATTGTTTTTCTCCTCGTGGACATCTTTTTGTCAATCATTTCTTTGTGGAAAACTCCTTCGTTATGAGACTACAGACTTTATAAAATCACAGATTTCTTCCATATGTGTGCCAAGTACAATCTCTTACATTTCAGGTCAGTTGCTTTCCACATCAGCCTCTAAAGTTAATACTGCCATTATCTACATTATATGGATGAAGTAGTGACTTGCTCAAGTTGACACTTCAGTGAGCCGCAGAACCAGAATTGAGCTCAGGCCATCCAGCCTCAGAGTCTGCTAATGTCCGCATAGTGCTGAGCTCAGGCAAGCACACAGGTGAGTTCTAAGTGCTCCTGACCAACGACTCAGACAGCCAGTGGTCCCTAAGTGGACCAGCAACTAAGAAGGTTCCTGTAAAAATAAGGATTGTGATCTTGACACTTTTTACTGCAGCACATTATGGTCTCCATTTCAAATGCCAGTTCTGTTTTGTTTTTCAAATTGAAGACATCAACTGTTAAGTCATTCTCTTCAACCTAGCGAGAACAGTGTCAGCCTGCGCATGAAGGGATTATCCCAAGGGTTTTGAGGTTTATTGACTTCTGAGAATCAGGTCTATCTCCCACAGCTTCATCTGACTTGGACAGCATGTCACCTGATGTGCCTGGGCAGGGGTGGAGTAACATGGGAGTGTGGCTTTCTTCTTGCTCTAAACTAGAAGATAATGAGGTCACTAATGGGGTGTCATTCTGCGATGTTATCAGCCATTTGTTTGATTGTACCAGTGTGATTTCAATATCTCTTTGTGGAATGCAGAAGGAAACAGATATCAAGGATGAAGTAATTGCACACAGTCACAATGCACTAGAAAACAATACTCCAAATTAAATATTACAAAGGATAAAGTATTCATTTTTTAGTGTGTCACAAGATATAGGGCTGCAAATTCCCCTTTAAGGAAAACCTAATTTAGAGCTACTTAAAAATTGAACAAAATGGAATTAAAAGTAGAATATCTAAAGCAAAGAACTCTCATGTATGTTGAAATTTTGATTATTCTATTAGAAAAAGTGAGGAAATAGGTAGGTAGGTAGGTAGGTAGGTAGATAGATACATAGATAGATAGATACATAGACAGATGGAAATAGAGATAAACTGAACATTATTTCACTTAGCCTCTCTTTTAGTGCCTGGTGAGGTGCTGAATTTGGTGAGTGGTATGTGACATTCTAGGCAATCTGACATAATGAAGACTGTGTTCATATTTATAAACTTAAAACATTTTCCTATACTGAGGATTGAATATGTCTACAAGTTTAATCAAGTTTAAAGATGTCTCATGATATTTGTTTTTTTTTTCAGAAAACACTCAAAGAGCATAACAATTCACACATGTTCTCCAACTATAGACTTTTTAAAATTTTTCAGTTTTTTGCCAGTCCTGGGACTACTCAGGAGGCTGGGATCTAAGGATCATGATTTGAAGCCAGTCCAGGCAAGAAAAGTCCATTAAGACTTTTATTTCCAATGAAGCACCAAAACATATGAAATTGGAGCTATGGCTCAAGTGGTTAATGGCTGTTCAGCCCTAGGACAAGCACACACACTCTCACATTTTCTCTCTCTCTCTCTCTCTCTCTCTCTCATAGACACACACAGCATATATTTAAAAATATTTATAATTACACTATAATGAATGATTTGTATCTTACAGATTTGAAAACTTAAATGAGACAATTTATATAGATTGTAATCATTTTATCCTCCTTTTTCATTGAATTTGTTCTTGACACAGAATAATTTAGTTGAGCAGCGCATGTTTGCTGTTACTTAGCTTCAAACTTCCCATCCATCTTCTGTAAGCAATGGACATTAAATTCAGAGACTTAGTTCTCTCATCTGTAAGGAGAGGACAATAACATCTCCCTTGCAATACTGAAGGATCTATATGGAATATACAATCAGCATTTTTTTTGCCAGGATACAAGTTAAATGCTGATACATACCTTTTTTTCTAGTAATGTCTAATCTGTAATTACAGAATAAATGCAAGTCTGAAATCTCAAGAACGCATTCACAAGCTGGGAGTGGAGGTCCATAACTGTAATTCTTGCCTTTGGGAGGTTGATGCAGGTGGATAAAGAATTCAAGGCCAAATTAGATTACATAGTAAATTCAAAGCCAACCTGAATTGTATGATAAGATTTTATCTTAAAATACTTAGGGATGGGGCCGGGAGTTTGGCCTAGTGTTAGAGTGCTTGAGAAAGTCCAAGGACAGTGCTCAGGCCCTGAGTTCAAGCCCCAGGACTTGAAAAAGAAAATAAGGGCTAGAGAGACATCTTAGTTGTGGAACATTGGCCTTCATGCAAAAGACTCTATCATCACCCTTTTCCCCCAACAATAATTTAAAAAATGTAGCCAGGCACCGTGGCTCATGCCTATAATCCTAGCTACTCAGGAGGCTGAGAGCTGAGAATCATGGTTCAAAGCCAGCCTGGGCATAAAAGGAGATTCTTAGCTCCAATTAACCTCTAGAAAAACAGGGGCTCAAGGGTGGGGCAGTACCCTTGGGCTGAAGAGTTCAGGGACAGCACCCAGGCCAATTTCAAGCCCCATGACCTCCCCTGCTCCTGCCACACACACAAAATAATGTAACTCAGTCATTGTCTATTGTTATGAATTTCAAGTGTTTCTCTTGTCAATGCACATTATGGCTTCTGTCTCAGAACCTTTCACATCCTAATTGTATCATTTAATAGGTATACGACCTTGAGCAAATTAACCTTTCTGCACCAAGACTTGAAAATTATACTGACTTTACCTCCTTTTATAAGGTTGTTATTGAGGATAAGGTGAAAATAATGCACATAAGATGTGCAGCATGGTACTAGGTTGACATTTACTATTATTATGGTACTGTAAGGTTAAAACTCTCACATAGGTAGTGATGCTGTGATCTTAAGTGCTTTTCCTCTAAGTGAAACATTCCTATCAGTAAGTAGTAACTCTACTCAAACTCCTAAAATCTGAGTGACAATGAAAGTGATCTAGCTGTTTGGAAGTATTACTAATTATGGACTGAATCCAGGTTCCCATGACTGGTTTGATGTTTGCAAGATGCAAAAGTTAGATATTCCACAGAAATTGTGGTTTACAGGATGGCTTTACTCTCAGCAGAACTTGTACTTTGAATTGTAAATTCCTTTTGTGAATATGGATATTTAATGAACTATATGAGCCATCTAATATTTTATTATAAAGCCAGTTTTGAGTTATACTTACACCATACACTTTAATGTGTTTTGGTTACAGGTAAGCTAAGATAGGCTGACCGATTGAGGTTTAGTAACTTAAATGTATTGGATGCATTATTTTTAGTTTATTGTATTTTCAATTTATGATGAGTTTATCAGGAAGTAGTCTGATCTTAAATGGAGAGACTGGTATCTGGCTATTTGAGTCATCTCTATGAGAGAAGGCATTATGTCATGGAACTAGACTGAGTTTTAGTAGAGTCTGAACATGAACTCATTTTACTTTTACATCTCCATCCAAATTTAAATCAGGAGATCCTAAGTTATGAAGACAAACAGGAACTACAACTTGCCTTTCTGAGAAATGTAATTAGTCCCGATACAGGAGAGAGAGAAGAATCTGAAGTTATTCATTAGGATTTAGCAACAATAGACAGGAGTGGCTAAGTATCAGGCACCAGCTCTTCCTGTAATTTCTCTAAAACAAACTTGATGGAGAAGGGGTAGGATTGGGGAGTAAAGAACACCTGTCTCATTTAAACAAGCGTAAAAATAATATAAAGCTTTTCCTTTGAGACTCTTTACTGATCTCCTTTTCCTGTGAAATTCTCTGTACCTATTGCCCTTAAAATCCAATTTAACCCAAAATTATATCATGCTACGCTGTTCAATTTCACATGTATTATGCACATCACTGCAAAGAAATTGGTAACAATTTGAGAAGATGGATTACATCTCCTTTTCTGTAAAATCCAGGTGCCAAGAAATACAGTGAACTCAATGGCCCTTAAGCTTATATTTATTGAGGAAAGGTTTTGTTAGTCAAATGGTCATATTTGAAATCTGTCTGATTATTTAATGTCTAGAAAATTAGTTCATAATTAATAGTACTTTTTAGAAGGGTTCTTCAGATGCATTGAAGACTTAATATAAAGATCTATTAAAAACATCAAAAATACGGTAAGAAAATTTTATGACTTAGAAGGGAAGGAGCTCCCTCCAAAATAGTTATAAAGCAAAAAAAATCAATTAATCTGATTATTTCAAGTTATAGATCTAGGTGTATAATCACAATTAATAAAACACAGAATGTAGAAGTAGACTATCTACAATTAATATCTATTCGTATCTAGAATTAAGAAACTCCTGCAAAGATGCATGAATAAACACAAAAAACCTGAGGCAAAGAACATGTTTACAGAAATGGAAACCCAGTAAGCTACTATGTATAGGAAATGACATACAAGTTCATTATTACTTAGGAAATTGAAAATTAAGTAATGAGTGACATGCTTCCATTTTTGCTTATTAGACTGTCAAATGGTATCAAAAGGGAGAAAGAAAGTCACATAACTCCAGGTGCTGTGAGATGAGTTTTATGTAACCCCCAAATGCATATCTTGACATACTAACCCACAGGTGATGGCATTAGGAAATGGGGTTTGGGGGAGATAATTTGTCTATAAAGATGGGCCACCATGAAAGATAAAAGTGTCTTCTTGCTTCTTATCCAATGTGAGGACATAGAAGTAATTTGAATCAAAAAGGAAGCCCTCACCTGACACCAAATCTTCTGGTTAATTGATCTTAGACTCCTAAAGCTTTCCTTTGGAAATAAAGATTTGTTGTTTAATTCATCCAATGTATGGTACTTTTGTTATAGCAGCTAGAACCAACTAAGACACAATATGTTAGCAAAGCTGTAGGAACTTAAGTACACTTGTGAACATGGATATTGATCAGCCATTATGAAGAGCTATCTTATAACAATTAGTCAAATGAAATATATGCATGCCCAAAGACACAGTAATTTTACTTCCAGAAGTACTTGCATTAACGCAAAGTGGATACATAGGTGAGTGTTTATGGTAGCAGTTACTGGGGTTACTGGCAAGAACCCAGGGAACATATGGCAGAAATAAAGTATGAATTGTCATGTGGTAGCTAATAGCAATTAATTCAGTGTACATCAGCATCATGTAAAGTTTAGACAAATTACTTATAAAACAAAGTTTTCTTTTAGAGAATACAAACAAATTACTCATGAATGACAGAATGGAGTGGTGATATGTGCTTATGGGAATAAAGGATATTAAGTAAGCAATGATGATTGACAACTAGAAAGGGACTATACATATAATCCTGATGAGAATGTGTCATTATTTAACTTTGTCTTTGTCCCTGAGAGGCCGGTCAGCATTTAAAAATTTTAATTAGGCTAATTAGAGATGGAGATTTGAAGACTTTTCTGCCAGAGTTGGTTTCAAAACAAAGTCTTTTAGGTCTTGGCTTCCTGAGTAGCTAGAACTATAGATTTGAGCCACTAACATCCATTGAGGCATGCATATTTTTGCCTTTAATAATATAGTAGTGAAGTAAACTGAATATATTTGGTTGTCCTTATTTGTATCATTTTACAATTATAAAGCAAAACAAAACACTCTAAAGCCCAGCATTGGTGGCACACGCCTGTAATCCTAGCTACCCAGGAGACTGATATTTGAGGATCATGATTCTAAGCCAACCCACCAATTAACTTCCAAAAAATTTGGAAGTGGAGTGTGGCTCAAGTGGTGGAAAGCCTAGCACACACACTCTCTCTCTCTCTCCCTCTTAAAATGAGGTCTTAAAAAGGGTATAAAATTATAACTAACCAGTTCTGATTCGGTTAGACTTTCTAATTAGGGAAACATTGTGGTGAAGTTGTTAGAGCAATTGTCTCAATATTGACATCTTTAGATAAAATGATTGAGTTAGGGACAATGGTTTTCAGAAATACCCATATGTTGGACAGAGGATTCCTTACTGCTCTCTCTACCTTCTTATCCATCATATCCTAATGGATGCGATATGGGAAGATCTAGAAAATCTACAAGATGATTCTGATGGAGATGATCTGAAACCCTTACATTTCAAAATACTGGAAACAAAATTCTTTCCACATACATAATTTTTCAAGAATGAGTTCTATGAACTTACCAAATGCTCACTTGTCCCTTGTAATTCCTTCAATTGATATGAGCTCCTTTTCCCAGTATTCCTATGGACTTGAGGTTGTGAAATTTTAAAGATGCCATAGTAGTATTCCATTTGCTGACCTGCAAAGCAAATGTAAAGTTTGAAATTAAGTGATTTTGGAAAGGTTCCATGATGAAGATTTAATATAATAATAATACTCTATAATATAATACTCTAACAACTAATTTAAGATCCCTATGTAATATAAGATCTAATATAATAATATAATAATAACATATTAATGGCTTATGAAGTCTTAAATGTCATTTCTACCATATTGAGTTTCATAAGTATTATTTTACTGTTAGATGTTAATAATAAATAGTAGCTAGCATTTGTTGACTGTGTGCTGTGCATCCAGTACTATTATATGGGGTTAAAATGTATTATCTGATCACACTCACTTTCATTTCATAGAGGAGGAAGACAGTTGCAGAAGTATCTAGCTTTGTGTTATATAACAGTATAGCTAGTAGATGACTTATCCAAGGTTTGAAATCTACAACCTGGATCTGGAGCTTAAATATTCATTGCCCTTTGCTGAACTGATGTATAAACCACCATATACTCTACTGATTGGTAGTTGAGGTAAATAAATATTTTTACTTGCAGTGAGATAGTTAGAAACAAACAACTATAGGAAGGCCAGCAGATATGCTGTCTGAGGTAGAAAAAGATGTAATGGGAATAAATCAATCAGATCTTTGCAATAGAAAGTAATGGGTCTCCTGACAATGGACTCTGAAAAGAAAGAAAGGGTAATCACTCCAAATGGATTATCTGTGAACACTTGGATTTTGACTTATTTACTCCAATCCATATTATTATCAAACCTTGTTTTCACAGTTAAGAGGTTTTGTGCAATCTAATGAATTAACTTGAGAATCATTTGCCACTGTCACAAAGTACAATTGGGGTTTTCATATGAAAACTGGATTATGGACTTAAATCCTCTTAGTCTCCTATTAAAGGCATTATTCCCTCATCAAGTCTGAGGAAGATGACAACAGACATGACCACATTTGAGCTAATCATTTTAATCAACCACAGCAGATGAGAAAGATATGGAAGGAATTCATAAAAATGATATTTTGCTCTACGATGAGAGGAAAGAGAGGATTGGAGGTATGGCTCAGTTGGTAGTGCACTAGCCAATGAGTGAAAGCATCAGGTACAGAGTTTGAGTCCTGGTCTCAGATCAATAAATATAAAAAAGAGAGGGGAGACTTTTAAAATTACTTGTTTTATGATTTTAAATCTATTAGGCAATGGAAATATAATTCTTGAGTAGTATTTTGGGAAGAGTAAAATTTTCTCTAAAATTTCAATTTTCATAGTTTATTCATCATTATTTTGTTTGGGGAGTGGTTTCTTTATTGTATTTTATTGTTGGGATAATGTATAGAGTGGTTACAGTTACATTCATCAGGTAATGGGTATATTGTATTACTTCTCAAACTTGATACCAATTCTCATGCTTTTGTCCCTCTTTATCTCCCTCCACTCTCTTCCAATTATCTTTTTTCCCCTTCCCTTCCCTTTTTAAAATAAACAAGTAAATATATATACAATATACCAGGTAGAAAGTCAAATACAGTAACCAAATAAGATTAACCATAAATGGAAAAAAGAGAAAAGAAATAACTTCACATAATACATCAAGAATAACATCACAAAGATAACCCTCTGGTTTCCATATGCTAGAATTCATTTTGTTTAGTCTCATCTTGTATGACCATATGTACATATTGTAATCCTCTGCTGTGAGAGTCCTAAATGTGTACTAATTATTTCAAATGAGGGAGCCTACGCTCCTTTGAGTCTGGCTTATTTCACTTTATATGATTTTTTCCAAGTCTTTCCATTTCCTTACAAATGGGACCATGTCATTTTTTTGATGGCAGCATAGAAGTACCACATCTTCTTGGTCCATTCATCTACTGAGGGGCATCTGGGTTGGTTCCATGTCTTAACTATAGTAAATAGTGCTGCAGCGAACATTGTTGTGCTAGTAGCTTTAGTATGTCCATGCTTTTGGACATTTGGATAAATGCCAACCAGTGTGATTACAGATCATAGGGGAGCTCTATGTTTAGTCTTTTGAAGAACTGCCATACTGCTTTACAGTGGTTGAATGAGTTTATACTCCCACCAACACTGTAGTAGTGACCCCTCCTAGCCATATCCCCGCCAGGGGATTCTATGAAGCCAGCATGACCCTTATCCCCAAACCACACAGGAATTCATTAAAGAAAGAGAACTATAGACCCATTTCTTTGGTGAACTTTGATGCAAACCTTCTCAACAAAATACTGGCTAAACGACTTGAACAACTCATCAAAAAAATATACACTATGATCCAACAGGATTCATCACAGGGATGCGAAACTGGTTCAATTAATATAATTCACATCAACAGGAGCAAGGATAAGAACTACATGATCATCTTAATAGATTCAGAAAAAGCATCTGCCAAGATCCAACATCCCTTTATGCTAAAAGCTCTGGTGAAACTAGGAATCTATGGTATATTCCTGAGTATAATAAAGGCTATGACAAACCTACAACTAGCATTATACTTAATGGTGAAAACCTTAAAGCCATTTCCTCTAAAACCAAGAATGAGACAAGGATGCCAACTTCTCTTCAATATGGTGTATGTTTTTATTTGTCCTAGAAAAGTTGATGGCGGAAAACAATGGTCATGAATAAAAGAGACAAAAGTATAAATTATGTTTAAAAGTAACTGGGCTATCACAGTTTGTTATTGAAATATATAATGAACAATGAAAATTGTTTTGTATGTCTAAACAAACAGTTGGTATGTCTAGTACAATAACTTTTTTTCTGTCAGTTGTGGGACTAGAACTCTGGGCCTGGGCACTGTCCCTGAGTTCTTCAACTCAAGGCTACTGCCCTACCTCTTGAGCCGTAGTGCCACTTCTGGTTTTCTGGTGGTTAATTGGAGATAAGAGTCTCACGGACTTTAGTGCCTGGGATGGCTTTGAACTGTGATCCTCAGATTTCAGCCTCCTGAGTAGCTAGAATTACAGGTATGAGCCACTGCACCTGGCAATACAATTACTTTTCCAAAATATTGTATGTAGAATACTGGAGTAGAAGCTGTATGAAGTCAGAAAAGCTTCCTATTTTGCTTAATAATGTACGCTGGTGTTCCAGAAAAGTACTTGCCTGTGACAGACAAAATATATCAACTATTTGCTGAAAAAAAATGATCAGATACGTTCTAAAACACTGTAAATGTAAACATTTGCAGCTATTTCCTTCACCTCTATGCCAATAAATTGCAAAAAAAAAGGGATGACACTGTTTAAAAAGAAATGTACTCATCACCAGACTTACATAACTGTAACCCCTCTGTGCATCTCCTTTACAATAACAATTTTTCTATGTACGTGGTACCGAGGAATAGAATCCTGTCATTCGTGCAAGCTAGGTGAGCACTAGGCCAAAGTCCTGGCCCTATAATGACAATTTTTTAAAAATGAAATTCTTGGTTTGACCTACCAGAGATGAGGATGTGAGCCAGAAGAACGGCAGCCAGGGCCACCAGTATCAGTGACAACACAATGAGAAGGGCAAACAGCCATGGCTTCAGAGTTCTGTTCTTAGGGTCAAATCCTGATGCTCTGCAAAAAGAAAAGCCCTTCATGTTACTTTCACAAGGTTAAGGAAACAGTGTCTCAGGTTTCCCTGGAGAAGATTCAAGTCTCCTTTCATGATTTAAGTTTCCTTGGATACATGGAAGGCATTTGTCTTCCATTTTGGGTAAAATTATTCTGAGAAAAGAAACTAGGAGAAAATGTTCATAAAGAAATATTCTCGTTATCTGACTTATGTAACTGCAAACCCTCCTGTACATCATCTTTACAATAAGATTTAAATGATCATTTTAAAAAGATCATTCTGGCTTGAAAGTATGAATAATGAAAATCAGGATCTAGAAACTGTAATGTCATTCTTGATTCCTATGCTAAAGGCATTTTAAAGCTCCTCTTGGTGTCTAGGCTGGAATGTTTTTAGTAATGGGGTCAAAGTAGAATGTGTGCTTGCTCTTCCTTTTTCCAATGATTTGTTTTCCCTTTACCTACTCACACTGTTGGAGTTAGAAAGTGATTTCAAATATGCCATTTTATTTCTTTATTTTGTTTTTAATTCTCTATTCTGTACATTTTCAGACATATAGAAAAATTACAGTGATATAAATAAACATCCATATGTTTGTCATACGATTTTTATCATTTTTTAAAGATTAGTACTATATTTACTTTATACAATAAGACATGAGCTTTCACCAACTAGTTATTACAATTAAGATATTTTCATCAAGCAGTGCATTATTAGTATTTCTAAACACCTATATCTTTCAGTACTAAATCAATCTTCAAATTTCCTTTGCAGTTGTTTTATCCAAACATAATGTTATATTATGTTATCTCTGTTTTAGATAAGCAAAAACAGAGCCATGGTACATGTATTAAATTTGGCTGATAGGTCTTTTATGTCTGTTTCAATCAAAAGCATTCCTTAAGTTTTAATGGTACTACTTTGTTGAAGAGCCAAGGTCTTTAGGATGTTTCCATATTCTGGACTTAGATCATCCATTCTCTTGGTTGCAGTTCATTTAAATATTCTTTATTTTTTTAAGCTGGAATTTAGATCTAAAGCCTTTAATAGATTTTTGGTTAAAAGCATTTTCAAGAATACTTCTCATGTGGTACTGATAGTTCACATTGTATCACATAAGGACTGCAAGACTTCTCCCAAATTTTGTGAAAAAACTGGGTGTTTTTTGTTTTTTTGCCATTACTGGCATTTCAACCCAGGGCCTAGTCACTGTCCTTAAGCTTTCTCACTGCTAGCACTCTACCACTTGAGCCACAGCATCATTTCCAGCTTTTTCTGTATATGCAGTACTAAGGACTTGAACCCAGGGCTTCATGCATGCTAGGCAGGCATTGTAAAACTGGGCCACGATTGCAGCCCTTAGGTGGCTTTCTTCTAGTAGTTTTTGATCAACAATTGTGTTTTTACATTGCATTAAGTATTTGTTTGAATCAGTGTTCTCCTACATACAGTTAACTGGCACTCTATTAATGACTACACTACTTTTTTTTCATCTTTTACTAAAGCAAAGCTCTAGTGTTCTGTCTCTACAACTTGCAATGATAGTGATTTCTTTTACTTTATTGGTTTAATGATTTCATATATGTATATAAATAAAATTTAAAGATTTTCCTCATATTTCCTTCACAGACCACATGGCAATGCTTTCTGCTAAGTAAACATTTAATAAATAATGTTTGATTTATAAGAAAATTTTCTTTTGAACGTAAGAATCCTTTACATATACATGTCAGAAAAAATAAAAATTATTTCAGATTTAGGAAAATGATAGTTTGAGCATAAGTGCTGCCATTTTCCCAAAAGATACAGCGGACCTTAAGAGACCCTAATCAAATATACTGACCATGGAAGCACTGCCTCATTAAAAAGAGACTAAACTATGGATATGGAGCAAGCACTTACGCAAGAACCAAAACACCTGGCTGTCACAACAAATACAAGCTGCATGGGGTGAGATAATCTTTCACCTCTTAAGTGGATGCCATTGACAATGCAGAAATGAGAGAAATCTTAAGAGACTACTTAGCATACTTTAGTGCCTTCCTAAGGTTCAGAGACAGGAAATAATTTCTCTCATATCCTCGAACTTGTCTTCCCCAACACAAGTCTTCTAATCTCTAGGACAGATGCCTATTCCTAGCTAGACTTGCCTGTCCATTAATCGCAGGTCATTAGAAACAAAAGAGGAGCCAAGAAAAAATAAAAAGCTAAAACTCAAGACGCTGTATTTGCTTTGAAATGGATCTCCTTATGACAGTACAGTTCCTTTGACTAGAATAAATGGAAAATGTAGATTATAGAAAAATCCCAGCCTCATCACCCAGTCTACTAACTAATGTGGCCACTGATTGAACTGCTCCTGAGCAGAAGAGTGGCTCAATACCACTGACAAATAGTTGCTACTTTAAATTTCATGGGTGCTGTGAACATGTGAGTGAAATGGAGACCTCTAAAGTGAGATAGTGTCATTTAGTATTTATCCTTTTGTGAAAATATGAGGAATGTATCATGTATTGTATAAAATTGGAAAAGCAACAAGATCCAGAGGCCAAAGCTGCAGCTGCTTGTAAGCAATCTTCCAATTTCCCACTAGATTATAAACAATGCATGGAAGCAAATATCTATTACCTTTCTATTCTGAAGAGGTTGTGTTAGTCATATGTTCATTATTAATTTAGCTTTCAATTTGAAAATAAATATACTTAGGTCATGCCTTGTTGGCTACTCAGGAGGCTGTGTTCTAAGGATCATGGATTGAAGCCAGCTTGGGGAATAGTCTGTGAGACTCTTCTCTGGAATTAACTACCAAAAAAGCCAGAAGTAGGGCTATGGATTAAGTGGTAGAGCACTAGCCTTGAGCAGAAAATATCAAGGACAGAGCCTAAGCCCTGAGTTCAAGGCCCAGGACTGGCATCAAAAAGAAAAAAAAAATACACTTAGTAGAGTCTTTCAAAAGTCTTCTAGTATTTAGCGGAGATACACCATTTTGTTTGAGCATGCTTTTCTCCTACTTTATTTGTACTAAGCAAACACAAATGTAATAATTTTCCATTGCTGTGTCAACTAATTATCACAATGCCCCCTCACTAGTCTACAGCTCTGTAGGTGCCACATTTGATTCCTCTGCTTAAGATTTCATGGACTGAACTCAAGGAGTTGGCTGGAGTTGCTTTTCTCATCTGGGATTTGTGAGCATCTTCCAAGGTCACTCACTTCCTTGTTCTCTTAAAGCTTTAGTCAAATGATGCACTCAGCTCCTAAACACCCATCTCTTCCTTGCCAAATGGCTCATCCATCTTAAAAGAGAGCAATAGAGAATACCAGTAAATCTCTCCCTAACAAATTTCTGTGTAAAGCCCCTTCCTTTTATTTTTTCATATATTTTATTGTAATTAATAGAAGGGTTACATTATATTCACCAGATTGAGGGTACATTACTTCATATACATTGATACCCTTTCTCATGTCTTAGTCTCCATTTCTCTCCCCCCACCCCCGCCCCTCATCTTGTTTTCCCCCCTTCCCTATCTGATTTCAAATAACCAAATACGCATATATACAATATATCAAATAACCAGGTGAAATACTGTAACAATATGAGATAACCAAGGAACAGCAAAAATGACGAGAGATAACATAGTACATTAAGGACAACAATCACTCATTATATGGCTTTTGTTTCTATATCCTAGAGATCCCTTCATTTAGTGTCATAGTATATGGCCTTATGTATCTAGGTTTTGTTCTACTGTAAATCTCTGCTAGGAGAGCCCAAGGTTTCTACTGATTATGACAAATGAGGGAAACCATTGGGCCTATGTTCCTTTGAGTCTGACTTACTTCACATAATATGAGTTTTTCTAAGTCTTTCCATTTCCTTACAAATGAGTCCCTTCCTTTTAATCCATCACCTTGATTCATTAGGCCTCAAAGTTAACCTTCTCCTCTTGAAGAGGAGAGAGAACTTAATTACACTTTCACAATCATTTTAGACCAGTATCTACATGAACATCTTATTCAATAACTGGAGAAAGTATATGTACCCCAGAGGGTGATGATCTTGGGGACCACTGTAGGATGATACACACCACAACTAAAAATACTTTCACTTTCCCCCCACATGAAATTGAACAAGGTCTGCAGCCTTCAAAGAAGGCGTGTGATAGCCGGGAGTTTGGCCTAGTGATAGAGTGCTTGCCTAGCATGCACGAAGCCCTGGATTCAATTCCTCGGTATCACATACATAGAAAAAAGCCAGAAGTGGTGCTGAGGCTCAAGTGGTAGAGCTCTAGCCTTGAGAAAGTCCAAGGAAAGGGTTCATGCACTGAGCTCAAGCCCAGGACTGGCAAAAAAAAAAAAAGGCATGTGAGTTAAATTGTTAATTTTTGTCAAGGTTGTAGTTAGGAAACTATTCCATGCGGAGTGAATTTTTTGCCAGATATAGATTTTACTCAAGTAATAATTACAAGAATGTAAAGCAAACTTTTAGAAACTTAAATGAGAAGAGAGCTAAGGTAATCCCCATTAGCTAATCGGTTATTAACTAATTGGTATTCTACATAATTCAAAAGAATAAGCAGACACATGACCCTTATTCTGAATAATGCATCTATAATCTCTACAAACTCCAATTTATCATACCCAGTATACTTTTATTAGACTTTATTATTTAGTTTTTGGCAGGTTAGTATTCATGAAATTATTTACAAAATACTTTAAAAGGACATGGTGCAATTGAGTGAAATTTGTGACTTTTCTTTTTGCAGTCTTGCCAGCTGAAAGCTATACAATTGAAGAATATATAAAGTGGCAAACATACTCATTAATTATAAGAGTTGGAATATGAAGTTCCTTAGTGAGTTTCAGTTTCTTCCTTCCCCTTCTTTTTTTCCTCCCTCTTCCTTCCCTCCCCCTCCTTCTCTCCTTCCTTTCCCTTCCTCCTTGCCTCTTTCTCTCTTTCTCTTTCCTCCCTCCCTTCCTTCCCAACTTTTCTTTTTTATTTCTTGCCCTTTTTTTAGTACTAGTACTAAGTTTAAACTCAATGCCTTGAGCTAGCTAGGCAGGTGTTCTACCACATGAGCCATACATACCCATCCTTTTGCCATTTTTTGAATAAGATCTTGCTTTTTTTCCTATACCTCAAACCTCCTGTCTATAGTTTCCCACAATGGCTTGGCTCACACCATGACCAGGCTTTTTATTGGTTAAGGGTCTCATTCTTTTTTTTCCCCACCCCCCAAGCTGGTCTTGTATCATAATCCTTTGATTTTTCAGACTTCCAAGTTGCTATGCTTATAGACATGGGTCATGACTCCCAAATCCTCAGTGATTTTCATATTCATGAGATCATAAGATGACTTAAGTAAAAGATATTATGAATTCTTTAGCCATAGAAGTCACTTTATTCCCTAAAAATCTCTTCACCATTTTATCTACAAGCTCCAAATTTATTTTTTTCAAAGTCATTTTTATGTTTTTAGAGTACACATTGTGATTTACAGACACTCAGACATATTATCACAGAATTGCCCATTTACATGAAAACAGTTTTGTGACATTCAAAATACATTATCTGATATAAAAAGTTGCTGTGCAGTTTCCCAGGCCAACCCACAAATCTATATAATTTCTAACATAATAAAAGTGTATCCCAGAAAAACAGCGCATAAAGAAAAATTTACTATTCAGGCAGGTATTGCTAGGATTGTGGTCTGAGACAATGACATGATTAATTATACTCCATATCAACCAACAAGCCAGGCATGACAATTCATGTAGAATTCTGAGCTACATAGGAAAAGTCTTTAGGTCAATTCCAGTCTGAGCCTAGCTGTAGGAAAAACACTTACCTGAAAAACAAGTAAAAGCAAATAAGGGCTAGATAAGGAGGTTTATTTTCCTATTTCAATTTTAATTGTTGTGATATAACTTTAAAATATATTAGGGGACTGGGAGATTAGCCTAGTGGTAGAGAGCTTTCCTAGCATGCACAAAGACCTAGCATGCATGTTCCATTTCTTTGGTACCACATACATAGAAAAAAATAGTGCTGTGTCTCAAGTGGTAGATCTCTACCCTTGAGAAAAGCCCAAGGACAGTGCCCAGGCCCTGAGTTCAAGGCCCAGTAATGGCAAACATATATATATATATATATATATATATATGGGATTGGTTTCAATGAATTAGTAAATTAAAAGAAAAATTCCCCCAAGTTAAAATGCATGAGTGTGTGGCAAAGGACTTGCCTACTCCTAGATGAGAGGAGAAATAATTTTGTTCTTCTTAACAATTATTTTTCAAATGAAGAGTTACAGAAAGAGAGATGTTGTTTTCTGAAACTAGTTCAATTATCTCAGGTTAAGAATTCATTTACAAGTTTATCTTTTATAAAATAGATATTTAAAGAGAGTAAATCATCCAAGAAAGCATCTGAAAAGATAGGCATGCATGGAGAAGTTTTCTAAATGCAAATGCAAAGGGGATCACACATTCTTCACACTAAAACCAATCTAAATTCTACAGAAGGGCACCAAATCTACAGAGAAGAGACCCAAAGATCACAATATCACAGGTAACATAAATATGAATAAAATATATTTTTGCCAAACTTTCCATATTGTGTTTTTTTTGTCAATGGTAAAGTAAGAATAGTCAGCATAACTGTGTAAGATCTCCCAGAATGAGTGGAGATCAGACTTAGGATGTGATACTAATTACTAGACGCCACCTTTCCTTAATCCTTACACCTGCATGCTATTTCCTGAAACTCCTCCAAATTCTTGATTGGAACACTGTGAATTAGTCTTAAAGAAACTACAACCATTCAGTATTCCTATGCCTGCTTACTGTGTTATCCTTTACTATGTATTTTAACATAGTGACATGGTAAGATTTCATGAAATTATAAGATTGTATAAAATTATAAGATTACTGTTTTAAAAACAATAATGTAGAGAAGGTGAAATGTGAGATGTGTGAGATCATACTAATGTGATTTCCATAAACATAAGATGAATTTTCTAATTCCATTCATTTTAACATACAAGCAAAACACTAGTGTTACATATTTATGGTTGTTTGCTGTAGGAAGCAGTGAAGACACATTCTTAGAACCTGGTAGGTCCTTTAATGATTACTGTGTCCTCTCTAAAAGACTGAACGTAAATGTATATTTTATAAATGAGAGGTAAATCCAGAGAAATTATTTAATTAGCAAGTAAATTAGTAACTATCATATCAAATTCTCATTTTGAAATTCCCTGGGTGGTAATCTTGCCACCCAGAGAAGTAATTAATTGTAAAATTAATAAGTTCTTTCAAGAATATTGAACTCAGGAGTTGATGGATAATAAATTATAGCTTTCATTCTGACATCTGACATCCCTGCTGACCTGAAGATGGCCTCAGAATTTTCTAGTCTTTTTTTTTTTTGAATAGTGATTTCTATTTCACAAAGCACACAGACTCCCTTGGCTCCTAAAAACATTACATAAATAAAACCTTTTTGAAAATGACATAAATCTAAATAAATATTGTCATCACAGATGCTTAAAATCAATATTTTACTTGCATATCAAGTGATGTTGAGTAATTTTACTTATGTGGAAAAATCCAAATAATTCATAGGTTTGTTTTCTTAGATATATAATAGAAGAAATTTGAGAGAGTACTTTTCCCAATTTTGATCTCCCATTCTCTCAGTCTTCCCACAGGAAGTTTGAGGAGACAGGTGTCTGAAGCTATTGCCCCTCTCTGTGTACTAATCCACAAGGATAGGCCACAACGTACAAGGAACACAGCTAAGAAAAAAGTCATAGAAAACAAGTTTTATGAAATTGCTGAAGGGAAGCTCATCTTAAAATGAACACCTCCCTCCCAAATGAGGATTGATCTGAACTCAGTTTAAAATCACTTCTACAATCTCAAGAACTATCTTCTGAACTCAGCAACGTAAAACAGTGCCTACAATGATTTTTATATAAAACTCATTTGGAAAAAAAAATCCCCACAGGTATTATTGAATCCAGTTTGCTAAAATTCTAGAAACCTCACCAGCTTTGTTGCAATTTGAATCCATTAAGGATAACTCCCCAGGCATCCATGGGTAACCCAGACAGTGACAAACCATACAATAACAGAAAGGATCCATTTACAAAACAAAACTGAACTTACCGAAACATCATTGACAGGAAGAATAGGAACTTGTAGCTCTGTACCTACTGACTTGACTTTCCAATCAACTCTTTGTCATCTCTAAGTATATTGGAGATATACTTCTGGAAGAACTAAGGAAACAAATTATGAGTTGTTGAAATGAAACTAGTTCAACAAGTCTGAACAGAGAAGCCTCAGCCCATAGAAAAGCTTGAAGAAAACAGCCAGAGAAAACATAGACCCAATAAGAGTGAGAGAGAGAGGGAGAGAGAGAGACAGAGGGAGGAGAGGGAGGGGGAGAATGTGTTTGACTACATTTGTAAAAGAAGCATAAACTGTTTGCAAGGATTTGGATGAGAAATATTTTAGGAATGCCGTGGGATTAAGAATTTTAAGGTAGGTTACTATAGGCAGACAATAATCTTAAAACAAATCACATAAAAACTCTCAGTGAAAGCAAATATATTCCTAAAATAATAAGAAATAATGCTTAAGTTTGTGTTCAGTGAAAGGCATTACTATAGTGAAATAAAAATGACTTCTAAAATACCTACTCCTGAAAGGACAAAAATATAATACAAATAATATAGTATAATAGTACATGGTATACATTTATGATAGCAAGAAAACTGAAAAATAATGAACACATTTATATATGCTCTTAGTGAATAATAATATTTCAGAAATAAGATTAAAATCCTTTTTGACTATGACCTTGTCTTCATTACTTTCCTGCTCAGAAGCAACTGCTATCACAGATATTTATCTTTCTATAGAATATTCTAAGAACTACACATCTATCCATAGACAAAAATCCTTAAGGTATTTTAAAATATCAGTGTGGCTTTTGCTCACTTATATTTTCAAAGAACTTTCTATTGCAGGCGGCTACTGAACTACTCAGCTATTTAATGTTTAGTTACTGAAGTTATTTAATGTAACCAAATGTTACTATGTAAAGGGAAACAGTAACTCTAAACCAAAGTTGGCTTTGACATTTAGGGAGGAAGGCACTGCTGAAATCATCTCAGACAGAACAGTACTTAAAGTGAAGAGATCCTCTAATATCAAAATGTTCACATTCAAATTTTGACAGTTTCCATGCCTATAAAATATAAATTAAACTAATAATTACTTTGTAAGGTACTGGTGGACTTAATAAGCATATATATGTATGCACATGTATATATATACACAGAGACATGTGTATGTACATATACACATGTGTACGTACATATCCATTGGAAGAGGTGCTAAGTATTTTATACAGATATACTATGTACACATGTGTCTTATGAATTAATGCTTTATAGACATGCTTTTTTATAAGATCTTAGGCATATATATGTATAATCATAACTACTTTATAATGAAGCATATATATGCTTATTTAAAAATATTATATTGGTATAAAATACTTAACACCTCTTCCAATGGACACAGCATAAGATATTGACTATTCATGAGTATTATTAGAATTTGTTCACTTATGTTTAAGAAATAAAATTTGGTTCTGATATCACCTGGCTCTTCACTTTCTGAAGAAGGGTAGAAAATGAAATGAGGGACTATAAATATAAATTCCAGACCTGAGGAGCAGACCTTGAATTTGGAGGTAGGACCAAAAACCTTCAACTATTCTCTCTTTAATGTTGTATCACTTTTTCTTAAAATTTTTAAATTTTATTGTCAGGGTAATGTACAGAGGTAATGTACAGTGACATATGTAAAATAGTGTGTGAACATTTTTTTGTTGAACACTGTTACCCCTCCCAAATTTTACTCTCCCCTTTCCTCCCCACAAGTGGTAAAGTTCATGTCCAACAAACACATTATCTTGTGAGTATTGCTGTTGCCTTGGTTCACCTTGGTACCACCTTAAACAAGTAGTGTCCCAGATCATTTTCCGATATGGTTGAAACAAAGATGTAAACACTCTTGACTATTGCCAATCACATTTTTGTTATGGAAGAAATTGATGTTGCATTTTAGTCATCTATTTCAATTGGCCTCAGTAAGTCATACCATCTAGAAATTATGTGGAATTATACCTAAACTTATATTTATATTTATACTACAGAAAAATCTTCTTAAGTTTGTTATTAATGGTCAATGTAACTAACTTACACAGTCACGCTTCTGATTTGCTATGATTTCAAAGATAATGCATCTATGGTAGAAACTACTGTAGCATGTCATGTGATGAGGTAATCGCAATATGCCTTGTTTGAGGAGATGGAAGATATTTCTCTGCTTGAGACTTTTTTCAACTAGTGCTATTGTTCCATTTTGTATACCAAAATGATAAAGTTGATATTAGACAGATATCACCATATTGAAAAAGAAGAGTCAAAAGATATTACGTTGGTTAGAAGGGAACACACATAGTAAGTCTGACTATTATGTTTTGGCATTTCAGAGAATTCAGATGTGTTAAAATATATGTCATGTCTTTGGGGAATGCACTGTTTTCACTATTCTTATGATTCTTTCCTAAGATATACTTGGAATCAGAAAAGTAAAATAAAGACAATTTACTGAAATCACTTTGTTGTGTTTCTCATCCATTCTTTCAGCCCTTTAATTTTTATTCCTTTGATGAAAAGATAACTTTAGATGACTTCCATTTTCTGTAGTTCTGCAGTATAGGGCAGATAAACAGGGCTGGAGAAAATCATTTGAACTAATTTAAAATTCCTGTGAGATCAATTGGACTTCAATTGCTGCAGGGAGTCACGTTATAGTCCTTAAAGACATTCATTTCCCCTACTGCTCGCCAATAATTTCTTGTTTCTCATCTCTCCTTAAACTCTTTTCCCCAAGTTCTTTTTTTCTCTAGGCTGATGCTCTTGGGTCCTACATAACTGCTCCGGTTTGTGATGGTTGCATTAATAATTATTATAAACTTGATCTGTCAAAACAATAAGCATTGATTCTTTCACCAAGATGAAGAGCAAAAGGCTAATGCCACAAAGTCAATGAGGCCTTATTCTGTCCAAAACCTCTAGGGAGAGATTTACTTCTTGCTTCTTATGCTCTGCTAACACCACTTTCTTAGCATGGGTCTGATAAATCTAGTTTCTGCTTCTGTCTTCCTAGGAAGATATTTTTTAGTTCAATATATTATTTGTTTTTTACTATTTAATAAGTAAGCAGTTTTTAAAAAATTATTATAGCAGAATTGATATACAGAGAGTTACTGTTACATGAATCAGATAATGAGACATGAGTACAGTTCTTTAACAACACCTCCCCTACCTTCACTTTCTCCTGGTTTATTCCTCTAATTTCCACCCACAAGATCCATTTTCCACATTGTGTTGAGTGACATAATCACTGTTGTATATGCTCACCCTTGTCCCACCTTTTCTGTGCTTGCCTCTACCCTCCCAAACACAAACTAACAAACAAGACTACAGGGAAATAAAAAAAAAACACCAACAATGGCAACCAAAAATACCTCTTATTTCCTCTCTTGGAGTTCATTTTCTAGAATATTATTTTATATGATCATATGTACATAGCTATTGAGCCTTTGTCAACTACTTCTCTGCATAGACTCCTTTACCTCAGTGTGTGAATGTCGAGGGTGCCTATATGTGTATATATAGAGAGATGTATTTATTTTAATCAGTGTGTTTACTTGCAGATTTATAGACATATTCTCACAACTGAGAGAAACACGCAGCCATTTTTTTAAATTGTTCAAAGAAACCAGACAACCAAATGATAACAATTTTTTTTTTTTGCCAGTCCCAGGGCTTGAACTCAGGGCCTAGGCACTCTCACTGAGCTTCTCTTGCTCAAGGCTAGCACTCTATATCACTTGAGCCACAGTGCCAGCTCCAGCTGTTTCTGTGTATATGGTGGTGAGGAATTGAACCCAGGGCATTGTGCATGTTAGGCAAGCACTTTACCAATAAGCCACATTCCCAGCCCTGAGACATTCTTATTATAAGTAAATCTGAATATTTAAAAGGTTGTGTTTCTCTTATTAATTTTTAAATTGCTTTATTTTGTTCTTATTTCTGAACTTCAAAAGCTTGTCCAAGGGGGGTTATAATTGAGGTGTACAGTCTGGCTACTTTAAAAACGGAACCAACTGTCATGCTATTATTGACAAAAGCTGCCTTCTTTTCCATTCCCCTCAGCAGTGCACAGGGACCCTAATTTCTCCACATAGTGACAACACTTGCTATGTCCCCTATGCTAAAGGCTGCTTCTGCATTTTGAATATGATTTGAATGTGTCTACCATGGCTTCATACATGGGCAGCATGGTTCTTAGTGTGAGGTGTTGGAAGGTGATTGTAATCTTTATGGTGTAGTGCCTAGTTGGAAGCAATTAGGTGATAGAGGATGATTGGGGAGAACTGACGTAGTTCCGTAGTTCCCATGTCACTCTGGTTGGTTCTCATGAGGACACTGCTATAGGAGAGTAAGCCTGGCTCCTCTCTGTCTGAGCTGACTTTCTCTGACACACAGGCGCACTAGCATGCCAGCAGCCATGATAAGTCAGACACAGCTGAGGAGGGAAGCGCCAGCACCTGCACTTTGCTGTTTGGAATTTCTGTTTGTTAACAAAACACTAATAAAACACTAAACTTGGATATTTAAAGAAAGTAAATGGAAAGGAAAAAGACGAAAGCAGGTCTGCAGTCCTATCTTACCATGTATTTGCTTTATTTCTGTAATCATTAATGATGTTAAATGTTTTTCCTCATGCTTACAATCATATTTTTGTCTCTGTTGGAGACATGTCTAGTCAAGTAGTTTGCTCAAAATGAGCAATGTGTTGTTTGATTTTTAGTGGTTGAGTTGTAAGAGTCCTTTATATCTAAAAGTCCTTCTATGATACATAATTTGTAAGTGCTTTTTCACTTGGTTTATAGAGTTCTCTGACACACAAAACTTTTGAATTCTGGTGTAGCCTAATGCATCTTTTATTGTCAGTGCTTTTTGGTACCTTATCCAAGAAACCATTGCCAATTTAACATTCTTGACATTTTCTTCTAGGACTTTTGTACTTTTACCTCTTGGTTTTAGCTATTTAGTCCTAACTTTTATACATAGAATAAGATAATATTTTTCATATTTGTAAATAATCAGGTTTTAGTATACTTCTTGAAAGTCATTGGAAAGGATTTAGAACCTTTAGTAAGCCTAATGTTTGTACTTATCAAGGACTGTTTCTACTAATTGTTTTTTTTCTTATGAATGAGCTATTTTTCTTGTTTCTTTGTGTACCTTACACTTTTTTCTTGAAAATGGATTGAATATTATGATGTGATATCTCTAGAAATCAGAATATCTCTGTTTTCTTCAATTTGCTAACATTGTTTATTGTGGTTAATTGTGTGTGGTGACTTTTCTAAACTATTTTTATAAAGAATGTTCTTCACCATGTGTAGTTTTTGAAATCTTCATTCCTTTAGCTTACAGCCAAGGTAATGGATTTCCACAAATACTTGGAGCCTACAAACAGAAAAGAAAAAATCCCCAAAACGTAAGAAAATCTCAGGTCTTTTCAAATTACCTATATGTAGGAGTATTCCTTCAATAAAACCAGGCCATTTTCAGATCTTCCTTAGGCCTTACATCCTGTTTTCACTGAAGCTAAAGAACAGCAGACACGGAAGCTAATAGTCTTCTCAGATTTTTCTACACAGGCATCTGGGCATGTAAATGATGTTGCATTACCCCAGTATGTACAGACATGACTTTAGCTAAGCCATAATTCCCTAAAGTATCTCACTCCCTAACTTCTTTTTCCAGGCAGTCAATGTGCCTATTGTTTCACTCATCTGGTTAATTGGCATTTTAATCTTCCATGCATCTGTTTCTCTGCTTTCAAATGTTCTAGGTGAGCGGGGAGCATGACCTACTGGTGGAGTGCTTGCCTAGCATGCATGAAGACCTGGGTTCAATTCCACCATACCACATACACAGAAACAGGTGTAAGTGGTGCTGTGGTTCAAGTGGTAGAGCACTAGCCTTGAGAAAGCTCAAAGACAGTGCCCAGGCCCTGAATTCAAGCCCGAGGACTGGCAAAAAAGAAAGAAAGAAAGAAAAGTGTTCTAGGTAAGAGAAACAAACTACTATCTTGAGTTAGTCTCTCACAAGTCCTGCATACAGATAAATCAAATCAGACAAGCACAGTTTATTAGGAACAAAATCTTCTCAGATTCCTCTGAAATCTGAAACTCACAAAAGTGCCTTAATGAAGAACCAGTGTTTGAGGGGCTCTACCATCTGATCTTATTGACTGGGAGGGAGGGTCAGAAGCCCCTGTGTTTCAATATTTCTAATCTCCATGGCTTCTCCTTTTCACTATCTCAATGTGATGGTCATCCTGCAAGCCAGTGTGTCCAGGAGACTAATAGTTACATGGACAGTGTTGGTATATATAGGGTTATTCGGGGAGAACTATGGGCTGCCTTGAGGAGGAAACAGGAAGGTAGTTCCTTTTAAGAATAGAGGTGTGTGTGTGGGGGGGTGAGTTTGACCTGGTGATGGAGTGCTTGCTTAACATGTGTGAATACTTGGGTTAGATTCCTAAGTACCATGTATAGAAAAAGCTGGAAGCAATGTGGCTCAAGTGGCAGAGTTCTAGCCGTGAAAAAGCCCAAGGACAGTGCTCAGGCCCTGAGTTCAAACCTTAGGACTGGCAAAAAAAAGAAGACCTCTAGAAACAGAGAAAAACCAGCCCTCCATGGGTCTCTGTTGGGAAAAGGATGGAAACTGGAATGACAGGCTGGCATAGCTCTATCACACTCTTCCAAACCACATAATAACCATAGTAACTCATATATGGAACTGCCTGGACAAAGGAGGTCCCTCAGGTTTTGACACACTATAGGAATTAGAACTCACTACATAAAATAAGAAGAAACTAGAAATAAAGGAAACTAGAAAGTTAGTTGTTTTACAATTGTTTGATGAATTTAGAATTAAACAACACCATAGCATAATCCAGTATTTCTTAGAATACTGTCAATAGAATGCAGTCTCATAAGAAGATAGGGTGATAGATCTGTAATCCTAGCTACTCAGGAAGCTGAGATCTGAGGATCAGACTCTTATCTCCAATTAACCACCATACATACACACACACACACACACACACACACACACACACACACACACACACAAAGACAGAAGTGGAACTGTGGCTCAAGTGGTGTAGTACTAGCTTTGAGCAAAAAACAAAACAAAACAAAACAAATAACAACAACAAAAAACAGGTTCAGTGTCCAGGGTCTGAATTCCATCCTCAAGACCAGTACACATACAAAAAAAGTGGAAGAGATATCCATTTTAACAGATGTTGAAAGCTTCACATAGAAATAAAAGGAAAAAAAGGATTATGACTCTCCCAAAAGTTCATTTCTCTCTAATAACTGATTCCAAAGATAATGTTGTGTTTAAAATGCCAGATACAGAATTCAAGAGAATAATTTTTGAAAATATCTGTTATTTCCCAGAGGAAAAAAGAATAATGCAATGAAAGACAATGTAAGACACGAATGAGAAGTTAAAAAATAAGTAGGGATTTATAAACAATAATCACAGAGAAATAATAGAAATCAACATCTAAATAAGTAAAAAAAAAGATAATTGAGTTGAAACCCTCATCAGAAGAGAAAGAAAAAATTATAAGGGATTGAAGACCAAGTTGATGAATTATCACATTCAGGTAGTAGTAAAAATAAATTATAACCATGGCACATGTCCTTTGGAACATGTTAGAAAGTAAAAACTGGAGACTAGGGAAAGGTTAAGCTGAGTTACATACTGAAGTCATCTACTAACACAAGCCTATCAGAATAACAGTGAATTTCTCAGAAGAAAACATAAAAGCTAAGAGTATAAATACATACATAAAATGCCTACAGATATTATCTGATGAATTTAACTGTAACCCTTCTATACATTATCTCAACAATAAAATAAAAAAGAAAAATCACAGAAATAAAAACAAAAACAAATCATATAAGTGAAGTAAGCCAGAACCAGAGAAACATACGCTCCATGATTTCCCTCATTTGTAATAATTAGTATGGGTCTAGGATTTTCCTAGCAGTGGATCGCAACAGCTGAAAAGCTATGTACATATGACCATACAGGATGAGGCTAAGCAAAATGAAATCTGAGATGGAAACAAGGGTTTGTCTTGGTGTTGGTTGTTTTTAATGTATTAGGTGAAATTATTTCTTTTTACCTTATGGTTTATCCTTTCTGTTGTTGCTGTATTTATTTGAATTAGGAAGGGAAGGGTAACAACAAGATTATGAAAAAATGGACAAAGGAAGAACCAGTGTAACAGTGATGTTCACAGGACAGTGTGTTGGAAATGAACTTTACCACTTGGGGGAGTGGGAGAAGAGCACAGGAAGGAGTAACCATGTTCAGGAAGTAATGAACTTACTACTGTAACCCCTATATACATCACCCTGACAAAAAAAACAGAGAGCAACACAAAAAAATGACTATAGGAATCATAAACACAAAAGAATGACAGAGATATAGAATTGTGATGGCTTTAGAATGAATATGAAGAATGTTCAGATGCTCTGAACCCTCACAGAAATAAGAACAATAGCTAAGAAAATGAGAATTAGGAAAATGTCCAACATTAGGAATTCAGTAAACTATCAAACCTTCTAGAGGAATGGGGTGGGGGTAGAATGCGAGTATTGGAAACAAACAAAAGAAAAACAATAAGCCACCAAAATTAATACATAAGTGTCATCCATAACCTTGATCGCATCATCAAAACTTTCCAATTAAAGAACTCAAGACTGGCTGATTTGATTAAAAAATAAGAGACTCACTTTACTAGCGAAGATACACATAGACTGAAAGTGAGAAGAGGGAAAATGATTTTCTAAGCAAATGGAATCCCCCAGAGGGGTAGATATATTACAAATCAGACTTTAAACCAGAAGGACAAAAATGTCATTACATGGTAATAAAAGTAATAGTCTACCAAGAAAATATCGTGATTATAAGTATACATTCACTAAATATCAGGGCACTAAACTGCATTAACAAATACCATGGAACATACGAATGAGAGGTAGGCTCCAATCTAAGAACAATGGATAATTAAAATACCCGACTCTTACCAATAAGCAAATATCCAAACCAACCAACCACTCAACCAAACAACTGAACACCAACAAAGAAATGAACAAAGAACTATCAGAGTTAATTTCCTTAACAAATATAAAACATTCCAGAATATACATTTATATTATCATCTCATGAAACTTTCATATCATATAGTCAGAGCAAATCTGAGTAAACATTCAAACCAGATCATTTCTTATATCCCCTCATATCATAATACAATGAAGATCTAAGAGATCCTCAGAGTTTGAATGCTTAATCCAAGCAAATGTTTTTTTGCTTTGGTCAAGACCCTGATCAGGAAAACATGAATTTGAAACGTAAGATATGAAAACTGAATGATCTTGAGAATGTTCTGCAGAGTCTCTGAACCCTCATACAGTCATTAGTTTATAGAAGTGATTCCCCCTTCATCTGTGCCCTGGAACAGGGGTTGCCTATAATTCTAGTTACTCAAGAGACTGAGAAATGAAGGATAGTTGTTTGAAGTTTTTCCTGGCAGAAAAGTTCAAGATACTTTAATTCCAATGAATCATCACCACCACCAACACAAACAGCCACACAAAGTGTGGCTCAGGTAGTAGAGAGACAGCTGTTAACAAGCAAGTCTGGTAAGTGTGAGGTCTTTAAGTTCAAGTCTTGGCCTGGGCCAAAAGGAAAAAAAAATACTTCCCGTCTATTAAGAGCCAGATTTTCTCCCATGTTGAAAGAGGCTGCAGGCTGCATATTTCTTTCTCCTATAAGGTAACTGATGCCCTATCAAGTTATATATCTACTTCCTCAACTGATAAGCCAGAGACTCAGTTATCTGTGTGCTTACTGATCAAACCTGAGGCCTTGTAGTAGTGATATTGTGAAAAGTAATGACTACTCTTACTTGTAACAAGTCCTTTTTCTAAATAAGCTATAAGTAACCTCTGGTAGCTAAATAGTTTAAAGTCTACTATACTTAGGTACTAGCTTTTTCTTCCTTTTTCTTTCTGACTCTTTGAGAGCTGTTTAAGAAATTAGTTGGTGGTGGTGGTACTGGGTTTGAATTTAGTGTCTTTCATTTGCTTGGCTGGTGCTCGAAAAAGGCTTTCTCTAGCTTTGCTTTCATCCATCATTTTAGGATAGGCTCTCACTCTCTGCCTGAGCAGGCTGCTGAGCTGGGACTCACTTATCTTAGGCTTCTTGTCATTGCTGGGATGACGAGGCACAGACAACCATAGCCTGCTTTGTCCATGACAATGAGGGCTAGTGAATGTCTTCATGAGCTAGATTGGAGCCTTGATTCTCTCAATCTTGTCTTTCCTCACAGCTTGCATACACTCACTGTGCTCTGCTCAGGTTGAGAAGAGGCTTTCACCAACTTTTTTGTTTTGTCTTCCTATTCTCAGCCTTCCGAGTTGCCAGATTATAAACATGAGCCACTGTCACTTGGCTTTAAAACTTTTTCTTAAAGAAAAAGACTTTTTCTTTTTGCCAGCTCTGAGACTTGAACTCTGGGCTGGGGTGCTGTCCCTGAGCTTCTTTTGCTCAAGGAGAGAGCATTCTACCTCTCTAGCCACCACCTCTGGCTCTTCTGAACAATTTATGGGAGATAAGAATCTCACGGGGGCTAGGAGTGTGGCCTCGTGCTTCCCTAGTGTGCACACAGCCCTACGTGTGATTCCTTGGTACCCCATACACAAAAAAAGCTGCAAGTGATGCAGTGGCTCAAGTGGTAGAGCACTACCCTTGAGAAAGATCAAGGAGAGTCCCAGGCCCTGAGTTCAAGCCCCAGGACTGGTCCCAACAATTACAGCAACAGCAACAACATGATTTGTTCTAGGTTCATCCATTTCTCTACAAATGACATATTATTCTTTCCAATGGCTGTGTAAAATTTCGTTGTGTATATGTACCGCATTCTTTTGGATCTATTCATCCACTGTACGGCATCTGGGCTATTTCCCTTACTCGGCTATTGTGATAGCACAGCAATGAACATGGATTTGCATGTGTCTTTATGGTCTCCTGGCTTGTGATGTTCTCGGTAGATGCCTAGGAGTGGTATGGTTTGTTTAGTTTTTTGTTTAGGAGTGGTATGGTTTGTTTAGTTTTTTGTCTCTCTGAAACTGTTAAAACTTATTTTCATTCTGCTTTTCTAGGAGGGCTCCTCAATTTGAATTCAATGTACACAAAGACAAATGGCTTGTATGTTTCTTTATATCTTTATTAATATCATGTTGATTTTTATAACATTCTATTCCAATGCTTCTAATGCCATTAGAATGCATATTCTGCAGCTTCTGCCTTGAAGGATATGTATTACCTTAATCTACTGGGCTTCTTTTGAGGAAGTTGCATAGTTCAATACATTATTTTGGGATCAGGCTTCATGGATGTAGCTGCTTAGACTGGTAGTGTGAACTATAGAAGACCAAAGACCAGGACTTCTGTGTTGAGGTGAATCTTAAGGGACGGGTTAGGGATACATCTAGAGAGTCCTGCAGGCCACAAAATTATTATTCCTCCATCCTATTCAATGTCTTATTCAGTAACCAACTCTTCCTGTAGGAACAGCATTGATAAACTCCTCGAGTAATGTAGCACCAGGAGAAATTGCTTCCCTTGATTCTGATGTGCCAGTCCAAAGGAGCCAGAGAAGGAATTGAAAACATTTCATTTTTAACAAATGAAAGGAAGGACTGAAAAGGTGTGACGGACTAGTGCTACCACTTCCAGAAATTACTTTCCTTAAGAGATATCTTTCTGCTTCCAGATTAGTTTCTAGTACAACAATCATGTAAAACTTGTCTCGAGGAAATAAAGGGCAAAGTAGAGCTTTAGGGATCATGTGAGTAAAATGTAAAATCAACCTTTCCTTTCCTTTAATCCAATGTAGGCTTCAGCCATCTTTCCTCCTCCACACTCCATTTCAGGATATCCCATCTCACAGTACTGTCAGAACCCTTGTTTGATTCTTTTTGTTGATTTGTAGAAGATATCAAGTGTCCTGTTCTTGTTCCTCATTTAGTCAGAAACAAATACACGTGCATACACAGTGCACCAATGCACTAAGAACATGATCCCACTTACGAGAACATTGAGTGATTGCAAGATTTCTTTCTGTAGTATTCCATGTTGAGAAAAAGCTCATATAGCTTGAAAGAAAATTATAATTGTATTAAAATATAACTTGAGCTTCTCGGGAGACTGAGATCTGAGGATTGTAGTTTGAAGTTAGCCTGGGCTGAAAAGTCCCTTTGAGACTCTTACCTCCAGTTAGCCACTCAAAAAGCAAAAGTGGAGCTGTGGCTTAAAGTGATGGAGCACTAACCTTGAATAAAAGACCTCAGGGACAGCATGCAGGCCCTGAGTTCCAGTCCTCAACTGCCAGAAGATGGCAGTACAGTAGCACTTTCCATGAAAATGTTTTCACTACTATTCATCTGCACAATTGTGGGTTACTGTGACCTGCTCTTTGTCCATTTTCTGCATTTAGCTATGATCAAAGTACATTAATGGATTATGTAATTAAATTCTTCTTTTATTTGGCTTGACTTCTTCCTTAACCTATCATTTGCTATGTTTAATGTGTGTAAGTTTGGTTGATCTGCTGTTAATTCATATTCCAAGATTATGAGAAATATCAAAAGAAAACCTTTTTGATTCTTTTGTATACTGCTCATTTAATGACTGACAAAAATGATTTGTTAGATAAGTTGATAAGTGACTATGTAGGTTGTTTCCTTGAATGCTCTTGGTCAGTGATGTCCAGGACTTTCAGAGATGGAACTGTTCCAGATCTTTGCTGGTCAGCATAGTAGCTACTAGCTACAAATAGCTTCCTTGTATTTGCGGTGTGATTAGTGTGATAGAAACAATAAAATTTTAATTTATTAAATAATAACAAATTAATTTACATCTAAATAGCCTTAGCTGGCTAGTGGCTAGCTACTATGTGGGTCATTTTGGGTGTTAGTGCTTAGTGTTATTCTGCAACTTAAAATTCTTTACTTTGTAACATTTCATGGCTAGTAAGTTATGTGCCTCAGCTGAATTCAGAAACCCCATTTCAGCTGATGCCTATGCATTCTGATTAAGTAGATGTACTTGATTCAATGATGCAGGAATTAGGCATTTGATGAATAAATCCATTATTTAGATTTTGGGTGAATGAATAATCTCTCTGTAGAAGCCCAGCCCTCTAACCAACTTCAGTTTCCAAATAATCTTCATCTGGTTAGGATTGTACATAATATTTTTGACATTTTCAATGCATATAAAAAGGGAGGGAATATGTTGAAATATATGTGTGGAACTCGTGAGTTTATGATGTTTAAACCTGTTGCCTATTCTGTGATGCTCTGAGGGGTACACTTGGCAATGTCTAGAGTCATTTTTCATTGATGTATCTTAGTGGTAATCTACTGGAATCCTGTGTATGGAGATAAGGAATGTTGCTAGGCATTGAACAGTGTGCAGGACAGTCTCCTTCCTCAGAAGAGAATTACTGTGGCAAACTGTCACAAGTTTGTCATTTTGCACAAAGGTTGAGAAGTCTTAATTCTAGTGAGGCGTCAAGGAGAATTGATTTGCGTTTATTGTCACAGACATATTTTAATATATGTAATATGATATTATGTGGGAGGTAAGAGAGATCCTTATTTGTTGTAAAACTCAAAGGAAGTCTTAGCATATGAAGACAGGAAAGGGGAAGAATTCAGTCATAAAATTCAATGCATATTCTATAAAAGTAAAAAAAATGAGGGACTGTGTAGAGTTAGGGATGGGTGAGAAAGATGAAAAAACTGATATTGATCAAGATTAATTATATTCATATACTATGTTGTTGTGTGAAAATGCCTTTGTACAAGTAAATTTGAAAATGAAATTTAAAGTATTAGTGGTTTAAAAATAGTGGTTATTTCATTAACAATTTTAAAAGGAATAAAATACAATGATTTTGAGTTTTGTTTAATACTAGTCTGTAGTCATATACAGAATTAGAAAACCTGTAATACATATGAAAAGAACAATCATATAAAAATATTAAGCTCTCCTAAGATGTCTTCTTGATTACCTGAACCTTTTCTATAAATAACAACCAGCAAAAACTGTTATCTTTTACATAAATTTAAGCATTACATTTGTTAAAAAGTATAATATCTTATACTTTCCCAAGTATCTTTTTAAAACATCTTCAAAATTCTTATATCATACTGCTTATGAATGTCTTACTTTATTTTGGCTTCTCATATAAATTGCTTATAAATATATAATACACATAAGTCTGCATTCACTTTCTCATTCTTCTTCAGGTCCTTAAATTGTTCTAAACCTTGTCAAAAATAAAACTGTTTAAAAAACATTTTAGATAATGGAGTGCAACTGAAAAGCATATTTACACAAGAAAAGAAGCTTCCATCATTTTTAGAGATGGAGCTGGAAAGGAGTTTCTTCTCATTCTGGACTCTTTATATTTCAAATGAATAGAAATTAAAATTAAAGAATAAGAAAGTTGGCCTTTCATTTCTGAGTAATGAAAGACATTTTTTTTCTTTTTTTTCCCTTTTTTGTTTTTGGTCAGTCATGGGTCTTGAACTCAGGGCCTGGGAACTGTCCCTGAGCTTTTCTGTTCAAAGCTAGCACTCTACTTTACAGCATTGCTCCACTTTGGGTATTCTGGTGGTTAACTGTTGATAAGAGTCTCATGGACTTTCCTGTGCAGACCAGCTTTGAACCATGATCCTCAGATCTCAGCCACCTAAAAAGCTAAAATTACTGTGTGAGATGCCAGCACCTGGCTCTAAACAGTATCTTTACATAGCTCCAAGACAAAACATGCACCAACATCATGAAAACATTAAAGTCTTCCCACTGGATGCAGATATAAATAATGACAAACTTTCGTATTTCAGGGAGGTTAAAGGCACACTTGAGGGCAAGGATTGATTCACAGTAGTACAATCTCTTCACTCTTAATTTCACGTCTAGTGTACCCTCCAATATTTTTGACAACATTGACCAAACTGATTATCTTGCCTTGTTACTCAGAGAGACAATAGATTCTTAGGTAGATTGTCTGATGAGGAAATCAACAATTAATGGAGCCACTACAGAGGAGATGCATGTTTGTCAGGAAACAAGTGCAGAAAGGCAAACCAAGGAGGATTTGCTTCATTAAAATGCCAGATTACATACAGATAGTGTTAGGGACTGAAGGATGAGCCAAGCGGTAAGGAAGGACACTTTGAGGAATGGTCGATCTTTGGAGAGACACTGGTCTTCTGTGCTTATCATCAGCAAAACACTTCTGATGAAGTGAAAGTCTTCTCTCCTCATATTGAAGGAGAGAAGTCATAAGGCTCCACCCACTTTCAACTTGGCATTGACAGTTCCTATGGCAACACACACTAAGCAAGATTGGCTGGAGACCAAACATCATGAACTCAAGGCCTGGACACTTTACAGTTTGGATGTAAAGGCAGTTAACATATTAGATGTTAGTTTTAGATTTTATCCAGTCCCGATAATGAGTCACTCTGGTATAAAGTCCAGGCTTGTTTTCTTTTCCACAGCCTATACCCCAGCTTACTATTCCAATAAGATACCAGATATTTCTATCAAGTGTAATAACCAGAGGACCTCCAGAATCACCCTGTGGAAGAAGAAGAAACAATCAGTCTGATGGATCAAATGGTGTGGAAATAAAATTCCATTTTTATTTAGATGTTTAATAAATCTGTATGTTGAGTTGAAATATGTAAAAACAATTTATTTTGCTTATTGTTAGTATTACTAGGATATTGGAGTCAATTACTCTTCAGTGTCTTCCTCTGGAAGATTTTGTGAATGAGTATTTCTTTGTCTAAACAGAGACCAGAAACTGAACTTAAGTCCAGGAAGTCTCAAATTTTCTTATAAGCGATGAAGTAAGTATTCAAGTAACGTGTCATTTCTTACATTAAGTTTCTCCTAGCACAGGAACTATATCCTGTGTTGAATCAAAGTCTCACTTTGTTCCAGTAATATCAATGTATTATCCTACACATTGTATCAATTGTGCACAAGTTATTAATAAAATGAAATTTCTCTCAAATGAAGGTGGAATCCCTAATCATTATCTACTGGCTTACAGTTCCTTAACCATTAGAAATTTTCTGTATCTTTGAGACAAGATTAATAAAAGTATTTTCAATTTTCCTCTTAGAAATAAACACATTACTTTAAAGTAATATAATGCGGAAGTTATCACAAGTTTTTGTATATCACAGAAATGATCCTATTTGAAGAAAGTATGAGTTTTTAGAGTCCTATGCCTTAAACTCTTTTCTCTTCCATTTTTTTTCCAACCCAGTGATCTTTTCTATTGCTCACTAGTTAAGGAGATTTAATATTCTTTTTTTTTCTCTTCCATTTTTTCCACATTTTTATTGCTCTGTGTGTTAATTGCACAAAGTGTGGAAACCCTTGTATACCAAAACTGTCCTCTCACTCCTGAGTATCCATCCTAATGTAGTTCCTCTTAGTTTACTATGCTAATGGTACAAGGTAGCAAGGAAGTATAAACAAATGAAAACAGAATATCTCTTTCTTCTCTAGGTCATGTGATTTAGTTATATCATGATCCAAATATATTGTCTGTCCTTTATTCAAGTGGGAGGTCACATATTCTACAATATGTATCTACACTTTTTAAAGTAAAAGCCTTAGAAACTAGAGAAATAAAACTTTATTGGCTGTGGAGACATCTGCAGGGTTCATCTCACCACAGCTTTCAGTTAGAAGGGACTGCATACCTGACTGTTGATTATATCTGTTCCTTAAAGCATTGATTAAATAGCTTATTGTCTTGGTCACTATTTCTGTTCTCCATTTGGTTACTACTTCCTAGTCTCCAATTAGAGTTCTATTTTGCAGCAGAATGGATAAATAAAACATTAAATAAAGAACATGTCTTGGACTCCTTCCACTCATTCTTTCTACATTTACTTCCTCTCGCCTCCACAAATTAATTTCACAGAATCCAGTGAGATAACCTTGGTCTATTGTCATTTCTATGACATAGATATGGAATGTCCCAGAAGGTTCATTGGTTGAAGAGGTGGTCCATAACTGGTCAGTCCAATCACTGAGAGATGCTTTGAACATGAGGGCTATGATCTAATGGATAAATGGATCCATTCGTGGATGTTTGATTTAATGGCATCATTGGAGGTGGTGGGCATATCTCAACATGGGCCTCGTTGGAGTAGGTAAGTCCCTGAAGTCATATGCATGGGGACAATATCTTTTCCTTAGTCTCTTTCTTGGTCCCTCGTCATCCCTTGTTCTTTTCCTGGCACAGTACTGTAACTTCTTACAGCCTAACTGTGATGGAGCATGCCAGAGATGACTGAATGTGTTTCTCACAAGTCTTAGACAAAGGCAATGAAAGTCTAACACACCAGTGGCTAAGCCCAACACTATTCAACAGTCACTTTTTTTCTTTGTACCTATTCTTACCTCACAAGCATCATGTTTTCCTGTCAAGAACCCAGCACATATCATTCCTGATGATACAGCACCACCATATACATTAACTTGATTACATACATCATTACTTATGATCTCTACTTCAACTTGTCGTAGAGTATTGGGGAAAGGACCTAAATAAGAAAAAAATTAAATAAATAAGTGAAGAATTTCAGCTTTCATGTTATGATCGTTGTTTTGTCTCACATGAGGCAGATCAATGGTCAATCATTCATCTTGAGTTATAAATTTCTGAGCTAGATTCTTGGAAACTTTTTGGGAAAAAACTTTTACTATAGATACTGGGTTTGGCCCATTTATTCCTACAATCTTCTTTAATCTTGCAGCAACCAAGTCCTGTACCTTAGTAACAAGGCAGCCATACAGAATCTCTACATATGAACTACAGTCCAAAAGAAGCATATCACGTGAAATGATATGCTTTCATTATTTCTTAAAGAAAATGCTATCAAAATTCAAAAATAATCCACATCAAAAATAGATACTTTGTACTAGTAATAGTGAAGAGTTTTCATAATTCATCCTACTTGGTTTTATGTTTTCCTTTTCTCTGTCTAGTGCAATAGACATTTGTATTTCTCCTCATCTTTTCTATATTCTGCTTTTCCATTTTGTTGTGTATTTGTCCATGTAGAAGGAGGATGGGTCAATCCTCGATCCTTTTCCTGAGACACTTACCATTTACTTTTGATGCTCCCCATCCAGTGACAAACGCTTTGCTCTTAGGCAGGACTTCCAAAGCAGCATCTGGGAGGCAGACTCTATGCACATCTTCAGAGAAGAGGACAGGCATGGAGAGCCTCACCACAGCAATGTCGTCGTCATGCTCATGGGCGGCATAGTTTTCATGAATAATAATGGACTGCACTTTTCTTCTCATCAGTGGAGGTTTGAGGGTTGTTCCAAAACTGACCGTCCATAGTTTGGGGTTTCTGGAACTGATCACGGATGAAAAGGACCACAGTAGGGTCATTCTGAGTTTAAGTTGCCCAGAACTCTGAATGCGCATGGGACATAAATATGGAAGAGGGCTAATTTTTTAAAGTAATTTTCAACACTTCCCCCCCCCAGAACTATTTTTCTTTTGCCTCATTGATAACCAATCCCCTTGATGGCAAGGTAGTATCAAATACTCCCCTTCAGGCATGTTTGGACTTCTTCTATAATACAGATACACTGAAGAAAATACAAGTAAACATTAAATATATTTATCTACATATTATCATGTAGGTACACATGCATGCCCATAACCCTGGAGTTATATATTGTATATGTTTCTATGTGCATATACATATATATAAATTTATGTGTGTGTAGCTATGGAGAGAGATAGAAGAAAAACAAAAAAAATGAAAAACTAAGATTAAAATGGAGCAATGGAACCATTTCTAATATATTCTTTTTTTTTTACCACTTCTGGGTCTTGAACTCAGGGCCTGAGCACTGTCCTTGGGCTTTCTCAAGGTTAGAACTCTACCACTTGAGCCACAGCACTATTTCTTCCCTTTTTCTATGTATGTGGTACCAAGGAATTGAACTCAAGGAATTGAATGCCTTTGTGCATGCTAGGCAAGCACTCTCCCACTACGCCAAACTCCACAGCCCCAGCATTCTTCAGCCCTAAAAATCTTGGAGTAACAAAGTATAATTGTGGGGTACTATGTTGGTGTTTTGAAAAAGTCTGTAACATAGCTCTAGAAAACTGGTAAATTTGGCTCCATTTTTGACACCATTGGCTTGTTCATTCATAAGAAAGCAGAGTATGTTGTTGGCTGGAGCTGAAGACATTCTAATTGTGTCCATTAATCTTAAGTAGTCGTCACTTCTTCCTAGGCCTGTGGACAGTCCTGCGTGCAATCACTGGGAGGCTTAAGATGTTTATGAAGAAGATGAGAGCGCCGGGAGTTTGGCCTAGTGGTAAGAGTACCTGCTTAGCAATGAGCAAAGACCCAGGGTTCTATTCCTCGGTACCCTCTATGTAGAAAAAAGCCAGAAAAGGGGCTCTGGAAAGCCCAAGAACAATGCTCAGGCCCAGAGTTCAAGGTCCAGAACAGGCAAAAACAAAACAAACAAAAACAACAAAAAAACCCAAGGTGATGACTGGATGTGAAGGTGAGAACAAGAGGTGGCACTGGCAATCTTGTGGGTGCAGATCCAGGACTTACTTGTCAAAACAGTGAGCAGCAGTCAGGAGCCATTCCTCGCTGATCAGCGATGCCCCACACCAATGGCTGCCATCCATCTGAAGGCTGGCTTGCCAGGGCCAGGCAGCAACATCTGCAATTTTGCCACCAGCAATTCTTTCCATGGGTGGGTACTCCATTCCTAAACCACAACCTGTCACAAAGGAAGAAGACGGTGAGTTCCAGCTATAAAATATGGTGAGCAATGGTCAACTAAGAAAATGCCGATGTCACTGCTAAAAACATGAGAAGGGGCATCAGTATTCAAGAAGTAATGTACCAATACCGAATGAATGTAACTGTAACCCCTCTTTGTATCACCCCAACAATAAAATAAAATTGATATTTTAAAATGTCTGTTGGAATAAATAGTACATATTGTGGAATACTATCATATCCATAGAATGTGAGTATTCCTCCTATTGTATTAAAACATTTAAAGATCATTCAAATTCTATAATATTGATAGAATGTGAGTATTCCTACTATCAAATTTAAACATTTAAAGATCATTCAACACTTTCTTTGGTATGTTTGAAGCAACTTCCTCTAACTTTTGTTATTCATATCTCTCATGTTCATATGAGAAGCACTTTAACTCAACGATATTTGATGTTTCTGAGAGCTAGTCATACACTATGTACTGTAGAAAGACATCATTTGTACAGTTTTAAAATGCATTAATTTAGTACAAATACATTACTATAGTACAAATATCAATTTCCATATTGGAGTTAGTGGATATCATTTAACCCCCTGCCAACTTTTCTTCTACACGATAGGACTTGGAAATAGAGCAAGGCTGAAAATTTTGTAGTATTATTCTTTGGTTTATGGTCATTTCAGTGATATCCTTGAACTCACAGCTATTCAGAATGTGCTTTGCTTGTGCTCCATGCATTTCTGGAAAAACAAACAAACAAACACAAATGATTGGTAATTGATTCAACATTAAAATATATGATACCATGCCCATAAGATGTGATATTTTAGTTCAATAATTCCTTATGTGAAATATTAATAATATAGTTAATTTATACAAAATTTTATGTAATAAAGTTACATAATAATTATAAATAATAAAATAATTGTTCTACAAAGGGAAGAAGTCCTAGTGTATTTTTCTAGCCCTATCATTCATGCTTTATAATTACTTGTATGTTAGCCAAAGCCACAAACTCTTCATGCTGATTGTATGATGACTTGTCCATCCACAAGTTAGTATAACATTTACAACTGAAAAATGATTTCATTTCGTGATGAAAGCATTCTCTCATGAAGATTGTTAAAAATCTTTATAACAAAAAAAGAAGAAGGAATATGTCTTGCCTCTAAGACGAGGTAATGAAATATCTATCTTCAAGAAGCTCTTGTTCAATTTCAAATTCTCATGCAAAATATTGTCAGCTTGCCATTTGATAGTGTCTGCTTTGGCAGATGGAAATTGAAATATAAACAATACATCTGTTTTCAAACCCCTATTAGTTGACCTGAAAAACAAAGACACAAGACTGAGTGAAGTCATAGCTACAGAAATATTACATTAAATATTACACATAACTTGAAAAAAATGCAACAGTGGCTGAGCTCAGCAAGTCAGGCCTGTAATACTAGCTACTCAGGAAGCTGAGATCTGAAGATCACCATTCAAAGCCGGTTGGGGCACTCACAGCCATGAGATTCTTATCTCCAATTACTCACGAGAAAATGGGAAGTGGGGCTGGGCTCGGGTATAAGGTGGTAGCCTTGAGCTGAAGCCCAGAGTTCAAGCCCCATGACCCCCTCACCACCCCCCCACACAAATACAACAAAGGTATTCTATTGACATGACTTTCCCCCCTTGAATGTACCACACCTGTGTTATATTTGAATCATTCCTTGCTTATTCAAAAAAGGGAAAGTGGCAAGTGCAAAATTTTGGTTTGTTTTAGAATAAATAAATAAATAGTTCTGGCACCATTATATGTGCACCATTTATATGTGATAGTAGGACTCTTCAATTGACATGCTAAGTACTTAAAAATACCTAGGGCTGGGAGTTTAGCCTAATGGGAGAGTGATTGTCTAGCATGCATGAAGACTCAGGTTTGATTCCTAGGTACCACATACATAGAAAAAGCCAGAAGTGTTGCTGTCACTCAAGTGGTAAAGCTCTAGCCTTGAGAAAGCCCAGGACTGGTAAAAAAAAAAATGGTACCTAGTAATATTTCATTATCACTTATTAATTCTCCATACAGGAAGAATATTAATTGCAGAATACTATAAAACAATTATAGAAATTATAGAAATAATTATGTAAATTTATTATGAGAATGAATTATTACATGAAATAATTATGCAATTATATACTTTTTTGTCAGTCATGGGGCTTGAACTCTGGGCCTGAATGTTGTTCCTGAGTTCTTCAGCTCAAGTCTGCCGCTCTAACCTCTGGGCCCGGGTGCTGTCCCTGAGCTCTTCAGTACAAGGCTACCGCCCTACCCCTGGAGCCACAGTACCACCTCTTGTTTTCTAGTGGTTAATTGAAGATAAGGGTCTCTCAGACTTTAGCACCTGGGCTGGCTTTGAATGGTGATCCTCAGCCTTCTGAGTAGCTAGGATTACAGGCATGAGCCTGTAATATAGGCCGAGCCTACATTAATATTTTATATGTCATAATTTGTGGTATTTTATTATATAAATGAATTAGAATTACCTAAAGTTGACAACATGAGAGTTGATGTAATGTTGGCTTAAAATGGATCTTTGAAACATCTGATCTATCTAAGGAAAAAAAATAGAATTTTGTTAAAGATGAATTATATATATTTCAACATATTACAAATTGCTTATGTGAAAACTTTCTGTGATACACATATTATTTACTTTAACACTTGTTAGTAGTATCCCTGAAAATCTCACTTAGGCATAATAACCCTCTTGTCTTGAACTCATTCTTATAATAGGATATGAAATAAAAACTTACATATGCATTGCATATTTCATCTGGCAAGCTTAACATGGAGGTAATTGGACATGTTCTCAACTGAGTTATTACCATCCACAAAATTGGAATATGTATTTAGATGTTTCTGACTCCAAATACTGAGATGTCTCTAATTCAAACTATTGTTTCCTATATCAAAATGCTCTGCCATTTCCCTCTACACATGAGCTAATCAGAATTTCCTGAGTAGGAATGATGTCTGGAAAACTCTGGCTTACCTCATTGTTAATCTTTTCTTTCAAGTCATGACTAGCTTTTGAGTGTTCTACAGAAAGCTCAGGATCATATTCCATACTAGGGATCTGGAAGGAAGCTTGGTAATAGTGAGACCTCTGATCTGGAGGGAAAAATAGAAGCATATGATTTCTCTCTAATATATTTAAGTTGTGTTAATATATGACATAATGAAAAGAAATAACAAACAGGTCAGAAAAAAAGAAACTCTCCTATATTACTGATAAGAATGTAAACTACTATAACTACTCCAGAAATCAATTTGTGGGATCCTCAAAAAAAATCATTTTAAGTTACCTATCTTATGACCTCACCATACCATATTCTTGAGTATATATGTGAATGAAAGTAAATATATATACATGAGTTAACTTGCATAGCCATATTTATTGCAGCTGTGTTCAAACTGTGGAATCTGCCAAGGAACTCAACAATCAAAGAATGGGTAGAGAAACTATGGGATACACAAGTCTTCATGGACAAATTATCAGGAAGAAGAATGAAATTGCATCATTTTCAGGAAAGCAGATGACCAGAAAAATCATCATACTGAGGGAGAAATGCCAAGATCTAAAACCAAATGCCACTCATGTTCTTACCTGTTCTTAGACTATAGAACTTAGAATGATAATGATGATCATGATGCTAGTCATGGAAATAGTTTGTGAATGCAACAGATGGACTGTCTAGGAAGAGGTGGATGGGAGGATAACACATGCATGTATGTATAAGATATTTACATGTATTCATATGTTATATGAACATATATAATGAAACCCAACAAACGCTGTTTGTAAAATGAGGCAGAGGGAAAGGTAGTAATGGGAATATGATGGAGAAAACAATTGGTTTACTATACACTGTATACCGATAGTGAAATATCATAATAAAACCCTCTTGTTACAAATATTAGAGCTATATATTCAACCAAAGTATCTTACAGCCAGTGTATTGCATAATATTATATCATAAACTACCTTAGCGTGTGAAATTTTTGCTTTGTTCCAAAGGTACAAAGATACAAACCACACCAGAGCTTTAAATGCTAAAAAGAATTTTTTGAATAAAAATTTTAAAAATGAAAATTGGAGCATGGATAATATGAAGATTTTGAAATAAATTGAAAGGGCCATTAAATTTCCCAAACTAATCAATAAGACTCAGACTTACCATATGCTAAAAAATAAATGAGGAGACCAATGATTATTGCCAGCACCAACACAACAGCTGTGACAGTGAGTGCTATCATCCATGGCTTCACTGGGTTTGTTCGACCTCCCAAGGGAGCTGGCCTGGAGAGACAAATGTGTATGAGAAACAAATTGAACACTAACGACTGTTTTGGTGTCATTGTACCCAAATTACTAGCAGAGTGCAGAAAAGTGCTATAAGTTCAGAGAACTAATGATTCCTTTTCAGGAGATATGGTGACTGAACAAAGTTCTGAAGCTTAACAAGGCTGGCTGTATCATTTCACTGTCTTCCTCTCTAAGTCAGATGAGTCATAAAGTGGAGCTTGTTTGGTTACAAAATTCTCATATCGAAAATGATATGGTTACCTTTTGAATCATTCCATTTCTAATACTAGAATCATTATTGTGACCGAATTGCTGTCTTATGAGTATTTCATAAATCAGAAATTGTTTGACTTTATTTCCTAAACCATGTAGATACACTCCAAAGCACAGATTCCAAAATGTTTTCTTTCCCCCTTTCTCCCTTCCTCCTTTTCTTCTTTCCTTCTTTCCATAGTACCAGGAATTGAACTCAGGGCCTCGGGGTTTTTAAGCAAGCAGTCTCCTACAAGAGCCACACCTCAGTTCTTTTCGTTTGAATTAATTTTTTGGAAGGGGCTCAAAGACTCCTATTTCCACTTCTCCAGAAACAAGTATGAAAGATGTCTTCCACCACACCGGGCCTATATTTTTAAGTAAAATATTTTTCTTCCTATTTGCTTTTGAACTGACCCCATTTTAATATAGATAGTGACTAATTTCGGTAGCTGTTCTAGACAGGTGGAAGCAGGTCCCTCATGCATAGTTGGTAAATATTTATCTGCAAAAAGAATGTGTCATACACCATTTGCGACACAAAACCAGAAAGTTGACTTGAGGATGAACTTCATCCATGAGAGGAGAAGGAGACAAGTCATTAAAGGAATTTAAACACAATCGCCAATTTTATTCTTAAAACTTGCTGAAGGATTATTCTTTTTTCTTTTTATCTTCCCCCCTCCCAAACGCACACTTCCCATCATTCCAGCCACCAGGAAGGTACACAGTGACAGAAACTGTATGTTCTTCATATCAGTCTAGAAGAATCCTTCACAAAGAGTCAAAGCATTGTTTTCACTTCATTCCCTCCCTTACCTCCATTTAAATTCAAATTCATTGACTATAATATCTCACTGAGGTAAATCTTTGCAAAACATTTTCTTTTGTCATTATAGTCTTTTACTAAAGAGTATTTCAGGTTCTTTCCCCTTGGATAGATCTCCTAATATCTAGGTGTATGTGTGTGTGTGTGTGTGTGTGTGTGTGTGTGCATGTGCGTGTGTGTGTGTGTGTGTGCGCGCGCGCGTGCATCCTTTAATCGTGGGAATTCACAGAAACTCACTCAGTTATTCAGAGATGAAGAACAATGGGGTTTCTTTCAATCACAACAGTGGCTACAATAGTGGAAAAAAGGCTTTCACAGAGGTTATTGAGCTTGGTAGTTTAGAGTGCAGGCTGGGCAGGTGTCCCATCTGAATTCTTATTCTGAACCTCTCCTTGCTGGACCTGAGGCAGTCCTTTGTCTTCTGCATTCCTTGGCTCCTAATCAGTATAATGGGAATGATAATGCTCACTTGGTGGGATTATTACAGGTGCTAGATGAATGGATGCTGCATAAGTAACTGAAACTCTGTGCTGACGGATTACTTTGTTATTGTTATTGCTCAGAAAATCTGATTTTTTCAAAGCAGCTAAGAAAGGATAAGCCTTCACCAGGAGGATTCTTCTTGGTAGGAAGGGTGTGTGAGGTGGTTGGCTGAGTTGCTCATGACAGCACTGGAGGTGGCTGCTGCCTCCCACTACTTTGGAATCTGAAGTGATTCTCAACGTGAAGTCCCACTGTTTTAAAGACCTGTGAGCCTAGTAAGTCCTATGTAATCTCCAACATAGTATGGATTTTTTTTCCTACTCATTTCAAGCTTGGGGGAGGGGTTAGCAGCGTCAGTTCGAGGGTTCAGTTTCAGAAGTATTCATTTCATGTTAAATGAATTCTGGAGCATCCACAAAGAAATGAATTATTGGCCAAAGATACTTGATGTAGAAAATGTAAAATAAAATAGGTAACTCATTTCTTTAAGGGTACTGATTCGTTGACTAAAGAAGAGAGACTAATTCAGGAAGAAAGTTATCACATAAATACCTGGAGATGATGGGATTGTAATATGTAATAACCTGCCATACTTAACGATAATGATAATCAATCTCATTTTACAACCTTACACAGTGAGACTTTCATGAAACTGGTAATTTGGGCACTATTATTAAAAGTTATCTAGGAAATAAAATGTTATTTCTTTTTTGTTTTGTATTTCTTCACACTCTGATATGCTATATGCCTTATTTTTGTAAACCTACATTATGTAAATATAAAAGACAAATGTTTTGTAATTGGAAAGATGAGCCATACTATAATTCAAATGTGATACAAATGAGTTGTTTTAGTAGTTAAGGGTTCAGAAGGGAGTAAGGAAGGGTGGAGAGTGCTACTTTTCAAAGCTTTATGAATTAAAACTTGATAACAACTAAAATAATGCATGTGCCATTGGTCAAGAATATTGAAGACAGACTGGGAGCACAGCCTAGTGGTAGAGTGCTTGCCTAACATGCACAAACACCCAGGTTCCATTCCTTGGTACCACATACATAGAAAAAGCCAGAAGTGGTGCTGTGGCTCAAGTGGCAGAGCCCTCGCCTTGAGCAAAAAGTGTCCAAGGACAGTGCCCAGGCCCTGAGTTCAAGCCTCAGGACTGGAAAAAAAAAAAAAGATTATTGATGACAACTGGCCAGAAATAATCTTCTCCACTAGTTCTGAAAATGCTGCTTTAGAGTTTTCTTGTTTTCTCTTCAGTTTTTATAAGATATTGACAAATTTTACAAATATTTAAGGTAAATGATATGATAAAAGTGTACAGTGTGAAATGTTACCACAATTGAGTTTATTTGCATAGCTGTCACTACACAGAGCTGCTATTTCTTATTTTGTTAGATCTACTTTCTCAGCAAATTTCCATTATGCTGTGTCTGTTGGAAGTATTTAACATCTATTCTCTGCAATTTCAAGTATATAATATATGAGTAGTTACTACAGACAGATTTATTGGGTTTCATCTGACTGTATACATTGAGTACTATCATGAGGCATATTTAATGAAGATATATATATTTGGGGGAAGGGTCGGTAGTAGGCTTGAACTCTGGGCCTGGGCGCTATCCCTGAGCTCTTCAGCTCAGGGCTAACACTCTACCACTTTGAGCCACAGCAGCACTTCTGGTTTTCTGGTGATTAATTGGAGACAAGAGTCTCATGGACTTTTTTGGGTTTTGTGCCCGGGCTGGCTTTGAACTATGATCTTCGGATCTCAGATTACAAGTGTGAACCACTGGCACCCAGCTTGAATAGATTCTTTTATGTATCAATAAGTTACAGGAAAAATAAGTGAATTTTAATATGATATTTTGGCCTTTTTCAGTCAATCCCGTACAAACCACATAAGGATGAATGGAAAATAATGCATGTCTCATTTTATTTTTTCTTCAGAATTTTGTCACAACAGTTTCAATAGTGCTCCAAGAGCCTGTATATGAAGGAGAAAAAGCCTGTTTTATATTTAGACTTAATCCCTAGATACATTGTAAAATTATTTCACTTATTGCAGCTTGAGTTGGTTAGTCTTAAAATAGAGACAACTTCTACATTAGTATTTTGAGGACAAAAAGGTAGAAGTACTCAATATACTAATATTGAGTGCTTAAAAGATTAAATTGAACAAAATGCTCTTTCTGAACACAATGAGACTGTTAATAATGGCAGAAGTTGATAGCTCTCTGATCAGGTAGTTGAGGTATACATGTCTTTCCCATTTGGAATTTCCTGATAATCTTTGAAATCAAAGGATTCCTGTCTACAAAATTCTCTTCTCTCACTTTCAAACTGACATAGAAAATATTTTACAATAATATACTTTCTACTATATTCCTTCAACTAAATATAAATGCCATTTGAATATATGCTGTAAGCTTCCTTACTTCCTGAGGCTCTTTTTTCCTGTTTAATACATTTCATGGTGTACTTTCAAAAGCCTGATGGGAATGACTTTAGAGCAGTCCTTAAATCAAGGCTGTACCCTTGATTTCAAGGTAGAGAACAAAAGGTGAGACATTAGGGTGAAACAAAGTTACATTGACAACAGCTTTCACTTACATAAAACTTTACAGTTGATATTTATAAAGGTATATATTCCTTAATGAAATTTACTCAACATCGATGTGAAATTCTTATGGTTATTACTGAGGCTAGAGAGATTTCCCTAAGAATTTAGACTAGTGCTGAGTTCAGGCTACCTTAATATCTTCTATTTGTAATATTTTACTCTGTATAGTAGAGGTTCTAATGCAAGATTACCACAGCAACAACTAATGGCATGTATTACAAAAATAGAACTTAAGGACAAAGAATAAATTTTACAGAGCAGAATTACCCTGGGAAACCAAATTGTATTATTTTCATATGAGGATTTGAAACTCTTAAAAAAAAACTCCAAGGCACATAAAAATAGTACTTAACTGCAACTGCTATTAGGCAGAGTTGCCATGGCTACCAAGGCCTGCCTGGGGAGCTGTCCAGCATATGATCCAAGAATCACATCTGGTCACAGGGTGGATGCCTAAAGAGAGTGAGACACCGGTTTAGCAGTGACCTTCTAGGGGTTCCAAAGGAGCCAAAGCTAGGAAATAGGAAATAATTATTTCTCTTGAGGAAGGTAAAGCATTGAGGTATGAAGAGTTAATCCATTTAAAAATAAACTACACTAAGCTACTTTCTTTTTTTTATCAGTGTGAGAATTGAGCTCTCTGAGCACTTCAGCACAAGGCTCTGATCCTACCCTTGAGTCACAGCCCCACTTTCTGTTTTCTGGTGGTTATTTGGAGATAAGAGTCTCACAGGCTTTAGTGCCTGGGTTGGCTTTGAACATTGATGCTCAGATCTCAGCCTCCTGAATTGCTAGGATTATAGGCGTGACCTGCTGCTCTCAGCTTAAGCTATTCTTTTGAGTCTGTTCTTAGGTAGCCAAATGGGAGTCCAAGTCAAACCAAGATGATCAGATCTCAGCCTCCCCAAAGCTAGGATTACAGGTATAAACCACTGCCACTAAGCCTATTTTTATAGATTTTTACAGTTGTAAAAAATAGTCATTAATATTCTGAAGTTGGGAGGGGGATTGAGTATAGAAGATGTTTGAAAAATCAGTGATCATAAACTATTCCTTTCACTACATAAATCCATTCTTCACATGGAGGTAAAGTGGTTGTATATTGGTTGATAAAGTCACATAGTTCAACCTTATATATTGAGGGACTTGGACAACTAGGCATCCTCTTGAGAATGTGGATGGATGTGGGTAAATTCTGCTGGTTGAATATGAAGCAGCTATAGGAATTCTCATCTAATCAAAATGGTAGAAGATGGAGGGGAATAATAAATTTGAGGAGGCTGGAAAGTTTGAATGGTTACCGTAGAAAATAGACAATGGTAATAATAAAGATGCTGGGCAGAGTTGTGAGCTGGAATGTGTAAATTCTTTTTGTGTGTGTGGGTCATGGGGCTTGAACTCTGCCTGGGCACTGTCTCTGAGCCCTTCAGCTCAAGGCTACTGCCCTACCCTTGATCCAAGCCCCACTACCCATTTTCTAGAGGTTAATTGGAGATAAGATTCTCAGGACTTTTTGTTCGTGGGCTAGCTTTGAACCTTGTTCCTCAGATCTCAGCCTCCTGAGTAGCTAGGATTACAGGTGTGAGCCACCATGCCAGGCTGGAATGGGTAAATTTTTAAAGTACTTGTATGGTAGTACTAGAAGAGGTAGCCCAGGTTTCAGATAATTACATTTTCCCTAGAACATAGTATGAATAATGGAAAAGATAAGGAGCAAAATATATTTGTGGGGCTCAAGGTGCTGCTGAAACACTTGTTTGGACAGGTGTGGAGGTGCATAACTATAATCACTGAGCTCAGAAGGTAAACCTAGATAGATCATAAGTTCTAGATTGGCCTGTCTCAAATAAAACAAAAAATACAATGAAAAACAAAAGTTAGCCTACTTCTTGGCACATGCCTCCAATCACAGTACTTGGAAGGCTACCAGGGTGCCATGAAGCCAAGATCAGCATAGAGTAAACAAATAAGTTTTTTTTTTGTTTTGAAAAACATGGAAATTACAGTATTAAATAGATGTTTGAGAAAGGTTTTAAGGAGAAAGTTTAGAATAGTACTAGAAGTATAAAGTTATGATTCAGATAAGAAAGTACCATGCAATGAAAAATCCAGGGTATGGACATGAGAGTAGTATTTGGAAAGAAAATCACATGGATAGAAGATCAAGGAAATAAGTAACTACAGTATTCAACATCTATCACAAACATACTGATATTACCTGGCATAAATGTAGGACATAATATAAGAAAAGGAGATAGAAAGGCACAAAAGTTTTTGGTAATAAAAAGGACATACTCATGGGAGTTCTGAGGGTAGAAGTAAGGGAAGGAAGAAGGTGGAAAATAGAACTCTGTGAACCACAAAGGAACAAGGCAATTTTATAAACACAGAACCTAATGGCCTAATACAATACTGTGGACAAAGATTAAATTCCTAGAGTGTCCTAGAATACAAGGAGATGAACAACCTTTATTTAAGATAACCATAGTGAATTATATTGCTAAGGAAAGAATTAAATTTTAATCACTTAAGGGGAATGTAGAACGTAGCTGATGAAAAAATTAGACTGTGGAGTACCTTATAAATATTATGACAGCAATTCAGAAATTCTAAAAATGTACAGGCAAGAATTTGTCTTAAGGCAATAATTATTTTTTTCTTCAGCATAGTAGGATTATTTGTATGCAAAAGAAACAGTGATAAAAAGTGAATGAAAATGATTCCTTGTGCAAGAAGTTCCAGCCAGGTGTCCATGTATGTATGTAGACATATACATGTACACATTGTACAAACACAGACATATATATATATATGTGTGTGTATATATATATATGTATATATAAATGTATATATCTATCAGAGAGGAGTGTTCTTTTTCTCCTCCTACAATGTGTGCCTAATCCTGATGGTTGAGTGATTAACATGTACTGAAGGAATCTCATGATTGTTCCTCTCTCTCTCTCTGTCTCTGTCTCTGTCTCTGTCTCTCTCTCTCTCTGTCCCTCTCTCTCTGTCTCTCTGTCTCTGTCTCTGTCTCTGTCTCTGTCTCTCTCTCTCTCTCTCCTTCCCTCCCCCCCTCTCTCTCATCTGTCTTATATACTGATCCTGGAGCTTGAACTCAGGGCCTGGGCTTTGTCCATGAGCCTTTTTGCTCAAGGCTATAACTCTCTCACTTGAGACAGCTCCACTCACAGCTTCTTTTTGGTGCTTAATTGGAGATAAGTCTTACAGACTTTCCTGTCCAGGCTGGCTTCTAACAGCGATCCTCAGATCGTAACCTTCTGAGTAGCTGGGATCATAGACACAAGGCACTAGGACCCAGACATCACTGTTTGTCTTATGTGAACAATTCATAAAAGCTGGCCAGAAGAATGTCTATTAGTATAGGTAATGATACTTCAGATATATTGCCTCCAATATAGGTTTCAAATATATATACTGACTTCGGTATGTGTTGAAAAAATGTACAAAAATGGAATGCATTTGAAGATTCTTATGATCTTTTTCTGGAAATGTACCTAATTATAAATTAACAGAGATTTGTTTCTGCCTTAAATCTTATCTGAAACACCTTACAAGATTAAAAATATAAATGCAGTTGGGCACAGGTGACTCACATTTGTAATCCTAGCTACTCAGGAGGCTGAGATCTGAGGACTGCAGTACAAAGCCAGCCTGGAAAGGAAAGTCCATGAGATTCTCATCTCAGAGTATACACCAAAAGCCTAGACATGGCTCAAGTGTTTTAGCCTTGAGTAAAAGCAGGTCAAGAACAGTATATACATAATGGAACTTTATGTTTCCATCAGGGGCTGGGAATGTGGCTCAGTGGTAGTGATTGCCTTAGAGAAACATAAACAGAAAAGCTGGAATGGCTCAAGTGGTAGAGTACTAGCCTTGAGTAAAAGAAGTCTACAGCCCAGGACCAGAGTTCACGCCCCATGACTGCAGAGAGAGGGAGAGAGAGAGAGAGAGACAGAGAGAGAGAGAGAGAGAGCGCAAAACATGGGAAAAAATCGTATTAAGTGAAGTAGCCAGACCTAAAGAAACATAGGCTCCATGGTTTCTCTCATTTGTAATAAGTAGAGTGTGTCTAAAATAGCCCTAGCAGAGGATCACAAAATATCAAAAGCTATGTATATATGAACATATAAGATGATGCTAAGGGAAATGAACTCCAAGATACAGAAAAAAAAGTTGTTATTTTTAATGTACTGTGTGAATTTATTTATTTTGTCTTTTGTTTTCCCCCCTTTGGTTAATCTCCTATTGTCATGCATTTGATTTGGGTACCCTGTGTCTTGTATATATGTTTATCTGATTTGAGAAAGGAAAAGGGAACAACAAAATGGTGAGACAAAACACAGAGTATGAACTAATGCAACAGTAATACTTGCAAGACAATATGTTTGAAATAAACTTTACAACTTCGGGAGGGGAATGGGAGGAAAATGAAGGAGGCGGTAACAATGGTTGACAAGAAATGTACTCATTACCTTATGTATGTAACTATAACCCCTCTGTAAATCACTTGGACAATAAAATTTTAAAAAAATAACAGTGCCAGTGCACATGCCCTTAGTTCAAGCCCTAGGATGGACATACAAAATGCAAATGCATATATAATATACATATTGCATATAGGCACGTATTTATATAAATACATATATCTGTATATGCATATGTGTTCTACTAAAGCTTTAAGTTTTTAATGAAAGATAAGGGAAGCATCTCACTTGAATGATAAATTTAGTCTCCAAATTAAATTGTTAGATTTTGTTTTCTATATTGGTATAATTTTATTTGACAGAACCCTTTAATTCATACTCTTATAAAACCAAAACATGACTTTAGCAGCCTCTGAAAAATGAAGTAAAATTCACTGACAGGTATTACTATAGGCAAAGAGAGTCTAATATTTTCATGTGAGAAAAAGAGAGATGTAAAGTTATTCAGAACTTCATTGTAAGAATAAGATTATCTTAAAAATCTATTTCATAAAGTCTACAGTGTGGGAGAAGATCTTCACTAACCATACAATGGACAAAAGGCCTCATATCTAAAATATATCAACAGCTCAAAACATTGAATCACTCCAAAACTAATCTCCAAAGAAACAACCATCCCATGAAAAGATGGGCCAAAGACTTAAAGAGAATCTTCTCTGAATAAGAAATAAGAATGGCCTATAGACACATGAAGAAATGCTTGACATCTCTGGCCACAAAAGAAATGCAAATCAAAACAACTCTAAGATTCCACCTCACTCCAGTTAGAACGGCCAGGATCAAGAAATTTAATAACAACAGATGCTGGAGGAGAGGGATCACTACTACACTGTTGGTGGGAGTGCAAACTCATTCAACCACTATGGAAAGCAGTATGGCAGTTCCTTAAAAGACTAAATGAAAGGACCTCTAGGATATAGAAACAAAAGCCATATAATGAGTGATTGTTGTCCTTAACTTACTATGTTATCTCTCATCTCTTTTGCTATCCCTTGATTATCTCATATTGTTACAGTATTTCACCCTGTTATCTGATATATTGGATATGTGTGTATTTGGTTATTTGAAATTGGATAGGGAACAAAGGATCTTGATTCATGAGATAAAGATCAAAATCACAGTCTTTAGAGCATTGTCAAAAATGACTTGTGGATGATGATAAATATTTGCAATGACCATGATTAATTGTTTAAAGCTACAAAATGAGATAAAAATAAGCTAATTTGTTTTCTAGTTTTTTTTTCAGTTTACTAGAACAAAAATGCATGTTACTCAGCTCCAAATTGTATGGAACATTATTTATTCAAGTTAGAAACCATAAAAATAGCAAGAGTCTACTGAGCTTTTATGATATGCTAAAAAAAAAAAGAAAAAAAGAAATTGGATAGGGAAGGGGGAAAAGCAAGATGAAGGGTGGGGCTGGGGGGGAGGGAAATGGGGACCAAGACATGAGAAAGGGTATTAATGTATGTGAATTAATGTACCTTCTATCTGTCAAAAATAATGTAACCCTTCTATTAATTACAATAAAAAATATATGAAAAAAAGACTAAACATAGAGCTCCCCTATGACCCAGCTATTCTACTACTTGATATTTACCCAATCCTCCAGAAACAAGGACATACCAAATCCACTAGCACAATGATGTTCATTGCAGCACTATTTACCATAGCAAAGATATGGAACCAACCCAGATGTCCCTCAGTTGATGAGTGGATCAACAAGATGTGGTATTTATACACAATGGAATTCTATGCTGCTGTCAGAAAGAACGACATGGCCCCATTTGTTAGGAAATGGAAAGACTTAGAAAACATCACATTAAGTGAAGTAAGCCAGACTCAAAGGAACATAGGCTCAATGGTTTCCTCATTTGTCATAATCAGTAGAAACCTTGGGCTCTCCTAGCAGAGATTTACAATAGAACAAAACCTAGATTCATAAGGCCATATAGTATGATGCTAAATGAAAGGACCATCAAGATATAGAAACAAAAGCCATATAATGAGTGATTGTTGTCCTTAATGTACTATGTTATCTCTCATCTCTTTTGTTGTCCCTTGGTTATCTCATATTGTTACAGTATTTCACCCTGTTATCTGATGTATTGGATATATGTGTATTTGGTTATTTGAAATCAGATAGGGAAGGGGGGAAAACAAGATGAGGGGTAGGGTTGGGGGTGGGGAAATGGGGACCAAGACCTGAGAAAGGGTATTAATGTTTGTGAAATAATGCATCTTCTATCTGGTGAATATAATGTAATCCTTCTATTAATTATAATAAAAATATATGGAAAAATATATTTCCTAATTATTCATTTTTAGGGATACAAATGTGAGTTAAATACTAAATACATATTTATACTTACTAGAAAAGTAAAATATTTCTGTCTAACAAAACAGGTTACACAAATGGAGTCAAACCAAAAAGACCCAGATGATCAGGAACTGATGGGATTTGATTAGAAGTCACTCAGTCTTTAATAAATTTGAAACAATTAAGTGATTCAGTTCACATATGTGCCAAGCAGCATATTGAATAATGACATAAACAATGAAAAAATAGATACATTTACTTCACATCACTCACTGGTGACCAAAAAATGATCTATTTATGTATTTCAAAGCAGAGAAAACTCTGAGTCATTGACTGATAGAAAGATTAGAGAGGCCTTCCCATACCTCTTATAACCATTCCTTCTGAGCCACAAAGCTGAGAAACAAAAGAAAAAACAACCAATTCTACAAAATATTATAAAGTTGGCATATAAATTATCTACTGGGTTTTTTTTTTGCCAGTCATGCCCTTTTAACTTAGGGCCTGAGCACTGACCTTGGGCTTTCTCACCGCTAGAGCTCTACCACTTGAGCCATAACACCACTTCCAGCTTTTTCTATGTATGTTGTACTGAGGAATCGAACCTGTATCTTCATGCATTCTAGGCAAGCACTGTCCCACTAGGCCAAACTCCAGGCCATCTACTACTTTTTGCTTGTTTGTTTGTATGCTGATTGTGGGGCTTGAATTCAGGACCAGGCACTGTCCCTGAGCATTTTTCGCTTGATTAGAGCTCTACCATTTGAGTCACAGATTCACTTCTAGCTTTTTGGTGGTTAATTGAAGATGAGAGTCTCAGGGACTTTCCTTCCCTGGGCTGGCTTCAAACTGTGATCCTTGGATCTCAACCTGTGAGTAGCTAGGATAACAGGTATGAGCCTCCAGTGCTCAGATCCATACGTGTTATCTCAATAGAGAATAGGACTGTGAAATTTTGAATGTAGAGGGGACAATTTTGAAAATCATGTCAATGGGAGCAGGAATATAAAAGTCTAAATAATTTCTTAATCTTTGGATCACATGCTTCCTTAGATTTATCATGATTCGATTTTACTTGTTTTTCTCCATCAGTGTCACAATCATTTGTTTTCTTAACTTGAAGGTAGATTTCTCTTGTCTTTACTCAACTATACTAGAGAACTTACTATCATATAACTTAATAGATACTTATTTATTTATTTATTTATTTATTTTTGTGTTAGTACTAAGGCTTGAACTCAGGACCTCATGCTCTCGGCTTTTTCACTCAAGGCTGGCATTCTATCATTTGAGCCACACCTCCACTTCCTTATTTATTTATTTAATTTGTTTATTCAGTACTGAGGATTCATCTAGGTCCTCGCACATGCTTGGTAGGCATTCTGCCACTTGAGGCATGGCTTCAGATCCTTTTTACCTGGGTTATTTTGGAAGTAGAGTATCATTTTATGCCCAGGCCAACCTGGGCGATGATGGCTCTACTTATGGTTCCCTGAGTTTAGGGCCTTGACAGGTGTATGTCCCTGCACCTACCTTCTGCACTTCCTCTACAGCAGGGATACCAGGCTGGGGGCACTTGTGCCCAAACATTTGTTGAGGTGGAGTCTTACGAACTTTTTTGTGCCTAGTTCACTGGCCAGCCTCATGCTGTGATTCCCCCATTTCTGCTTCCCAAATAACTTGGATTACAGGCTTCAGTAATTATGCCTGGCAACATTTTAAAAATAAGTATATGTGGGCTGGAAGTTTTGCCTAGTGGTAGAGTACTTGCGTAGCATGAACAAAGACCCGGGTTTGATTCCTGGGTGCCACATACATAGAAAAAGCTGGAAGTGATGTTGTGTCTCCAAGGATAGAGTTCTACTCTTGAGAAAGCCCAAGGACAGTGCTCAGGTCCTGTATTCAAGCCCCAGGACTGTCAAAAAAAAAGTATATGTTAATTATACAAAGGGATTTTATTATGCTATTTCTGTGCATGTGCATAATACAGTTGATCAGATCTAATCTATCACTCTTTCTGATAATCTTAATAACAATTTCATTCAAAAACTTATGCCTTTTTTTTAGGCAGAAAAGAGAATTTCTTATCCAAACTTCTGGCCTACATCTGGAGAAAGCTGAGCAGGGTAGGGTGAACACATGGCAGGACTGGGTTGATGTAGAGAAATCAGGGAGGAGGTGATGCCACCACAGATGTGGATGTGATCTCAGATTCTGGAATCTCCTATGGTCCAAGGGAGACATGATCTGGGAGCTCCAGTATATGACCTCAAAGAAAGGCACAATAACTGCCCCAGATGTGCCAGTTACTTGCTATGATTTTTGGGTGGGGGTTTCTAGGGCAGGATCAAACCTTATGCTTTTTGATATCAAGAATGTTTTCTGACAAACAAGTCAATAAATAAATGCCCAGATATTTATTATCTTAAGATTTAAAAGATGTTTCCCTGACTTGCTTTTTTTGGTATGATAAAATTTTATTCCTAGAGACTGAAAATGATTTAAATGATAAGATATATTAATAATCTGCTTCTATTATAACTTATTTTTAAAGTAAATCATAATGTATACCAATTCTATAAATAAAGCCAATTAATGTGAAGAGTTTTGTTTTGTTAGTTTGTCACCCTTAATTTATGGTTATAATGTGAACAAATAAAAGGGGCACCATTTTGAATGACTGTAAATAATTGTATTAGAGCAATTGTGGTCTAGAAATCTACTTATAGTTAGTTGAATTTTATACATAAATATCCAGTTACTGTTGACAAAATAAAAGGTTCAACTTTAAACCATCACTATGACAAAATTTATCAGAAAAAGGTTCTCATTGTTTTGACAGTTTGTTCTCATTCACTTCATATAATAGATGAATAATTAATGTTTGATAATGGCACAAGCTGTCAAAAATACACAATAGCTCGAACATGATAATGAGAACTAAAAATTGTTTAAAATTACTTACTATAGACTTCAATACCTAGCATAATACAAGCAAAAAGTTTTCTAGCCACTAATTTGCTACTTATATACTTAAAGAGAAATTGTTTTATGCTGCTTTGCATTTTTCTTAAGAGAAATTAAAATTCTCACTCATGTTTCTCAGTTTTAGTCATATTTACTCATTTCAGAAGGGGTTATTAAAGTATAGTACTTTCTCTATAACTTAGATGTTTCCTTTCTTTGTCATATACCAATTTATAGCATAACTTACAGTACTATGTATTCCAAAGTTTTCAGTGAGACTGAAAAATACTTCCTTCCTCATTTCATTCTTTTCCTAGGAGCACAAATTTCTGCAGATTTCTGTTTTTCCTTCCCATCTACAATGATGTTATTTTCACATAAAACTTCTCAATTGAAATCCAACATGAAACTGTCAGTTTAAAATTTTTAACCCCAGATAGAAAATTATTAACATGGTTTTCTGAGACAGAGCATTAATATTACTAGATAACTGTTAGCTAAAAAATAGAGAACATGATTAGATTTCCAACACCGAATTATTTCCAATTTGCTACTTGGAAGCCCAGATATGAAACAAATCTTTCAAACATGAAATAGAATTAAACTTACTGATACATCACACACTTGGCGAGGCTAGAAACTCTTCCACCTCTTCAGTGCGGCTTTGTGATTTCTTGTCAAATGAGCAGTATCCTGCGTATTCTTTCAGACTTGTATGCTGACTAAAGGGGAGAACACAAGGATTAAAAAGGAACTTGTTGAACAGGTTGGGATGGGTAAATGTTAATCCACAATATGGTTTGAGGTGTGGAATCACTTGATAAGTCGTTGTTTCAGGAAATAAGAATTTCCCGGTTCTGGCTAATTAAAATGAAGTGAGAAACAATATCAAGTCCCAAACTTAAGCCACACCCCTTGATACTTTGAGAAACTTTGTGTTTGTCTTTCAAGGGGCAGCACTTTTCCTTCTGAGTCAGTACAAGTCTAGCCTGAGGTCCAGCCATTCATCTCCGTCAGGGGCAAGCCTAAAATGAGATCAGAGGTTTGAAGGAAACACTTGATTGCCCTTGATTAGCCTTGCTTACTGCAAGAGTACCTATGCTCAGTACATCTGACACAAGTTCATTGTGTCTGCTCTAAAGGACAGAAAAAGCAGAATAGATTTTGGTTAAGATGGTCACCCTCTTAATCATGAAGTTACGGATATCACCTCTCTTCTCTGTGCCTTTCATCTTTTTTAGTTACATCATCTTCTCTATTCTCTTCGATTTAATTGAACTTTCTCTTAGTTTATCCTTTTTCTCCCATTGAGTCTTTGCTCTACAAGTGGGAAATGTCTCTCCCTTCTTTATGTTATATTCTCTACTCAAAATTCACTTCAGTATTAGTCATTTTTTTAGAATTTGTCCACATAGGATCCAGTTACCCTGAAACTCCTTCAGGTTTCTTTAAAATAACTTCCTCCAGGGTGCTTTTCTGATTTTCCCATTGTCTGAACAATTTTCCACAAACCAGACAGGTGAACAAGCTTCTAGTGTTAGCTTTTGCTCTTGGTTAACAAAGTCACTAATGTAACTAATATCTCTCTCTGTGTGCCTATTTATAATTGAAAAGAAATGATACATTTTTGGTAAGTAGATGTAAGTTTAAGATTAAGTATTTTTCTGAACTTAACTGTTTTTTTTCCATAACACCACCACAGACAGGGAAGTTTTGTTTTAAGTTTACATGGCTTATAGCTCTGCCATCTGGGGTATCCAAGGTTATGGTGATGGTGTCTGGCTGGCATCTGGCAAGGGAACTCCGAAGCTGAGATGGCAGACCTGGAAAAGTTTGGAGAGGCTGGGATGCCTCCTTGACAGTACTCCCAGCACTGAGAACTGGCCTTGGAAAGGTTGGACAGAACTGGAGAGGGTAAGAGCCTGGAATGCCACCCCCTTCCTCTGTACTGGAAGGGCTGAGGACTGAAACTTCAAAGCTAGAGAAGGTAGAAATACATGTTTGAATTTCAGTCTCATTCCCAAACCAATAAGGGAGCCAGTTAGTCACACAAACTGTTTTGTCTCTAAGATTAGAATAACAGTACGAATGCTTTGTTTTCTGCATGTAGCCATGGTAACATTCCCTGTATTGAAACTCATAAATAAGCTTGCTTACAGGATGTGGGGGTTCAGAAGCCAGTGAGTGCTGAAACCCCTGGTACGGCTCTTACTTTCTGTCTCTCTGTCCCTGACTCTCTGTCCCTGTCTCTCTGTCTCTGTCACTCTTTTTCATGGTCTGTCTCCTCCTCTCTCACACTCCTTCCCTCCCTTCCTCCATCCCTCCCTCTCTCTTCTCTCATTTCTTCAGCTCCAATATTCTGTCATGTGGTCCCAGGTTGCAGGTAGCAACATCGCATCATCCCAAGGGAAAAGGTGAAAGGGAGCTAACTGAGCATGTGTGGAAAATGCAGCCAGAGAGACTGAACTGGCTTTTTTTTTTTTTTTTTTTTGCTGTTCCTGGGGCTTGAACTCAGGACCTGAGCACTGTTCTTGGGCTTTCTCAAAGGTAGAGCTCTGCCATTTGAGCCACAGCACCATGCCCAGCCTTTTCTGTGTATGTGGTACTGAGGAATTGGACCTGGGTCTTTGTGTAGGCTAGGCAAGCACTCTACCATTAGGCCAAACTTATGACCCTGATCTGGCTTTTTACAGCCCTTCATTCTGTGATATCTGACCTGTTATTTTGATAATGTTGACTCATTCATGAAGTCTCCACCACATGTCCCAATAATTCCCTTTCCCATTATGGCCTAACTTGTATGACTGAATTTTGGGGGTACATTTAAATCATATCAGGGTATTTTCAGGTATCTGAAACAAGTTCAGGATAATTGAACACAAAGGGTCAAGAATGAAGAAGGAAAACTCATCTGAGATTCTTCAGATAAACAAGGAATGATGGTAATCTGAAGAGAACAGTAATGACAGCAATGGACAGAAGAAATCCCAGGGTAATGACAGTGACTATGAGGAAGAGGGCCTAATCTAAGCTAATGTCAAGGATCAAAGCCCACCCAGGCAAGAAAATCCATGAGACCCTTACCTCCAAATAACCATGAAAAACTGGAAATGGCGCTGTGGTTCAAGGTGCTAGAATGTTAACCTTCAGCAAAAGAGCTCAGGAACAGAGACTGAGCCCTGAGTTCAAGTTCCATGATTAACAAAACAAAGTTACACCTACAACATCCAAAAAGAAATATTCCCTTTATCTAACTTATGCAATCTTAACCCTTGTATGCATCACCATCATAATGACCATAAATATGAATTAAAAATAAAGTTACATCTAGACTTTTACATGATGAGGAGGGAATGTTCTATCAGAATATATAAACAGGAACAGGGAGGACTCTGAAATCAGCTGGAGCTGGACAAAACAGCAAGAGAGAGATGCTAAACCAGTGGAGAAACAAAGCAAGGGGAAAATCACTTGATGGGACATAGGCAGAGTAGAGGTGGGTATCAGGGCTTACAAGTGTTGTCATCTTGTGAGTGATAGAGGGTTTGTGGAATGGCAAAAGGGATGAGCTGCTTTAGCATTCCTGACCCTGGTATAAAAGTAAATTGCTAGGGTAGTCTCATGTTCTAGGTAAAGTCTCTAAAATATAACTACTTAATATACCAACTCAAAAGTAGCCATTAACACTGATGACTAAGCCAAAAATAGATATTTAATATGTGCATATAAATAACATATTCTTAAAGTAGAATAGTATATAACTACATGCATTTATTATATCAATTAGTAATGCATTTATTCATATGCAAGTTTTAAAAAATACAATATCTTTAAAAGTTTAAGTTGATATAAGTTGGTACTCTGTCAATAAATATATGTTTTATTTACTTTTGAATTATTTTCAAAGGAGAAAATCATCCATTTCAATTAATTCTTAAAAAATAACCTTTAATTTGAAACATGGCAATTTTGCTTCTAAGAAAATTTTCATCCATCTTTTCAATAGATTAATCTTTATTTTGTAGCTTGATCTTTATTTTGTAGCTTTTTTATTAGCATATTAATTGAACAAAGTAAGAAGTTTCATTGCAACATTTCTTCCACATAGTCATGAAGCATACTTTAATAATATTTATTTCCTCTGTAATTCTTTCTTATCTCATCTCCATTTTCGGTATCCTTTTACTGAGATGAAAGATGTGATGGAGAAAAGGATGTAATGAAAGAAAAGGTATAATACTTGTTTTCCTAAGACTGGCTTACTTCACTAAACACAGTCTTCACAGATGAATACACTTCTGTCGTGCATAAATATGTTATCTGTTCATTTGTTTATGAATACCTAGATTGACTATATAGTTTGGTTATTAGGTATGGCACTGTAACAAATATGGGTGTGTACATATGTCTACAGTGATACAGTGATACAGATCCTTTCAGGCTTCTATCCTAGAAGTAGCATAACTGGACCATGTGGAAATTTTGTTTTTATTTATTGAGTAACCTTTATACTGTTTTGCATCCAAATGAGAATGCTTATAATCAAGAAAAAATATATTAATAAGGACGAATTGGTGGCAATGAGCCCATATTCACTATTGAGGTAATATAAATTAGGTCAAATACTAATCCTTCATTTTTATTCTGGTATTGTTTATTTTTCCTACCCATCCTTCTGTCTGTGTGTCTCTGTATCTATTCATCTATAGACCTATCCACCTATCTATCTCTCTATCTATCTAGGCCCTGAGTTCAAGCTCCAACACACAACCCCCCCACACACACTTTATTCAGTTGAAAATCTAAATTCCTGCTAATATATTATTCTTCATGTTGTTGAATAATGAAAACAGAACAATGATTGACTATGAAAAATCCTTGTCCAATGTTGTTCCAGACTTGTATATTAACCATTCTCAGGACAGCCATGATTATGCAAGGAATTTATTTTGCATTACTATTGCAACAGATCTGTCTTTGAAAACAATGAATATGAAAGAGTGTAGAGCTCCATGAAAATACTACAGTGTGGTTTCATGGTGGTAAATGCCTAATGTTTGTTGTTTTTTTTTTACCACATTTTCACTTGCAAAAATCACAAAGCAATATAAATGCCAACACTTGAAAAGCACAATCAAGCTTTTTTTCCCCACTACTAGGACTTGAACTCAGAGCCTGAGCACTGTCCTTAGGCATTCTCAAGGCTAGAGCTCTACTACTTGAGCCACAGTACCACTTCTGGCCTTTTTTTTCTACGTATGTGGTACTGAGGAACTGAACCTGGTCTTTCTGCATGCTCAGCAAGCACTCTACCACTAGGCCAATTTCCTGGCCCCTGAAGATTTTTATAATTTGACTGTGTCTTCACTATTATCTATATTAATACAATAATATACATTATATCTTCTGAGCAGGTTTTAAACATCTTTGACTTTTTAACTGTATTATTCATCAGAAACCCCACAACAATGCCATTATAGTTTATTATTCCATTTAGCAAATATAAAATACAAGATAACAGATACTACATGATTCTTATAACATCATCCCATAGGAGAAATACCAAACTCCAAATACCATTTAAAAATTTTCTTTTCAATTTCTTGGATTTCCTATGGCCTTTCATATTCTTTTCATTTGTGTTAAAATGCCATTTAATTTAATTAGGTGTGGAGATATTTAAATCAGTATGTGTACTTTCACTGAAACTTAAAGTATAAAACATTATCACAGTCTTATGAAATTACACAAAAGCATACATCAACTATTTTAGAAGTTAAAAAGCTAAGTTGTTAGTAGACAGATTTGCTTTCCTCTATGTACCAAAAGAGGTATTTAGTTTAAATATATATATATATATATATATATCATCCAACGTCAATCAAGCTCATCTATAATTTGCCAAATTGTTTAGAAATATTTAGATATTTCTGTGCTATGTTCAGACTATAAGAACTTAAGCAAATGAAGCATAAGAATGTGTTTTTACTGTGCTTTTTTTGATGATAGTTATTACTAATCATTAACACAGAACTTTTCCTCTTTAAAAGGGGTGGGTGGCCAGATGCTAGTGTCTCATGTCTGTAATTCTAGCTACTGAGGGCTGAGATCTGAGGAGTGTGGTACAAAGCCTGCCAAAGCAGGAAAGTTCATGAGACTCCAATTAACTCAAAAATCTATGAAATTTCTTGACTGTGGAGTTGTAGCTCATATGGTAGCATGCTACCTTTGAGCCAAAAAACTCAAGGACAGTGCACAGGCCCTGAGTTCACGCCTCAGGACCAGCACACAGACACATACACACACAGAGTATACATGCAAAACATTTCTATGCTTACATCTCATTGAGATATACACAGTAACATGTAGAAGACTTTTAAGTTACATTTATTTGTTTGTATACATTATTATATAAAAGCCCATATATATATGTAAACCAACAAAACATTCAGTCATTAGAGAAATGGATAGGCCAGGTTTTTCACTGACAGGTCCTAGCCACAATTCTTGGCCTCCCCTTTGTAGGCTAGAAAGTGTATACAAGTTGTGCATTTCTGTAGTCAGATGATTTTCTGTAGACCACTTGCCTCGGAGTACATGTATTTTAAAGGAAGTTAAGGAGTCATGACAGTGATTTGGGAAGTCTAATACTTTGTCTATATTTTTACAATTCCATTTAACATGTGATAAAGTCAATTATGTTATTTTAAAGGAGCAAGAAATGATTGTTTTTTTTTAAGTATAATCAGTTTTATTGAGGCCAAAGCTTATCCATCTTGAGGGCTTGCTCTTTACAAACATGGTTATAGTGCTTTACTTCTATTAATGCATTCAATCCTCATAACAACCATGTGAGGTAGCATCTGTGTTATTGCCATTTTCCAAGCCAGAAAACAGAGTTAGGTGATTTGCATGAGAACACAGTATGTACGTGGCACACAAGGTTCAAATTCCATAAGCTTAGTTCAAAGACAGTCTGTACTCTCTCTTACTAGGCCCAACACTATAATTTCAGATACAGGTAAGCTCCAAGGTCATTTCTTTATTTATCTGAATTGAGTCCTTGAACTTTAAAACCTGTTGATGCATTCATTTGTTTTTATTTACGTAGCACTTTGTGTATGCCAGTCACTAAACATAGTGTTTTTGCACAAAGCTCACACAACTTCATGACCTAATGTACACTCAACCCATCAGACAGCTGAAGACATTAAAAAGCACCGGTGCCCATAGGCTGATATTATTTCTAGATAAATTGCTGGAGAGCGATTTTTCCAGGAAGAATCTCACACTCTTCCCTGATAGTAATCGTTGAGACCAGCTCTGCCTCATCCCCCTTTTTTTTTCATGTACTTTTTACATTCATAGAAAACCTGCTGCAAAGAGTCTTCTGTTTTCTTTTTTTCTGGGGTTAGCTTTAATTTAATGTAGGAATGGAAAGATACTATTTAAAGAGTAAATCAGAAATACTTTTAAGCCTGGCAGGGTAGCTCACACCTGCAATCCTAGATACTTAGGAGGCTGAGATCCGAGGATTATGGTTCAAAGCCAGCCCAAGCACCAAAGAATGTGAGACTCTTATCTCTAATAATCACTAGAAAATAGGAAATGAGGCTGTGGTTCTAAGGGTAGGGCAGTAGCCTTGAGCTGAAGAGCTCAGGGATAGCATCCAGGCCCAGAGTTCAAGCCTCATAACTGACAAAAATAGTACTTTTAAAACAAACAATATGCTCCCCAAAGCTGATGCTTGCGGGCATACAAAAACATTGATGGCAAGTTCAGACATATTAAAATCAATGGCAATTCCTGAGGTTAATGACAACATTCTGTACTGTCACACAGAAACTGAGGTCATAAGTTCAAGTTGTATGGCAGGCTTTGTGCTCCTTCATTCTACCCAATGGATGTGTCATCACTTCTAAAATGATGAAGCTCTGAATCCTCAGGGAAGACTGGCGTTTCCTATTTACAGGAAGAATTCCTGGTGTTCTATGTATCATCTGAGGTAAGATTGTGGCAGCCTAGCAGCTCTTCATTTCCTATGGAAAATGATGTTCTCCGTCTTCCGTGGAGGGAAACCACTTCTGGAAGGTATTCATCTCATTGAGAGGTGTCACAGTTTGCCTTGTGAGTGAGGAACCAGTGCTTCCTGTCAGTTGCCATGTCTTCTTCCTTTGTGGTAGAGTTTGGTCTTATTCATACAAAGAGATTACCTCATGTTAAATTGGTCCAGGTATGAAGAGTTTACTGACATCTAGCAAAAACACTGATTCAACCTATGTGAATCGAAATAATACTATACAATATGCAGGTGTTTCCTTTCTATGACTCGTAGATACAACTCACGGGGCCATCTACATTAGATGCCGGTCTTGGAAGCAATCCAGTCTCGATACTTAGTGACCCTGGTATAGACCCCAGGTTTCTTTGGAAGAGCACATGATTGTCCCCAACTTACGATGCCAACGATGTACCAGATGTCATGATTGTCATAGACCAGAGGGCCACCAGAATCACCCTGGAATAAAAACAAAATAAAATGAAAATGGAAACAAAGTACATTTCACGCAGATGGAATACTATTGCCAATATGAAGAGATGATGAAACCTGGCATTCCCAGAGTCTGAAAGGTAGGGAGGGAGGCTAGAAAGACAAGAGTAAGAGAGGAGGGCAATGCTATGCGAAAGGATGGGAAAGGTAGGAGGGGATCACAGGCCTTGTGGAGCTTTCTGGGTCTTGTTTAGAAGTTGATGCTTTTTTCAACAAGCAATGTTACTAGCATACATAAATTGTACAAGTGAGTTTTATGGTACATTTAGATATATTTATATGCATGCATATGTATATATACATATACACATCCAATTATATGTACACTATTATACTCTTCTTTTACAATTTGTCCTCTTTCTGTCCCTGTTTACATTAATGCCATTTCTTATATTAAAGTTTAGATCTTGCTTATGAGAGAATATGTAATATTTTGCTTAATAAAACAATACAGCATAAAAGTGGTATGTGAAGGAAAGACTAGGAAGTCATAGGCTCATTTGTTATTTGAAAAATGGGGATAATTATGGCAGTTGCATCCCTCTATATAACTGGAAGTGTTTTGTTTTTTGCTTGATTCACATTAAGCATTCAATACCAGGATAGTTGTTAGGATTCTTAAATGAACTCAACACTTGGTGAAATAGATGTCATCAGTTTTCCTCCAAGATAAACTATATGCCAAAGTAAGTAGCATTTCTTTTGAAGTTTTGACCTTGACTTTGAACTTACCTTACATGCATCAACTTTTCCTTCCATGAATCCAGCACATAACATCCCTGGCATTATCAGGCCATCATACACATCCTTCCTGTTACACACATCGGTGCCTATGGTTTCTACCCTGGCTTGTCGGAGTTTATTTTGTGTTGGTCCTATTACACAAATATGCATACACATAGAAAAAGCAGTGTCTTAATTGCATATAAGACATTGAAGACAGATACACTGTATATTCTCAGAGGCAGAAGTCCAAAATATATATTACATACACGTCACATAATTATGTTTATAAGATTTATATGTTTATATATAAGTTTATTAGATATATTATATGTGATATATAATGATATATAGATATATCAGAGTGTTGTTGATTTATACTTGTAGGCCAGTGAGACCTGAAGGTCCTGCCATCCTGGACAGAAAAATTCTGTGTGATTATCCAAAATAACCAGCAGAAAGCAGAGCTAAAGGTATAGCTCAAGTGAGAAAGTGCCCAAAGCTCTGAGTTCAAGTCCCAGTACAGCAAAATTTTAAAAGGGCTAGATTAAGAGTATGATATTTTAATACTTGTCTCCCAGTTTCTCCATCATGCCCTTAAAAGAACCTCCAGGATGGCCTATTTTCTATTCTGGAGCACTCAACTAGCTCCTCTCCTTAGAGAAGAATGAACTAGTACTTATAAACCTAAACCTTTAGATCAGGCTTTCAATTTATGACATTCTCAGATCTGATGCCTTTAACACAGCTGGAGAATTGAAATGGAAGGGAAAAAATGAAGGTCCAGTTCATTAACAAAAATAAAATTTTAAAAAATATTTATAACCTATTTTCATGTATGAACATCACAAATGCTTACTAAAATGAGAAATGATTAAAACAAACAAAAAACCTACTGCTAAGAAAGTGACTGAAAGTGTATGCTGATCAAAACATGTATTTAGGAAATATATCATTTTTCATTAGTTACTCCCATAACGTTTTGTTCTTTCTGATATAATAGGATATAATCTGTCCTTTCCTTCTGTATCATTCTCTCCCCTTTCTTACCATGACTCCATTACTCCAATTGTGAACACAAAGATTGAGCTCTATCTCTTTTATATTTGAACTATAGTTTCCTGCTCTACCCAAAGACACATATTTTGGAAGAATTAGCATTATTTTTATGAAAAGCTTGTTTAGCCACCCAACAATTTTGTACTAACAGAATTAGGTTGAATGCTTACCATCATCTACAATAGATCCAAATCCTGTGACAAAAACACTTGTTTTTGAGGGCAACTTCAAAGATGAATCTGGGAGGCAAACTCTCTGGACTATATTTGAAAACTCAACATGGCCAGTGAGCTGAGCCAAAGCAATATCATTTTCATTGGTTTCTCGTTTGTAGTTTTCATGAACAATAATTTTCCCCACACTTCGTTTCACAGCAGGTGGAGTTATAGTTGTACCAAAAGTAGCAACCCATTGGCTTGGGTCTTTATTTCTGGAAGAAAAAATAAATTGTTATGCTTCATGATATCCTTTAACAAAGCAAACTTGAGATTATACTTCTTCTCAACTGTTAGAATTTTGCTCATGAGAGAGCCCTATGATTATAGACTTTATACCTGATGAGTGTATAGGAAAATACATCCTACTATTAACACAAATAATTAGGCACATTTTCTTTAGATAGCCTTATTCATTTTCAAACATTAAGTGCCAATCTTGTTTGAAACTCTTCTGATTTACTTTCTTTCCTAGCTCTCAATTTCAGTGACTTGAACAGAAATCTTTTTTTTTTTGGTGTTTTAAATACTATGACAATTGCAATGCATTATGCCTTTGTATCAAATCCTTCTATTTTATGACTTATTGGCTCTTGTTTACCAGTCTGTACTGTGCTTTTTGAGGCTAGGTTGGCATTGTCTGCCTCATAAGCCCTCATTGTACACATGATTATGTCTTCACCTACACCCATACCCCTCCCTTTTATTTAAGGCTAAGCTGACCTAACTATAAGTCATGCTCTGCTTTGACCTAGAATGGTTTGTTCTCTTATGAACTACTCTCACAGACACTTTGCCCTTCCACAATTTAGGTCACAGGCAAAATCTATTCTTTTTTCTTGTACCTCCTAATCTGTCTCCAAAAGCCATTTCACGCTTCTAAAATATATTCCCATGAAAAAAAATAGGACAAATATACACACTTCAAGTCTTCTGGGTGGAGGAAAATTATGAAGGAAATCATACATACAAAACAATTTAAATGAAGGTATTTCCTCTTTTGTGAGAGATTCCAGTGTTGGTGAATCATCATCTTTTAAGAATAATGACATCCTGAAACATCAGTGGTTTCTAAAGTACTTCCCCAGAGATGAGCAAGCAGGGCCCAGAGACAGAAGAGGGAATTCTGTCATACGTTTTACTTATTCATATGTAAAGGGAACATTTTAGTCAAAGCAGACGTCTTAGGATTGTCTAGAACCCACTTCAAAACTAGACAATGGATATTAGACTCCTGTATTTTATAATAATATAATAAGCCTCCTATTTTAGAGCTCATAAACTATCAAGAAAACCAAATTGTTCTATCCCTTTACACATTGTTAATGAGAGAGAAAGCCTTTAGAAAGCAGGGACAATTCAACATGCTTTGTGGATAGGGTCACTGGGCAGATGGTTTAGGTGGTTTGACAATTTTGTCAAGAATTGTTTCCCCAGCCACAGTTCTCAACAATCCGGATCATTTTCTTATGTAGATATAAAACTTTCCCTTATACAGAAATGGGGGGACAAAGGGTGAGCAAACCAGCCATGGAGAAGGACACTCACAAAGGTTCCATTGCACTTACTTGCGGAAGCAGTGAGCTGCTGTGAGCAGCCAGGTGTTACTGATGAGGGTCGCCCCACACTGATGGCCCGCGCCAATGAGCTGCAGGCTAGCTTGCCATGGCCACTCCCCATCCATGGCGGTTTCTCTTCCTTGGACAATGCGTTCAGTAGAAGACCATGCTGGTAATGGCATGTTTGAAGGCGTCATCCTTATCCCACAACCTGTCACACAAATAGGTGCTAGTTTGTTCTCAGAGAGAGACAGAAGCATTCTGATTTGTATAAGGTAGAATTACTTAGGAAATCCATTGTTCTTCATCATTCTAACATATTTGTATCACTCAGCATCTGAGCCTGCTTATGGTGTTGAGTCTAAGCATTCAGTGTAAACATTGATGTCTGTTTCTGTAAAACATCCACAGATGAATAATGTCAACCAAACATCTTAACTGAAATTCCCTCTGGTGGTTTTTGTTCTCTTTGCTAGCAATGCCTTTTTGGGAATCCACCTTTGTCAGCACATACCTAAGGTGCAGGAAGGGATTTTTCTTCATCCTACAACTATTTTGATTTTTGTTTTATAAATAGATAATTAATTGAGCTTCAGAAATATATGGATCCTCTGCTACATGTTTGAAATACATTTCTGGCAGCTTTCCCTTTGGACGGGAAAACTAAACCTTGGAAGAGACTTTACATTATTTCTAATTTTATGTATAACATAAAATTAGGAGGCTCATGCCAACCACAGCAAATATTACTCTTAAAATGGAGAGACAGGCTTTCACAAAGCTAAAGAGAATTAACCTACTATTTTTTTCTAAGGCAAAAATAGTACATTAAACAATACTTATATTCCTTGAGTTCTATAAGTTAAAAACAGGTTTTCTAAAATCTTTGTTTTTTTGTGGGCCGAGGCACTGTGCCTAAACCACAGCACTACTTCCAGTTTTCTAGTGAGATAAGAATCTCACAGTTTTTAGTGCCCAGGCTGGCTTTGAACCTCCATCCTCAGATCTCAGCCTCCTGAGTAGGTAGGATTACAGGCGTGAGCCACTGCGCCTAGCAAGCTTTCTAAATTTTTTTCCTTAGTGTCAAGTCCTCAACAAACAATTTTATTGGCATGTACTATTAAATGAGGGATTTCATTGTATTATTTGGCTATTTGCAGACAATATATTTTAATCAAATTCACCTCCGTCATGCTCCCTCATACCCAATCAATCTCCTCTCTGCAAGACAATTTCCATAGATTTTGTTGTTCTACCGTCATACATACATAGAAAGGAAGAATTGTTCTTCACATATTTTAGTAGGCATATATTTGTTTACTAAAATTTGAAATATGCTGAAGTGTTGGAAGACAAGTGGCAAAAGAAGAAGAAATATGCATATCAAATATTTCCTTTCTTTTTGTTTAAATTTTAAAAATTTGTATTGTCTGCTTCTTTATTCTTCAACATAGGTATTTCAAGCATCAAGAGCTGAACATATGTGTTTATATAGTTCAAACCTACAATTCTAGTTTTAGAGTTAATGTCATTATAGATATGCAACATTAGTACATTTGTCATGAATTTAGCAAAGTTTGCAGAGTAAATATTTATATATTACAATTATTATGGACTTTACACAATATTAACTCATTCACTTCCTCTTTACATTATTTTGTTTTAAATATTTCTATGATTTAAACTTAACAGAAATACAATCTCTTCACAGATTATATTTTGTTACATATCAATTATATTGGTGACATAAAAGCAATTAAAATTAATTTTAAAAAGTGCTTTAGAAAAATGTAAGGTGCAGTATATTATTACCAGTGGCCCTGTGTCCTATAGATTTCAAAGTAAATTAGTGGTGTTAAAACAGTGAATATTAAATATTTCTGTAAAAATGGGAAACAATAAAATAGCTAGAAAATTCTTCACTCATTATTAGTTTAAATTGTTTTATGAATTGTGAAAGAATATGAAGCAAATTTTTTAAAAATAATAATAATATGTGATAGTAATTCACACAAAAAATAAGTAATTTGGTATTTTGCATAGCAAGTACTGAATTAAATGCTTATATGGTTTATAAAGGCAAGTAAATTCAAAATAAACTATAATGAGAAAACAAAACAAAAAAGAATAATAATATGCAGAATATTTATTTGGTATAAACTTATAAATTTAATACATTAAATATTAAGATACTCAAAAGACTGAATTATTTATAAAACATAAAACAATCAAAAAATGCTTGGTGAGTTAAACTACTTTCCTGAAGTTCTTAAATATTGTCTTTATTTGAAATTCACAGTTACTTTTGAGTTTTGAACTTACGACTATTGAGAAGATTTCGCATCTTTCTGCTGTCAATAGCTGAAAAATATGAATATATGAATTAATTGGCATGTAATATGTTTCCCTTTTCATGCTTTTTCCTTTGATAGGCAATGAAATAAGGAAATAATGAAGAAGTTGCAAATAAACTGTAGGACCTCTTTGTAGTTCATATCACTTCCCACAGCAATAAACCTCTACATAGTATCTCTTTGATATCATAAAAACTATTTCCCAGAATTGACCTGTAAAGACATCTATGGTTTAGAATATCCATGTTTAATTCTTGTCCCAAGGGATTTCGTCATGAAAGGTCTTTAAACTTCCTTGCCCATAAAATGGTGAAAATAATAGTTTTCTATTTAGCTTAGTAAGAATCCAACCTCATTTCATACATGAAAAGTAAATTAAACTTTCTCACAAGCCCTAGTTTGGAAAATAGAAATAATCTAATACTAAATTTTATCCCATAGTAAGTACTTAAATTAGTTTTATTTTTTTATTTATTGTAATTAGTAAAAGGGTTACATGATATTTGCCAGATAGAAGGTGCATTAATTCACATATATTGATACCCTTTCACATGTCTTGGTACCCATTTCCCTCCCCCCTCCCACACCCTTAAATTAGTTTTATTCTACACCAATCTGTTTGTTAGTGGTAAAATAATAAAATAGAAAATGAATTTACCAAATCCAATGAAAAATAAAGACAAGTGGAGGTACTTACAAAAGTGGCAAGTGAAAAACTGACTTACGTGTGAGTGCCAGTGATGACTTATTTATAGTCAAAGGTAACTGTTTGATCTTCATACTTTGATATAATGTCCTTTCTATCTTTTTCTTGATTCGCTCAACACTGTCAGTAGATGGATACCGAAACATGAGCACTAATAGAATGTTCACGCCTTTTTCATCTGGACTAAAAAGCAAAACAGCAAACAGAGCATGCCATTGATCTCCAATTTATTAAGTTTAAAGCAGCAAAATGAATGATATATCTTAAATTATCTCTAGACCAGAGAAATAAGAGTGGATGCCCCATGATCTGGAATGCTAGGAGCACAGTAGAAAAAATAAAGACAACAGGCTAAACATGCTAGACATGCTAAGACATATTCCTGAAGACCATTATTTGCCCTTTTCCCTTTTATAACTTCCTTATTGTTATTGTAAAGGTGATATAGAGAATGGTTGCAGTTACATAGTCAGAAAAAAGTACCTTTCTTTTTGAACAATGCCACTCCTTTTCAGGGAAGCGTTTAGGGAATACCATTGCTGCTTTGTTCACCTTTTGTTACACATTTTTGTGTCCCACTTACCCTCCAAAGCAGATAACTAACTAACAAGACAAAAGGAAAAGAAACAAAACAGCAACAAACAAAAAGAAAAATCTCTTGTTTCCATTTCCTGGAGTTCATTTTGATAAATATTATTTTATATGATCAGATTTTCTGTCCTTTCTTAGCTCAATGTTGAGACTATTTGCTGGAAGGAGATTAGAAAATCATGAAATCAGGCTTTCCCTGTACTTAAACTATTTTTTTAAGGCTTCTAAGAAAAGTTTTAGTCAAGATCTTTTTTTTTTCAGAGTGCACAACAGAGATACTGCTTTGGTTTGCCAAACCCAGTAAATAGTTCTTCACCTTCTGAACACACAGACTATATTTTTAGCCTCTCTAGAAGATTGTCAAACTGTCTAATGAGTTATATGCTGTGGAATTAAATACTCTTTACTGTGTTAAAACACGGATATTTTGCTGTTTTACATTTCAGTTAGTAAATAAAAGAGAAGCTTGTAAAAGGATCATTAGCTCTCCTCCAGGGGGACATAACCATCCTAAATATATACATACCTATTCCCGGAGCACCGAACTTCATCAAGCAAATTTTACTTTCACTAAAACCACACATAGATCGAAACAAAGTGATTGTTGGTGACTTTAACACACCACTCTCACCTATGGACATATCAACCAGGCAAAAACTCAACAGAGAAACCTCAGAATTGAACAACTATATAGACCAACTAGATCTAAAAGACATCTGAAGATTATTCCACCCAGCAACAACACAATATATGTTTTTTTACAGCACATGGAACATTTTCCAAAATAGACCACATTTTAGGGCATAAAACAAAGCTATGCAGATTCAGAAATACTGAAATTATTCCCTGCATTCTCTCAGACCACAAGGGCATCAAATTGGAACTGAACACCAATCTCCACTAATGAGAACCCTGTATCTCATGGAGAATGATCAACACATTCTTGAATCACCAATGGATCAAGAAGGAGATCAGAACAGAAAATCAAAAGCCTATGAAATTTAACAAAAAGGATCACACAAAATACCAGCTCCTCTGGGACACAACAAAGGCAGTACACAGAGGAAAATTTAGAGCTCTGAGTGCTTACATTAACCAATTGGAAAAATTGCGAATCAAAAATTTAATGTCATATCTTAAGCTCTTGGATAAAGAGCAACAAACCAAAATATTAAAATCAAAGCAGAATTAAATGAATTGGAGTCCAAAAAAACAAAACAAGGAGTGGATTCTTTGAAAAAAATAACAAAATTGACAGACCCTTAGCAAATCTTACCCAAAAAAGTAGGGAGCATACCCAAATAAACAAAATCACAGATGAGAATGGTAATATCAGGACAGAAATTACCAAGATCAAGAGCATCATAAGGGAATACTGTTCAAACCTTTCTGACAATAAATTTGAGAATCTAGAAGAAATTGATGAATTTCTAGCCAATATTAACATACCCACACTGAATCAAGAAGACCTAATCCAACTAAACAGACTTATTTCAAGCACTAAAATAGAAATGGCAGTAAGAGACCTTCCATCCAAGAAAAGCCCAAGGACAGATGGATTCTGAATTCTATAAGGTCTTCAAAGCAGAGCTCACACCAATACTCCTCAAGCTCTTCAACGAAATTGAAAATGAAGACTCTTTGCCAAATTCATTCTACGGAGCAAGTATAATCCTTATCCCCACACAGGACAGGGATTCATCAAAGAAAGAGGACTATAGACCCATTTCTTTGATGAATATTGATGCAAAACTTCTCAACAAAATACTGGCCAACTGTCTTCAGCAACTCATCAAAAAATTATACACTATGATAAAACAGGATACAGCACAGGGATGCAAAGCTGGTTCAACATACGCAAGTCAATTAATATAATTTAACACATCAACAGGAGCAAGGACAAGAATCACATGATTGTCTCAATAGATGGAGAAAAGGCATTTGACAAGATCCAACACTCCTTTATGCTAAAAGCTATGGAGAAATGAGGAATCCATGGAACATTCCTCAGTATAATAAAGGTTGTGTATGACAAACCCACAGCTAACATTATACTTAATGGCGAAAAGCTAAAGCCATTCCTTCTAAAATCAGAAACGAGACAAGGATGCCCACTCTCTCCACTCCCCTTCAACATAACATTAGAATTCCTAGCCAGAGCAATAAGGCAAGTAACAAGCATAAAGGGGATCCAAATAGGAAAAGAGGAAGTGAAACTTTCCCTCTTTGCAGATGACATGATTCTGTATTTAAAGAACACTATAGGCTCTACTCTCAAGCTCCTTGAGCTGATTCAAAACTTTGGCAAGGTAGCAGGGTATAAAATTAACCCTCAAAAATCAACTGCCTTCCTCTATGCCAACAGTGAGAGGAATGAGGCAACAATCAGAAAAGCAACTACTTTTGCAGTAGCCTCAAAGAAAATAGAGTACCTAGGAATTAACTAAACTAAGAACGTAAAGAATGCTTTTGATGAAAAGTTTAAAATCCTGAAAAAGGAAATTAAAGCAGAATGGAGGAAATGGAAAAACCTCCCATGCTCCTGGATTGGAAGAATCAACATCGTGAAAATGGCAATCTTGCCAAGGGCTATCTACAAATTCAACGCAATACCCATCAATATCCCAATGTCATTCTTTAAAGAAATAGAAGAGGCAATCCAAAATTTAATATGGAATAATAAAAGACCCTGCAGAGCAAAAACAATTCTTAGTAGAAACAACAGCACAGGAGGAGGTTCAGTACTAAACTTTAGACTCTATTACGAGCTATAGTGACCAAAACAGCTTGGTACTGGCACAAGAACAGGCCTGAAGACCAATGGAATAGAACTGAGGACCCAGATATTAAACCACAGACCTATGGCCACCTAATCTTTGATAAGGGAGCCAAAAAAAAATAGAATGGAAGAAAGACAGCCTCTTCAACAAGTTGTGCTGGCAGAACTGGTTAAGCACCTGCAGAAAACTAGTGTTGGATCCTTACTTGTCACTCAGCACCAGGATTAACTCTTAATGGATCAAAGACCTAGAGGTAAGAGCAAATAAATTGAAAACTTTACAAGAAGGAATAGGAGATACTCTAGGTCTCCTTGGCACAGGTCGAAACTTTCTTAATAAAGACCCAGAAACACAACAAATCAGAGACATTCTGGATAACTGGGGCTGCATTAAACTGCAGAGCTTCTATATGGCAAAGGACATAGCTAGCAAATTAACTAGAAAGCCTACAGAGTGGGAGAAGATCTTCACTCACCATACAACAGACAAAGGCCTCATATCTAAAATATATCAACAGCTCAAAAAATTGAATCATTCCCAAACTAATCTCCAAGGAAACAACCTTCTCATTGTAAGATGGGCCAAAGACTTGAAGAGAGTCTTCTCTGAAGAAGAAATAAGAATGGCCTATAGACACATGAAGAAATGTTCGACATCTCTGGCCATAAAAGAAATGCAAAACAACTCTAAGATTCCACCTCACTCCAGTTAGAAAGGCCATGCTCAGATGCTGGAGTGGATGTGGCCAGAAGGGATCACTACTATACTGTTGGTGGGAGCGCAAACTAGTTCAACCTCTATGGAAAGCAGTATGGTGTTTCCTCAAAAGACTAAACACAGAGCTCCCCTATGACCCAGAAATTCCACTAGTTTGCATTTACCCAATCATCCAGAAACAAGGACAATGATGTTCATTACAGCACTATTTACTATAGCGAAGATATGGAACCAACCCAGATGTCCCTCAGTTGATGAGTGGTTCAACAAGATGTGGTATTTATACACAATGGAATTCTATGCTGCTGTCAGAAAGAACATCACCTCATTTGTAAGGAAATGGAAAGACTTAGAAAAAAATCACATTAAGTGAAGTAAGGCAGACTGAAGGAACATAGGCTCAATGGTTTCCTCATTTGTCATAGCCAGTAGAAACCTTGAGCTCTCCTAGCAGAGATTTACAAAATCTAGATACATAAGGCCATATAGTATGATGCTAAATGAAACGACCTCCAGGATATAGAAACAAAAGCCATATAATGAGTGATTGTTGTCCTTAATGTACTATGTTATCTCTCATCTCTTTTGCTTTCCCTTGGTTATCTCATATTGTTATAGTATTTCACCTTATTATCTGATATATTGTATATATGCATATTTGGTTATTTAAAATTGGATAGGGAAGGGGGAAAACAAGATGAGGGGCAGGGGTGGGGGGAGGGAAATGGGGTCCAAGACCAGAGAAAGGGTATCAATGTTTGTGAAGCAATGCACTTTCTATCTGGTGAATATGATGTAACCCTTCTAATAATTACAATAAAAGATATATGAAAAAAGATCATTAGCTAAATGGTTAAAATTTACTATGTAATGTTGTGATTTGTAGTGCCAGAAAGATTCTAACAACCTTTTGAGAATGATTTCTGAGGACAAAAGAAAAAGAAATGAAAAAAAGGAGGAAGGATAAAATAGAAAGAGAGGGGAAAAGGTGGGGGGTGGTAGTTCGGCCTAGTGGTAGATTGTTTGCCTAGCATGCCCAAAAACACAGTTTCGATTTCTTAGTACCACATTCATAGAAAAAAGCCAGAAGTAGTGCTGAGGCTGAAGTGGTAGAGCTCTGGCCTTGAGAAGTCCAAGAGCTCAGGCTCTGAACTCAAGCCCAGGGTTGGCAAAAAAAAAAAAAAAAAAAAAAAAAAAAAGAAGGAACATCAAGAAGCAAGAAAAGAAATGGGCCCCTTAGTAATAATTTAACTATATTTAGGCCGGGAGTTTGGCCTAGTGGTAGAGCACTTGCCTAGAATGCACGAAAATCTGGGTTTAATTCCTCAGTACCAGTAACACATACACAGAAAAAAAAAATGCTGGAAATGGTGCCGTGGTTGAAGTGTCAAAGCTCTAGCCTTGAAAAAGCCCAAGGACAGTGCTCAGGCCTGAGTTCATGTACCACGTGTGGCAAAAATAAAAAATAAATTAATCATAGTTATATTTATTCACCAAGAAAGAGTGAAACAAAAGCCTAAACACCTAAACATTACAAATAGTAATCCATATATTTATATCTATCTATCTATCTATCTATCTATCTATCTATCTATCTATATGAAATGAAGGTCCTGTAGCCATCATGTAAAAAAAATCCCCATAATGTATTCTATTAATTGAACTTAATATCAAATCATAACTATGCATTTATGTATATTAACTTTCACTAAAGTTAAGAATCACTTTTAATAATAAGAAAAATACACTGACACTTTAAAAAAAAATCTTCTCAAAGAGAAGGTTGTAAACGATCTCAACGAAAGCCACACTAAAACTGCCAGCACAACTATGTTATGTTACCATAGCTTAGATACGGAACCAATTCTCAGTAAATGAACAGATCAAGAAAATGTGGCATACATACACAATGCAATTCTATGCTTCCATTAGAAAGAACAACAACACTCCATTTGTAAGGAAATGGAATGACTTAGAAAAAAAATCATATTGAGTGTAGTAAGCCAGACCCAAAGAAACAGACTCCATGGTTTCCCTCATTTGTGATAATTAGTATATGTTTAGGGCAGTCCTCAAAGAGGATCACAATAGCTCAATAGCTATGGACATATGAACATATAAGATGATGCTAAGTGAAATAAACTCCAAGATATGGAAATGAGAAGTGATTTTTGGTCATTGTTTTTGTTTTAATGTACTGTGTAAAGTTATTTCTTTTTTCTTCTGTTTTTTTTCCCCCCTTTGGTTTTTTCCCTGTTTTCAGTGTTTTTTATTTTGGTCCCCTGAGTCTTATATAAATGTTTATCTGATTTGGGAAAGGGAACTGAATAACAAAATGGTGAGACAAAGAACAAAGGATGAGCCAATGAATCAATGATACTAACAAGGGGTAGGAGATGGGTTGAGTATTAGGGTGGGGAAAGAAAGTGGGAGAAAAAGGAGGGAGAGGATAAGAATGTTTAATAAGAAATGTACTCATTACCTTACTTATGTAACTGTAACCCCTCTGTACATCACTGTTCCAATAAAATTAAATTAAGTTAAATTAAAAGAGAAAATTGTATTGGTTTAAAATGAGAAAAGTAAAAATGATTAAAGGTATACTTAGTTTGATGCCTAAAGTTCTGTGATGTTTTTTCTGTAAGAAGGTCATGTCTCTGGTGTACCTTACATCTTTTCAATGGTGATAGAGAAAAAACCAGAATCTGCACTGCTTAAATATTTAAGTCCTTTTGCAACTAAGATTTTCTCAGTGCAATTGAATGATCACAGTTAATCAAATGCCCCATTCAAAATTTTTGATTTGAAGTTACACATCAAGTCTACATACCTTAATTTGATAACGTGAGATTTTATATATCGACCCCCTCCAGAAGAACGTCGAAATATCCTAGACATCTGATAGAAATAAAAAAGTATTAGTTTTAAGGAAAATGTTACTCTTTCATTTATCTAGAGACATAAAGCAAGGTTTTCTGTTCATTTCCCCACCAGAAAAATTCACAATCTTAACGGTTTGAAGTTCCTACACCTTTGTCAGATGGGTACTCATAATGCCTGACTCATAGAATTTACTTATGAATTGATAGTTAAGTAATATTATATCACATATGTCATACCTTATCTGGTATCTAAAAAATTTTTGATTATATTAATGTTAATTATCAAATAATTTAAATTATTGCTCTCTTTTATTACTGTGAATTCTCTCTTTTGGTTTCACTAAGGATTTGTTAAGCTTCATCTTTTCACTACTTGATTGATCAATTTTTATTGTTTCTTTATTATTCATTTCATAATTCCTAACCTGATATTGCTGCTTTCCATTTACTGCTTTCCATTTTTCTGAATTTTTCTTATTTTTCTAATGATTTGAAATCATTCCAATTGGGGGGGTTCATGGAGCTTGAACTCTGGGTCTGGGCGTTATCCCTTAGCTTTTCAGCTCAAGGCTACAGCTCTACCCTTGTTACATAGCCCCACTTCCCGTTTTCTAGTGATTAATTGAAGAGTCTCACTTTCTTTAGTGTCTAGGCTGGTTTTGAACCTTGATCCTCACATCTCTGCTTCCTCAGTAGCTAGGATTATAGGCGTGAGCCACTGTCCTCAGCATCATTCTGATTTTTAATGTACATTTTGCTGTGTCCCCAAAGCTCTGTTAAGTTGTATTTTCATTTTCATTCGATTTTTGTCTGTAAAGCCCATTTGATCTACAGTTGCACTTAATTCTGAAGTTTTTCTTTTGAATTTTTGTCTGGACAATCTGTCTATTAGCAGGAGTGAATTATTCCTTTCTCCTTTCCTTTCTCCTTCCTTCCCTTCCTTCCTTCCCCCCTCCCTCCCTTCTTCCTTCCCTCTCTCCTTCCTTCTTTCCTTCCCTCCCCCTTCTCTCTCTCCTTCCCTCCCTTCCTTTCTTCCTCTTTTTCTTTCTCCCTCTTCTTTGTGGGGGGTGGGGCTGTTCATGGGCTTGAATTCTGGACCTGGTCTCTTCAGCTCAAGAGTAGCTCTCTACCACTTTGAACCCCAGCGCCACTTCCGATTGGCTGGTGGTCAATTGGAAATAAGAGCCTCACAGCCTTTTGTGCCCAGCTAGTTTTAAACCATGAGTCTCAGATCTCAGCCTCTTGAGTAGGTAGGATTACAGCCATGAGCCACAGGGCCCAGATGGAATGAGTTGTTTCTATTATATTCCATTGTTATATAGGGATCTATCATGCCCAGAAGGGTTTGTTTTGTGACATAGAATGCACTGATATCCACTCTCTATATATTTATGCTTGTTTTCTCTTCTTATTGGATTGTTAACTTAATAAAATGATCTTCTATGTCTCATCTACTGATTTTTGTTTGAAGTCTTCTCTATCAGGTATGAGTACAGCTTCTACTCCTTGCTTTGGACTTTATTATTATCTTTTTTTATCCTTTCTTACTAACCTGTGTTTCTTTGCCCATAAGGTACATTTCTTCTAAACAACAAATGGATTATCATTTATTTTATTCATTTATTCATTCATTCATCCATTCATTCATTTTATTTCTGGTCTTGGATCCTGAACTCAGGGCCAGGGCACTGTCCCTGAGTTTATTTTGCTCAAAACTAGCACTCTACCACTTGAGCCATAGGTCTATTTCTTGGTTTTTGGTTGATTAATTGGAAATTATAATCCTGAGGACTTTCTTGCCCAAGCTAGCTTTGAACTGAGATCCTGAGATCTCAACCTCCTAAGTAGGATCACAGGTATGGGACCCCAGTACCCAACTTGATCTTACATTTTAATATAATATGACAGTCTGAATTGATTAGAGAATTGAGACCATTAGCCTTCAGAGGTATTATTATATGCTACCTAGCATTTTTCATTTTGTTGTTCTTGTAGTACTTGATATTTTTCCCCTAATTGTCACCTGCTTAATTACTCAGGAGTCAGATAGTGGAGTGGCAGGGTTGAGTTGCACTCTTTCTCCACTGGACTGGCTACCAAAGCAGTCAAGCATTAACCCAGATAGTTAGAGAAACAGATCTACTGTCCAGCAGCATTCAAGTAGAGGAAAACTAACTTAAGTCTCTTGAAGTTTCTAGTGTATACAGCTGATGCTGAATGTGGACTGAAGATGGGTGCTGTCACTGCTCAGATCTCTAATTCTAGGTTGCTCTGACTTCAGAAAATTCCCTTCTTCGTGTACTAAGAGCCACTACTGGCAGAAACAAGTTTTGCAGCCTCTGGACTAGATAGGGTTTCATTTATCCTCACAGGCCCCCCCACTCCTCACCTCAGTCTGTACTTCCTTGGGCAGCAAGCATCCAAGTCTAAGGGTACCACCTAAATGTGCCTGACAATGAAGGAAATGGAGCACTGCGTTCTGGAGGGAATAGAACATTGAGCTCCATCCTCTGGTGGAGAACTCTAGAGTATATGCTGCTTTTTATTTTTTGTTTTTTTAAGCATCTTCCTCATTTCTAAGAAAGTCTATCCTGCTTGCTATCCTCATTCCAGAGTATGACATCTAGTCCATTATTGATAGCAGTATGGTTGACTTGTGTGTGTGTGTGTGTGTGTGTGTGTGTGTGTGTGTGCAAGTAAGCAAGAATTTATGCTTGCTAGAAAATGATCTAGTGTTTTACCACTCTTTCTATCATTTTATTCTCTAGTTTTTCCAGTCTGAACCTGTGAGGCATTTGGAATGTTCATAAAGCTGATTCCCTAAAGGTTTTGATTCCCTAAGGAAAGCACCAGCTTTGAAATGAAGCAAGGCTGGACAGAGACTCAGAAGTCAGAAATCACAAGTCCACATAAGTTGTTATAAGAACCACAGGCCCCACACTTCCTGCAGACAGACTGCATCCTTATTGTGACGCATCCTCCTCCTGACTCCCTTCAACTACGACAATGCTGAATAGATTTCACTTTCTGAAATCAAAACCACTTCTCTTGCTTCAATCCCATTTATATGATATAAAGTCAGCTGCTCAAAAAGTCAAGTTTATATTTTTCTACCATATCTTCTCTCCCCTCAGTTGTTCCCTCACCATATTGGCAGTTGATATTAGCTCTAAACTAAAATACTGGGTATTGATGCTCCCACTGCACTCCAGAGTCTTCTTCAGTTGAAGCTTTACAATCTCATCCCCTCATTTGTCCTGGACTTACTCTGCTCCCACCTTAAAATTCCTCCCATCTCTTGTTGATTTTTTAATTTTTATGTGTTTATTTATAAAAAGTTATATGGAAGACACAACTTGAACAGGAATCAGTGCCCACTCACTGACAAGAATTATACACAAAAAAATAAACAAAACAAGAACAGCCACTTAATTTAAAAAGATAATAAATCATTTTACTTGAAGAGAGATATTTTTATGATGAGAAAGTACAAAGAACATTTATAGCATGGAAATAAAATTTACATACTTAAAAACTTTCTAAGTTTACCTAAAGTTATAGCTCTTCCTTGATTTCCATTAAGATAATGCACTTTCTCAAAAAATATAGTATCAACAAAAAGGTTGCTATATTTTCCACTTTTTTTTTTGCCAGTCCTGGGCTTGAGCTCAGGGCCTGAGCACTGTCCTTGGACTTTCTCAAGGCTAGAGCTCTACCACTTGAGCCTCAGCACCACTTCTGGCTTTTTTCTATGTATGTGGTACTGAGGAATCGAACCCGGGTCTTCATGCATGCTAGGCAAGCACCTTAACCACTAGGCCAAACTCCCAGCCCCTATATTTTCCACTTATAAGTAAATGAAACCTTCATCCAAATAGCAAGGTCAGGTTCTATGTTTAACAGTTTGTCAGCAGCTTAATTTGTAGGCTGGTGATTGCCTTATGTTTTACCCACATCTCTGGCAACTCTTTGTAAAATTCCTACTGAAAAGACAACTACAGAAATAGCTGAAGTCATTTCCTAGTATAAAATTACTGTCTCACAGTGAGGACATCTCCACTGGGCATCCCACACTGGAGATGTATTTTCTTCCATCCATTGGATACTATTTGTTGACATCAGACAAAGTTATTCCATGTGTTACTTCAGCTTCTAGAATAGGTAGATCTAATGGGAGTTGGGATGGTCTCTACTCCTTTTCAACCTAGCCTTTGTCTAAACATGCTCTGTAATTTTATGGCAGTATATCTTCAAGATGTGAACCAAATGGAAAAGGGCTGGAAAGAAGTTACAAACTATCAGTCTAGACTAGAATCCCAAGTTTAGGGGGGGAAATCAGTGATACTTCAATGGTAACTAAGTTAACACTGAGTTACATTTTTCAGAGAGGATCACTCCTTGGGCCGCCCTGGCAGCTCGTGAGTGATTCTAGTATACATATCATAGTGTTTCTTTCTATGAGTGTGTCTGTTTTTATTTTTCTTGAACTCAGGGCCTGGGTACTGTCTTTGGGTGTTGTCAAGGCTAGTGCTTTATCACTTGAGCCACAGCACCACTTCTGGCTTTTTCTATGTATGTGGTACCAAGGAATGGAACTCAGGGCTTCGTGCATGCTAGACAAGCAATCTATCACTAGGCCAAACTCCCTGCCCCTGTCTGGATCATTTTTGCATCTCCATTGCTCTATACATTGTCCAAGGTAGAGGAAATACTACATAACTGATGAGTAACTGTATAAATGAATGATTTGAGAACATGAGCTGAAAATCAACAATGCTATAAAAGGAAGGAGATGGTGGCACATTGTTTTACCTGAAAATTATGTTGCCACTTGCAAACGTAATTCCCTAAGACTGTGGGAGATACCACAGTGATAACACAGTGATGATTATTCCATAGGCCGGTGTCAGATTTGAATCATACTAATGGGGATTTCACTAAGCTCACTTCATTTCCATCTTTTTTTTCCTCTGCACTGTCCCTGGGCTTTCTCAAGGCCAGCACTCTATCACTTGAGCCATCATACCACTTCTGGCTTTTTCTGTGTATGTGGAACCAAGGAATTGAACCCAGGCTTCCTGGGGTTCCTGCATGCTAGACAGGCACTTTACCACTAGGCTGCACTCTTGGCCCCTACTTACAGCTTTCAAAGCAGCTAATTTTCAATGATTCCATCCTTTTAGGGAAATGTCTGAAATTTTGAATTCTTGCTACACTTAGAGGAAGGATTGGGAGCATATCATACTAGTGTATATGAAAAAAAAAAAGAAAACCTTAGACTATTCAAAGAGAAATATGATCAGATCAACACTTCCACACTATTGATCTCTAAACATGGACAGCTTCTGGTACAGTATTATTATGACCATTACATATTAGTTTACATGTATTAAGTTTATTGTCATGATAGGTATTGAACTTCAATTAAATTTCACATGGCATTTGGAGGAAAGTACTAGTCTCACAAGCTCCATTTCACATGAAGAAACAGATGCTTAGATGCTTAAACTTGTCTAAGGTGGCACAGGAAGTGGATATGGATCATGAACCCAGGCTACCTGGCTTTAGACCCTATGTTAACTACACTAAGTGACATTGATAACACTCACTTTCTGATATGATTGAAACTATGTTCAGTTTGGAAGTTGGGGTATGAAAGAAAAGTCCTTGGTGGCTCTTGTTAAAGACTGATCAGGAAGACTTTTAGAATCATTGTTATAGACAGGCATAGTAATACAGAGAGATTAGGCTTAACTTTGAATAGAGAGTGGGCAAGTGGGAATTTGTAGACAAGGAAGAGGGTGGAGGGTCTGTGGATTTAAAGTTACAAAGGAAAAACAATAGGTTAAGGGAGTGATTCTAGCTAAACCCACTTAACAAGATTCTTGCTGAAGCCAGGACAAGGGGATCATATGACTCCTGAAAGAACAGAAGGAAGAAGAGCCAGATACTGAGGATGATCACATACTAAAGAGATGGGAATCTTGCTAAGTCAACAGCAGTGATTTTGCTAAAATTGAATTGCATATTCTTGAACACTTGTTTGTTAAACTTGTCATTTAAAATATGATATAAAAATCAACGTTAATAAATTATTATATAAAAAATGTAAAAAAAATTGAATTGCATAGATGAGCTTAATTCCAGTTGGATCAAATAAAGAAGTATTGTTAATGAATAGGAATATTCTAGGCTAGAAAAGCTCCTAAAGAACAACTCAAAGCTGGGTGCTAGTGGCTCATGACTGTAATCCTACTTACTTAGGAGGCTCAGATCTGCCAATCACCATTCAGAGCCAGCCTGGACCAGAAAATACATGAGACTCTTCTTTTCTTTAAGTTGTATTTTATGTGAGACGCTTATATCTCTAATTAACTACCAAAAATCCGGAAGTGGTGTTCTGGCTCAAAGTGGTAGAGTGCTAGCCTTGAGCAGGAGAGCTCATTGATAGCACCCAGTTTCCAAGTTCAAGCCCCACTATCAACAACAAGAACAAGGAAAAAAAACTCAAATATGTGTTTTGAATGAACAATGCATGTAGCTCAGTTCAAGGCCCTGGATTTGATTGTTAGTACCACTTTAAACAAACAAACAAAAAAAAAAAACAGGAAGAAAATTCTTTGTCCATGAATCTGTATCTTATAAATGATTACTTCTTAGTGGGTTACTTTTCTTTTTTGGCTTCAAAGTTTAATGGAAGATAAGGGAAATTTCCTCTTCCATTGCTGGAAATATTTTCTGGAGAATTTTAACTGGTATTGGTATTTTTTTACCAGAAACTGGGAAATATAACATAGTACAAACTACTGTCTTTTCTTTTCTATGATCTGAACCTAAAAATAATTTACCTAGTAATTATTGTATTAAATGAAGTATGAGATAATGATAGAATTGTACATTTACCTTAAAAATAATACCCTAGTCCTTGGCTTGAACTCAAACACTAAAACAAACCAAAATATGTGGCAGATAGACTGATACCTACCCTGTTGCTGTTTTGCAGGCTTGAGCTTGCCTCTTCCCTTTGGTTGCAAACTGCAGGAAGATTAAGTCCTTAAGAAAGATTAGTAGTGACAGGAAGCCAGCTAGAGATTCCGGCTAGGAAATTCCTTCAGGGTTCCACCCATGAAAATAAGTTAGGCCAGTCCTACAGACTTTGTGCTACAGTTAGAAGATTATGTTCCAGCAGAGGACCAAGGTAGCAACAAAACTTCCCTTTACCTCTTCAAGAAAGCTTCCGGCTAATGCATGGGGGAGTTTTCCACCTCTGATCAGTGAAAATGCTAATCTTTCTAGTCATGTATTTTGACAATTAAGGCTGAAGTATGGCAGCTTTCACATTGTCCCATTGTGTTGTTACTTACTTTTTTGTTTTCTTTTCCCTGAATAAACTTCCATATGTAAACAAGACCATAAACTCTTCTAAGGAAAAGACAGTACTGCCCTTGGCATGTTTATAGCCTTGTATAAATTAAGTATATAACATTTTAAGATGGATTAATTCTCCAGCTCTTTTTAATCTTAACACTGAAAACACAATCAGTACAGCATCTTCTGTGTTTGAGGCATGAGCGTAGCTACCTAGGCAAGGGGCATTTACCAAAAACAGTGTGGGCCTTACTCTCAAAATGGAGAGGTAAACAGTAAGAAACATAAAGACATTAATTATAAACAAAAAAATGGGGACTGGGAGTGTGGCCTAGTGGTAGAGTTCTTGCCAAGCATGCAGGAAGCCCTGGGTTCTATCCCTTGGTACCACATACTCGGGAAAAGCCAGAAGTAGTACTGTGGCTCAAGTGGTAGCTTTGAGCTTTCTCAAGGAGAGTGCCCACGTCCTGAGTTCAAGCCCCAGGCTTGAAAGCAAAGAAAGAAAGAAAGAAAGAAAGAAAGAAAGAAAGAAAGAAAGAAAGAAAGAAAGAAAGAAAGAAAGAAAGAAAGAAAGGAGAGAGGGAGGGAGGGAGAGAGGGAGGGAGGGAGGGAGGAAGAAAGAAGAGAAAGAAAGAAAGAAAGAGAAAAGAAAAGTTGCTACAGAAAGTAATACAGGTTGGTGGCTGGAGAATCCTAAAAGATGACTTTCCTAAGTAGACCATGAGGGTCAGCAACAGTAAGCAGAAGGCACTCTTTAATTCTAAGAAACAGAAAGTAAAAAAAAAACAAAAATTCAAAAGGAAGGCTAATAATGTGGGTAGACCCCAGAGGGGAAAGGGTAGAGTTGCAAGAGTCATTTGAGCCAGAGCATGTGTTTTGGAGACTTTGGTAAGGAACCTGGATATTATCCCAAAAATCTGGAGTAAAAGGTTAATATTGTGGATTGTTTTTTGGTTTTGTTTTGCTGGTCCTGGGCTTGAACTCGGTGCCTGGGCTCTGTCCTTGAGCTTCTCTGTGCACAAGGCTAGCACTCTAGCACTTGACCCACAGCACCACTTCCAACTTTTTCTGTTTATGTAGTACTGAGGAACTGAACCCAGGGCTTCATGTGTGTTAGAAAAGCACTCTTCCACTAAGCCACACTCTCAGCCCCAAAATGTGTTTTTGAGGAGGTCAATTTAATCGCTGTGTTAAATGGCTTCTGGAGTGGAAGCACTGGGAACGGTAAGTTGCCTATATGAGAGAATACACTAACTGGTCTCACAGAGAGATAACAAGCTACAAATAGTTGGGCCAGGAGATATGAAAATCAAGAAAATGTAGGTGTGATAGCAAGTTGGTGGGCAGTGATATCATTCACTGAGTGGGTAAACACTAGCAGGGAGAGAATGGGAGAGGGAACAATTTTGAACCACGAGCTGGAGACCAGGTAACTTTGAGAAGTCTGTGAGAGAACCAGGTGGGAATGTTAAGTAGAACAATGAATATACAAGCCTGGCATAATTTTATCCATAGTGTTAAAACATGGTTAAAGATGGCTCCTTCTCCCACTCTCCATTCTCCCATTCCCATTCCACAAAAGTGGCACAGTTTCATCTTCAAAACTGTGAAAGAGATACTAACTATCTAATCAACTAAATAATAGGATTGCATCTTCAAACATTCACTGGAGGATAATTATAGAAAATTGTGTTTTGCTACTTCTGTTAATAATCCAGGAAAATATAAACATAAAGTAGCTATTTACTACATCCACTATATAAACATAAGGCACCACTCCAAAGGCCTGTCCTTGTCTGACCTGAGCACCACACCCAGTGAAGTCTGGGAAGTTCTGCTCCACCTTCCCTGGACTGTCCTTTCTGATATAAGACAAACAGCCCAACCCTCTGACGCCTTCAGAACCACATGTGTGATGAAATTCAGGCCTCAGATTTCCCAGAGAAATCAAGCTGAAGCTGTACTTTTGGAATCACACCACAATCTTATAGAGAAACAAGTCGTCAGATATCACCAAGTACCATGTGGAGAGTAATACTGCCCCTTATTGATAATTTCTAAAAGGCACTGTATCTCATTCAAAGAATCCACCAGCTCTAAAATTCAGAGCAGGATTGAAAACTACCAGTAAAAGAAGTTATGAGCAAATACAGAAAATTCGTAAGAAAATGTACTTCAAAAAATAACAATAAGGATAACCAATAGCAATGATAAAATATATAACTAAGATATTTATTCTCTCTCTCTCTCTCTCTCTCTCTCTCTCTCTCTCTCTCTCTCTCTCTCTCTCTCCTCTCTCTCTCTCTCTCTCTCTCTCTCTCTCTCTCTCTCTCTCTCTCTCTCTCTCTCTCTCTCTCTCTCTCTCTCTCTCTCTCTCTCTCTCTCTCTCTCTCTCTCTCTCTCTCTCTCTCTCTCTCTCTCTCTCTCATTGGCTTAAACTCTGGGCCTGGGCACTGTCTCTGAGCTTTTCAGCTCAAGCCTACTGCTTGAGCCACAATGCCACTTCTGGCTTTCCAGGGGTTAACTGGAGATAAGAGTCTCATGGACTTTCATGCCTGGGCTGGCTTGAACCACAATCCTCAGATCTCAGCCTCCTGAGTAGCTAGGATTACAGGCATAAGCCACTCCACTCGTGCCCAGCAAGTAAGATATTTTCTAATGTGAACTTTTATTTATATTCATGAAAGAAATCTTATAGCTGTGAATTATTTCTACACAGGCTTGTAGATTTTAAGGATGTTAAATAAAAACTCAGTATGTGGAGGTCAGGGGATGTTACCAAGAAGACCCCAAATGCACCTGAAATCATTTTAGTTGCACTGGTCTGAAAAGGTGACCCCATTAAAAAAATGTAGCTAATCCAGGAATCTGTAAATGTGTTCTTGTGTGGAAAAGTGTCTTTGCAGATATAACCAAAGATCTCAAAAAGAGACTGTCATATAGCTAGAAAGGCATTTAAGGATCCTTATCAGAGTATAAATCACAGAGACAAGAAGGAAATTCATGTAAAGATGGAGACCTACATATCTGCTGTTTTTGAAGCAACAAATCAGGGTATGTGTGAAGTGCCCAGAAGCTAGAACAAAGAACCAGCCTTTCTCACTGACTCCTAACACTTTGATTTCCTGTTTTTAGTTTATAGAACTGCTAAAAAGAAAAAATCAGATGTTTGCTATTTTCAACCACATAATTGTGTAGTAATTTGCTACCACAGGTCTAATTAAAATAATAGGTACCAATGTGTACCGTCAAATAAGAGGTTAAAGTGTGACAGCTGATATTCACACAATGAAAACAAGACGAAAACTGATTTGTGGCAAGATGGTTTGACATCTCAGTTTAGGAGAAAGTCAGTTTGTAGAACAAAGAAAACTGCTTACATAGGTGGAAAATAAAATTAAATCTCTAAATTATCATGTATGTTAGCATATGCAAATATATTTTACATAGCATTATCTTCATGCAAAAGGCAAAAGCTTGATTTTTCTTTTCGTTTGCTTTTTTTTTTTTTAATTTTTTTTTGCAGTCCTAGTGCTTGAACTCAGGGTCTGAGCACTGTCCTTGGGTTTTCTCAAGGCTAGAGACCTACCGCTTGAATGACAACACCACTTTTTCTATGTATGTGGTACTTAGTAATCAAACCCAGGTCTTTGTGCATGCTCAGTAAGCACTCTACCTCTAGGACAAACTCCTGGCTCCAAAGCAAGATTTTTTAAGAAAACAATTGCATTAGAGAAAAAAAAGAGTTTCTCATTCATAAAAGGCATTGATTAACAAAGAATAATCGTTAATTATTTTAAAATTCAGAGAACAACAACAACAACAACAACAAACAGGAAAATCAGCGACTTCTCCAATGAGGCAGTACCATCCTGGCCAGTTTATCCTTGTGAAGTAGACTTAGATGATAGATGGGGTGTGGGAAGCAGAAAGCAAGAAGTTTCCAGAAGATTTAAATGTCTTCACACATAGGTGTTTTTAAACAAAGTATGAGAGACAATAAAAACTATTCATATTTAACATTAGGGAATTCTTTGAATGGTAAAGAACTGTGGTAATACAATTGCAAACCCTTTCTTAATATCACACATTAACTGTGAGAAAGAAGAATTCTGTGCCTTGATTTTTTTTCAGCATTTAGAAACATCTTATATAGAAGTAAATAGGAATAAAATGCATGCAAATTTTTTCCTGCCTTATTCATACTGAGAAAGAAAAGGTCAATGAGAAAAAGATCAGCATGAAGCGGGCATGGTGGCTCCTTCCTGTAATCCTAGCTACTCAGAAGGCTGGGTTCAAAGCCAGCCCAGGCACAATAGAACCTGAGACTCTTATCTTCAATTAATCAGTAGAGAATGGGAAGTGGGACTGTGGCTCCAGGGGTAGGGCAATAGCCTTGAGCTGAAGAGCTCAGGGACAACACCCAGGCCCAGGGATAGCCTTGAGCTGAAAAGCTCTAGTCCAGAGTTCAAACCCTATGACCCCTGCCCCCAACAAAACAAAACAAGACAAAGCCTGGCCAGGAGTTTGGCCTAGTGGTAGAGTACTTGCCTAGCATGCATGAGGACCAGGGTTTGATTCCACAGGTTTGGTGCCACATACTTAGAAAAAGCTGAGGCTCAAGTGGTAAAGTTCTAGCCTTGAGAAAAATTCAAGGACAGTCCTCAGGCCCTGAGCTTAAGCCCAAGACTGGCAAAAAAAAAAAAATTAGAATGAGAAAATCTCTCCTTTTATATTAATAAGAAAAGAGGTTCTTCTCAGATAGTAAAAATAAAGCATTATTTTATAGGATATTAGTTATCCCATAAATACTTCTTTTAATTTTAAAAGATAGTACTTATAGCTAACCATAAAGAATTATACTAATACCGTCTCTGTTTTATATAGCCATTACCTGTTTGTTCTAGAATAACTCTCAAAAGGATTCAGATAGAAGAGAATATCAAATCCATCCCAGCAAAAAGCTGATTTAGACAGAAACTAAGAAAACAATTCCATTTACATTAGCCACAAAAGAAACAAAACTAGGTACAACTTCACTAAGTAGATGAAAGATGTCTACAAAGGAAACTTGAAGAAATATTTCTTGAAGAAATATATTGAAGAAGACATCAGAAGACAGAAATATCTCCCATGTTTATGGGTTGGTAGAATTAGTATCACGAAAATGGATACATTACTGAAAGTAAATCACCAATTTAATGCAATGCCTAGCAAAATCCTAAGATCATTTTTTTCTGGAGAAATTGAAAAATTAATCCTAAAACTCACATGGAAGCATGAAAGATCCCAAATAACAAACAGAATACTGAGCAAAAAGAGCAATGATGTATGTATCACAATACCAGACTTCTGAGACACGGTAATAAAATTGCATGCTACTGACACAAAACAAATAGCTGACCGAAATGGACAGACGATACAGAAATAAGATCACACAGCTCCAGTATTTTTTTGCTCAGTGCCTGAGCACTGTCCTTGGGTTCTCTCAAGACTAGAGCTCTACCTCTTGAGCCACAGCATCACTTCTGGCTTTTTTCTATGTATGTGGTACTGAGGAATTGAACCCGGGTCTTTGTGCGTGCTAGGCAAGCACTCTACCACTAGGCCAAACTCCTGGCCCCTCCAGTACTTTTTTGACAAAGGAACCAAAACATAAACTAAAGAAAAGATAGCTTATTTGATAAATGATACTGGAACTGATTATCAATATACAGAATACGGAAACTAACTTTCTTATCTAGTATGAAACCCAACTCTGAATGGAGCAAAGATGTTAATAAAATCACCTCTAAACATTTCAAAGTACTGTAGAAAAATATAGGGAAAATTCTGGAAAACAGAAGCATGAGTAATTATTTTTCTGAAAAAGACCTTGATTGCCAGAAAAAATAATAGTAAGAGTTGACAAATGGGAACACATCAAATTAAAAGTTTGTGCACAGCAAAAGAAACTATTATCGGAATCAAGAAACAATTTACAGAATGGGAGAAAAATCTTCAATAGATATTCAATGGACAAAGGATTAATATGCAGCCTATACAAAGACCTAAAACATTAAACAATGAGAATACAAATAACCCAATTAGAAAATAGCAAATGAATTGAACAGATAATTCTCAGAAAAATAAATCCAAATGGCTAACAGACATAGAGTTCAAGGTCCTCAGTCATAAAGGAAATGCAAATCAAAACTACATTAAGATCTGACCTCACTCAGATTGTCAATCATCAAAAAATAATAATAACAGATGTTAGAAAGGATGTAGGGGTAAACAAACCAAGATAAGCTGCTGGTGAAAATGTAAACTTGTGCAGCAAGTATGCAAATCAGTATGGCGCTTCCTCAAAAAACTTAAGATGAATGCACATTGTGGACCTGTGATATTACACCTTGCAATATATCCAAAATTATGTAAACCAACGTAGAAGGGGAAATTCCTGAATATCCATATTTACTATAGCTCTGTTTACAATAGTTAAATTTCAGAATTGAACCAAACAATTAATGAAGCAGATAAAGAAAATATGGCAAAAAAAATTGGATGGCATATTACTCATCCACAAACAAAAATGAAGTTATGTCATTCACAGGAAAATAGCACTGAAAATAATCATGTTGAGCAAAATAAGCCACACACACACACACACACACACACACACACACACACACACAGATTATAATTGTAGGAAGAATAAGAAGGGGAAAGAAGAGTGAAAGAATCATGGAGGAAGAATAATATCAAATGATATACTGTGTATGAAGATAGTATAAACTCAGTAATTAGTATGTGAGGAATATGGGAAAGAGAGAACAAGATGAAACTAATCTGACTAAATTGCACACATGTGAACTATTGTGATGGAAACCTGTTGAATAATTAATATAAATTAAAAACAGTATATATCAAAGGAAAGTACAATAGCTCTGTTAGTGAGCAGGCATCAATGTGGGTGGGGAAGGCCAACAGAGAGAATGAATGAGGGTGAATGAAGTTGAAATACTTGATCTGCATGGTTGAAGACAGGGCTATGAAACCTGCGGAAATTGTTTCAATAAATGGCTTGAGGAGGATGAGAGTTGATGGAAGTGGTAGCCGGATCAGGATGCATTACACACCACATGTGCAACACCACAATGAAATTGAACTTGTACAACTAATGAATGCTAATAAAGAGTTTGTGTTTGTTTTTTTTCAGGAAGGAAGGAGAGAAGATCAAATCCAGAGTTAAAAATCAGGGCAGGACATATAATGAATGATTGTTGTCCTTAATATACTATGTTATCTCTCTTCTCTTTTGCTGTCCCTTGGTTATCTCATATTGTTACAGTATCCCACTTTGTTACCTGATATATCGGATATATTTGTATTTGGTTATTCGAAACTGGATAGGGAAGGGGGGAAAACAAGATGAGGGGTGGGGGTGGGGGGAGGGAAATGGGGACCAAGACATGTGAAAGGGTATCAATGTATGTGAATTAATGCACTTCCTATCTGGCAAATATCATGTAACCCTTCTATTAATTACAATAAAAATATGAAAAAAAAATCAGGGCAGGATTCTGTGACTCAAACCTGTAATCCCAACTTGTTGGATGACAAAGAGAGACAAAGACGACAATTCAAAACCAGTTAGGCCCTGTCTCAAAAGCAAGCTGGCTCCTATCTACAATCCCATTATGGAGTAATAGATAGGAAGATAGTGATTTGAAGCCAACCAAGCTTCTATCTGGAAAAACAAAACAGAAACCAACAAAGCTAAAGCAAAAAGATCTGGGAGTACAGTTCAAGTGCCTAGAAAGGAGTCGGCCCTGCACCTGCATTCAAACTCAGTACTGTCCAAAACAATAAAGGCAAAGAATAAGGCCAGGATTGTGGCCTAGTGGTAGAGTGCTTGCCTAGCATGCACGAAGCCCTGGGTTCAATTCCTCAGCACTCCACACATAGGAAAAAGCAAGGAGTGGTTCTGTGGATCAAACGGTAGGCCTTGAGTTCAAGTTCCCGGATTGGCAAATAAATAAATAAATGAAAAATAAAAATAAAATAAAATTACTGGTTCTAAATTTAAAAAAAGAAAAGAATTAAACACATGGCAACCTGTTTTAATTTTTTAGTATCTAATTAGTTCTTTACTCCACAATTTTGACCATCTAGGACATACAGACAATGGTAAAGGTGTAGAACAGTAGCCTAAGTATTTTGTGATATTTTATGCTTGTAACTGTATGACACAATTATGGTATCTATTTTACTATAAAAGAAATTGAGGTACAGAGAGACTGAGTTCCCATAGAAGCCACATTCAAACTATGGCAAAAGCATGGATTATAAAACATTTTCTGTGGAGCTTACCATTCTCTCAATCTGATGACTCCTTTCTGTAAACTCTCTGGAGGATTTTATTCCATAAGTTTCTTTGTATTTGATATTTGTGACTTTAAAAGAGGCAAGGTAATAGAATGACTTATCATCTGAAAGGTAAAGTAAGTGAAAGATCCAGCGTTAGACATAATCATCTTGTCATTGGCTTCACCCTTGATAAATAGATATTGCATCTGGACCTTCCAAATAAAATGGGCAAAAAGAGTTTTGATGTTTCTGCTCCTTGTAACTAGTAACATTTCTATTTTATAAACACTACCTTTTGAATTTCCTTGTCTATATCTTCTTGCCTTGATGAAATAAGCATTTTGCTCGTGTATATTTGAAATGTATATCAGGGAATAAGTTTGTTTAGGTCACTAGTACCATCAAAAAGTTATAAGAGATCTCAGGCTTTGGCTTTTGCCAGTATTATAAAGCTATTATCCTACTGAAATAAAGACCTGGAAGTAGAATCTAAGTTAATACTAAAAGACTTGTGTGTAGCTGTGATGTTAACTATTGCTGCTTCCATCACATGTTAAATGTATTTACGTTTCTAAAGTATAGACACCTATTTAAAATCTGAAACTTAGGAGAACACTACACTAAACTGATAACCTCCAAACTAAAACCTCTAATGTTCAGACTCCATACTGAAGTACTTTCTTCTCATTTAATTATATTTTCTGTTGTATACATATTGAAATCACATCAAATTATTTATATTCATTTGCATTTTCTAGTCTGATTTCCTTTTTCTTTGGTATGGGGGATTTGGGATTTAGTAAGAGCTGCTTAGAAATTGCTCTTGCATTAACTCTTCAGTTGGGCCAGCAAATGCTTTGCCTCCATTTTCCCTTTGTCTCTTCTGCTCTGAGCCACTCTCTTCTGTGGTCAACTTGGATTTTAGAACTAAGGGCTTGTGGATAAATACCTTGTAATATGAGTAAAAATTAATCCCCAAGTAGCAATGTCTTTCTTAATGACAAGGTGTCATCTTACGTCTCCTGAAATGATAACCTGACCACTCCTTTGGCCACCGTACTTACTTTTTTTTCCAGCCCTGGTGCTTGAACTCAGGGCCTGGGCACTGTCCTTGGGATTTCTCAAGGCTAGAGCTCTACCACCTGAACCACAGCACCAGTTTTGGCTTTTTCTATATATGTGGTACTGAGAAATCAAACCTGGGTGTTATATATATTACCTGATTGCTGTTTTGCTCAAATCCATTCCTCAAATCCCAACCCAAATACAAACCAGAATGAAATTTTTATGGTAACATATCTTAAAAATACCCCCCAAAACAAAAAACCCTTTGGGCCAGGAGTTTGGCCTAGTGGTAGAGTGCTTGCTTGCCTAGCATGCACAAAGACCTGGGTTCAATTCCTTGGTGCTGCATACATAGAAAAAAACCAGAAGTGGTGCTGAAGCTCAAGTGGTAGAGAGAAAGCCTTGAGAAAGTCCAAGGATAGTGCTCAAGCCCTGAGCTCAATCCCAGGACTGGCCAAAAAAGAACAACAACAACAACAAAACAAAACAAAACAAAAAACAACTTTCCTAGTCGAACACTGGTGGCTCATGTCTGTAATCCTAGCTACTCAGGAGGCTGAGATCTAAGGATCACGGTTCAAAGCCAGGCTCGGCACAAAAGTCTGGGAGACTCTTATCTCTAATTAATCACCAGGGAACCAGAAGTGGCCTAAAGCACTAGCCTTAAACTAAAGAGTCCAGGAACAGTGCCCAAGTGCAGAGTTCAAGCCCCACACTGATGAAAAACAAACAAAAAACCTTTCTTGATTATGCCAGGCACTGATAGGTCAGGCCTATAATCCTAGCTTGTCAGGAGGCTGAGATCTGAGGATATGATTCAATAACAGCACAGGTAGTAAAGTCTGAGAGATGCTTATTTCCAATCAACCACCAAACAAACAAATAGAAGTATAACTGTGGCTCAAAGTAGTAGCACACGAGCCTTAAGCAAATAAAGTTCAAGGACAGCACCAGACCCTGCGTTCAAGCCCCACAACTGACAAAAAGGAAAAGAAAGGAAAAGAAAAACTTGTCTGATTAGACAAATGTATCCATCCAATGATCTATAAGTAATTTAAGCTGGGCATGGTGCCTCATGCCTGTAATCCTAGTTATTCAGGAGGCTGAGATCTGAGGATCAAGGTTTAAAGCCAGCCCAGGCATAAAAGGACTCTTACCTCCAATTAACCTCTAGAAAATGGGAAGTGGGGCTTGGCTCAAGGGTAGGACAGTAGCCTTGAGTTGAAGAGCTCAGGGACAGCACCCAGGCCCAGAGTTCAAGCCCCATGACCCACAAAAAAATTTAATATACACTTAAATATACTAAAAGATCTTTTGACAAGTATATTTATAGTAATGCTGAACTTTTTTATATTTGTTCAGTTTATTTCACCAGAAAGAAAACTGAACTAAAATGAGCTTTTATACAAACTTAATTATAAAGCCATTATAGACAATCCAATTTTACAATGGAAAATATTTGTGTGAAGTTATTAAATTCTGGGCACTGTGAAAATTATAAATCAGGGCTGGGGGTTTGGTTTAGTGGTAGAGTATTTGCCTAGCATGCAGGAAGACCTGGGTTCTGTGTACCATATACACAGAAAAAGCCAGAAGTGATGCTGTGACTCAGTGTTGGAACTCTAACTTTGAGAAAGTCCAAGGACAAGGCTCAGGCCCTGAGTTCAAGCACGAGGATTGGCAAAAATAAATAAATAAAAATTGAAAAAAAATTTACAAATCAATTGCCTAAGTTAATCTTTGTAATAAACCCAAATGACCAACTGATGTGTATGAACAAGTCTTAAGCATCATTGTTTACCCAGCCAATAACAATTAACTTTACAATGATGGCACTTTAGTCTATACCCAATTAGCAAATATAAGACAAAGCTGACGATACGAAATGTTGGTGATCAGAGCAATGAGAATTTCCATACGTGCTAAAAAATAAAGTTTGGTATTATTCATGAAGATCAAAAAGCAACACATGTTCAGTTATCCAGCACTGAATTATAACTAATATAAAATTAATTGGAAGTTTGCATCTTTCCTAGGCAAGCTATACGCATAGGAAGATAGACTAACTGGTCTAATTTCTAAAGTACAAAGCAAGGCAAATACCTACATAAGTAAATTATGGCATGTTTAAGACAACTGGGTATTATCAATAATGAAAACAAGTAATCTTCAACAAAGTTAATGACTTCTGCAACAATTTCAAGTATGAACCTCAGAGAACCTTCAATGTTCTTGTATTTATTTATAAAGTGGAATTTCCTTTGGTATAATCTTATGTTATAGTGATGTAAAATAAACTATGAACTTAGTAATTAACAAATTATTTAAAATCAATAGCAAAATGACATAAAATGATCTCTAAGAGTCATTAGTATAAAACCTGAAAGAGAGTGAGAAAAGGTAATCCTCAAACCCTTAGAAACTTATCTATTATTATTAAATGGGTCTTGGCACTCTTTTAAATATCAACATAAATCTGACCAAACATAACACCACGCCTTAATATGAATTAAAAGACTACACAAAGCTGCACACTGGTGGTTCATGACTGTAATCCTAGCAACTCAGGAGGCTGAGATCTGAAGATCCCCATTCAAAGCCAGCCTGGTCAGGAAAGTCCTGAGATGCTTATCTCCAATTAACCACCAGAAAACTGGAAGTGGAACTGTGGATTAAAGTGATAGACACTAGCCTTGAGCTGAGGAACAGCTCCCAGGTCTGAGTTCAAGTCCCACAACTGACCAAAAACAAAAAACAACATAACAAACACAAAAACAAAAACAAAAACAAAACAAAACGGAAAAAGAAAGAAAAAAAGCCAACACAAGATATTCTAAAACAACAAAATAAAGGAAAAAACAACAAAAAAAATCAAAACTACAATTCATTCTGGATACAAACCAGAGAAAAGACCTAATTTCTTCAACTCTTCCCTGTCATTCAACTGGAAGCAAAATCTTATAATCACTTAATAAGCAGCCCCAGAGCCCCCATTGTTCATGAATGTACTTCTTATAACCTTTTATTAGACAGTAGTGATAGGCCAAACAGATTTCAAAACTAAAACAGGCCATTTTAATTGGCAATGCAAGGTCAAAATTTAATACAATGAATGCTGATCATTCATATTTATCAAAATCTTGAAGTTCAAAGTGACTCCATCACAACTCACCACTAACACTAAAATTCTCATTTCTATAGTAATTATTTCAAAGCTGAACTAGTTTTCCTACTTTTATATTTACAATCTTTAAAGGCACTGTTTTAAAACAAATTTTCATCTTCTTCCCTGTCTCTACCACATTATGAAAATATCTTTATTTCTTTATATAATTGTGGATATTAGCTTAAGTGCATCTGTGTTATTTTTGTCTGTAACTTTATTCCTTTTCATATCCTGCCTTCTTTCTTTCTTTTTTGGTCTTATGTGGGGTTTAAACTCTTGGCCCTGGGCACTCTCCCTGAGCTCCTCAGCTCGAGGCTGAAGAGTTTCACAAACTTTAGTGCTTTAGTGTCCTGGCTGACTTTGAACTGCGATCCTCAGATCTCCCTAGGTAGGTAGGATTACAGGCATGAGCCACTGGTACCTGGCTTGCCTTGTTTCTTTACTAACTGTGCAAATCTACTCAAACAACTCTTCACTTATCCTCCTGGGAATTTCTCATGACAGATTTATCAAGTACTTAAGTTTTAATATTTGGAATCATTTCTTAATAATGATGTTTATTGGCTTAAAATAACTTAAATGGATTCTCCTACAAAAATTGGATGTCAGATTGGCAAGGCTAAAATCACAATGTTCGAAAGAGTTGGTTCCATCTGGAGGGTCTAAGGAGAAAATCTTGCCTTTTTCTAAATATTGTTCTCATTATTTGTCTCATAACTCCATATTAAATTCCACTTCCTTTGACTTTTTTGTCTTTTATAATTATGACATAATATTATACAATTGTAATTAATTGTAGGGCCCATCCAGAAAATCCTTAAAGATCTTCCCATATCAAAACTACTACTTTTTCTTGTGCTAGAACGCAAGGCCTGGGTTCTGCACCTGAGCTTCATTGTTCCAAACTAGCCCTGTACCACTTGAGCCACAGCTCCACCTGCAGCTCTTTGGTAGTTAATTGAAGATAAGTGTTTCATAGACTTACATGCCTGGGCTGGCTTTAAACTGCAAACCTCAGATCTCAGTCTCCTAAATAGCTAGGAAAGTATATTAAATTCAATAAATCATTTAACTTTTTCTATTTTTGCCAGTACTGAGGCTTGAACTAAGGGCCTGAGCACTGTTGTTTGGCTAGCACTCTACCACTTGAGCCACAGCACCATTTCCTGTCTTTTCTGGGTATGTGGTACTGAGGAATCAAACACAGGGCATCATACATGCTATGCAAGCAATCTACCACTAGACCATGCTCCCAGGCCCTAGATCATGTAAATTTATCTTTAAGACAATTTCATTCATTATTTTTTCTCTCTTTTGTATTTCTTTTTTGCCAATGCTGGGCTTGAGCTCAGGGCCTGAGCACTGTCCTTGGACTTTCTCAAGTCTAGAGCTCTACGACTTGAGCCTCAGCATCACTTCCAGCTTTTTTCTATGTATGTGGTACTGAGGAATCAAATCCGGATCTTCATGCATGCTAGGAAAGCACTCTACCCCTAGGCCAACCTCCCAGCTCTCTTTCATATTTTCTTAAGATTTTCTACAAAGGTAGTGCAAATATGAACCTTTACCAAGGATAAATACTCCATGTAGGAGAAAACTGTAATTTAACATCAATAAAATATCAATAATTAAAGTACTAATAGTATGCAAATACTGTTTTATAATAAAAATGAAGATACTAAACTATAGAATACTCAGGCAATAGAAATAAAATCTGAATACTTACCCTCAACAACGAAATGGGTAACAATACCGATTGTAATTCCTATGATGGCTGCTATTGCCAGTGTAAAAAGAGCAAGTCGAATAGGGTCCCAAAATTGTTGTCTTCTTTGATATTCAATTCGTGGGTACTCAGTTTCTAAAATTTTAACTGGTCTGTTAAGAAAGAAAGAAAAGAGTAGTGCAAGAAAATACTCTTTGTAATTATACTTCGTGTCTATTTGTGACATTTTTTAATCAGTATTATTTCCATTAGTAAATCATATGCAAACGCAAAAAGAACATTAGGCTTTAATTTGTATATCCTCTCCAACATCACAATCACAGCATGAATTTTAAAGCTCTACTGATGCTGACATTCCACGTCAGTAGGTGTTGGTTTCTCCCCACTGTATTTTCAGATGACATTCAAGCAATCTGAAGTTTGGAAAACGAATTCCAAATGTAGATCATTAACTTTCTTTCACTAAATGAAAGCAGAGAAAACCCCTGGAACATTGCCTATCATATTAAAACAGTGTTTTAGAAACTACCCTGTATCCCTGGGGTGTGAATATTTTAAGATATAATCATTGCCTTTAAGACGTTCACATCTTAAAAAGGGAGAAAAACACAGAATTATTTACAATATAATGAATGTGATAAAATTAGTAGACAAGCAGTCAGAGTAATTCACTTTTTAAAGGGCACAGACTGTCAGGATATTCTGAGAAGGTGGTATTATTAAGACTCTGGTGAGGTGGAAAAAGAAATACAGAGAAAATAGTTCATGAAAACTAAGACCAAAAGAAGGAGAAGGAGGAAGAATGTGAAAAAATATCCATTAGTAATAATAAACTATTGGAAATAAAACTGTAAATTAAAATAAAATGAGGGCCAGGAGTTTGGCCTAGTGGTAGAGTACTTGCCTAGCATGCACGAAGACCCGGGTTCAATTCCTTGGTACCACATACATAGAAAAGAAACCAGAAGTGGTGCTGTGGCTCAAGTGGTAGAGCACTAGCCTTGAGAAAGTCCAAGGACAGTGCTCAGACACTGAGCAGAAGACCAGGACTGGCAATAAATAAATATTAATTAATTAATTAAAATGAGACTATGTCCCCAAAGAATTTATGATCTACAAAAAAAAAAATTTAGACTGTAAACTTTTTCTTCCACGTTGTCTGCAATGTTAAAGGCTGTGCCTTGACTGAGCTCATAGAGGAGGCTGGAAATGCACCCAGAAGGATGTGAGGATCCAAAAGAATTCAGTCAGTTATTGAGTTGACAATTATCACACAGTTGTCTGTCATCATGAGGTAGACAAGTAGACAGACAAGTCAGTTTAGGATTTATCGGGTTGGGGGATAGGATAGGGAGAGGAGGAGGGAGAGGGGGTAAAGGGAGGAATGAGGGAGAGGAGAGGGGAAAAGAGAAGAGTATAGGGTGAAAGAAGAGATTTAAAATTCTGGACCTCAATATACTCATTCTAAAAGGACAGGTGAAAGCCCTTCATGGCTTTGTGAGAATCCCAAATAGCACAAACAATGTAAGTGGAGGCTGGGGACAGGCGTAAGCTCATCATAACCTTCACTATCACAGAGGGTTCTCAAGGATTGATTCCTGCTTTATTCCCCCAGGTCGAACAAGACAAGAACAGGCTTGACCACATGGCTACCCACAGGCAGATTATTCCAATCGAGGCCCGGGTGAAAGTCCGGTTAAGTCACTCCGGACCTAACCAAAAGTACCCAGCTGGCCTTAGCTCCCCAGTAATGACAGCTCTGTTTTTATTCCTGTTTCCTTGTTAAACCCCATAGAAAGTTGGCCCCAATTCCAATCCCTTGCACAACCTCCAAACCTATGAGAAGGTCTGTGCCCCTCGCTGGCAGTGACTGGTCCTCCCTGTTCAGGACTGAGTCCGGCCTATTCCTTTTTCCATTTTCCTAACATATGGTGCCGAAGACCCATGAGAGGAAATATCTCCAGGCTGCCTCTCACCAACCTTCTCTTTCGGAGGCCTTTCCCCATCTCCATCGGGAGGGCAGAGCCCTTTGGGTTAGCCAGCCACCTGAAATGACCTCATGGCCTTTGCCTAATTAAGTAGTGCATGGCTCCTGGATGGCTACCCCCGTGGCTTAAGGTATTAGTGGTTATCTGTGTAAACTTAGAGAAGGCCCCCATTCTCTCTCCCCTACCCTGCCCTCCGACTTTCAATCTGCAGGTGCTTCATCAACTCTACCACCACTTAAAAGCCTTCAGAACAAGGTAACCAGCTCAGGTCCGTGGCGGAGGTACCCCAACACAGACCTGGAGACTCCAGGAGTCCCCTCTCTTCCTGTCTGTGGGGTCCCCAGAGACTCCAAAAGTCAATCATGCGTTGCTGATGCCCTAAAACCTTTTACTTAGGACCTTTGGGGATGTCCTCTCCTAATTTGGGGGATCTATTCATTTGCCTTTCCAGCGCCCTCTGGGAATTTCTGAAGCCGCAGGATGGGTCTCTCCATAGTCCTATCAAATTTTCCAAACTGTGGCGCAGAGACAGCCCATTGGCTTCCCTGAAGTCTAATCTTACGAGTCTGGGGCAGACTGATTTACAGACCCGTTTGTCTACTGAAATCTGGCCTCAGTGTCATGTACGCAGAGAGCACCACTGGCCTGAGTTTTAAACTTTGGATTTTACTCTTACGGAGTTAAACCATTCTCCAAGGAAATGGTGAGGGGTCCAAGAACCCCTACACCCAAATCCTCCTCTATCTCCAATCAGAGATCCCTCTGCTTGTCCTGTTCTGTACACCAAGTCTTTCTCTCACCTCTGCTCTAGAGCCTCCTCTTCTGCTCTCCTGCCATGCTCACCAAGTTTTTCTTCGCCATAAGCCACCCAGCTATCTCTTCTAGAAAGGTAACTTTCCTTGCCTTGTAGCAATCTCCGCTCCCCCGCTCCGCTCCCTGCCAGCCAGGACTTTCAGACCAGAGATCATTCACCATTACAATCATTCCTGCTGACAGCCCTTTGACTCTTGCCCCTGGGAATGAGAAGCAGGCAGGGTCCCAGGGACCCCCTTCTAAGTTCCCTCTTAAAGGCTAGCTCTCCTGGATCAGAGGTTCCATAAGCTCAAGTCTTTTTTTTTCCATTTGTAACTCTCTTACTCTTCTCTCCTTTTTTCTCCACCCCAAAGTCCCATAATGGGAGCAGTTAGACCAAAACAAACCTATCCTTTTGGTCTTTGGGAATCATCCACCAAACTTTACCAAAATTGCCTTAAAGGTTTTCTGGTTATTTTGTTTGGTGTTTCTAGCATTGACAATGTGGTTCTCTTCTACAGAGGGCAAAAATATCTTTCACCATTTTGTCATTGAAATTCCAAAAACTTTACATCCAATTTTCATTTTTTTATATATAAGCATGCCTTAAAGCTTTTGTGTGGAAGTTGTGTGTGTGTGTGTGAACATGTTCAAAGTAATGTCATCATTATGTAAAATGTATTTGCATTTGCACTGCAATTATAACTAATGTGAACCTTGTGTCAAAGGAGTTAATTAATCCAAAACATAAATTAAGAAAAAATGTAAAGAAAGAGGGAAAGAAAACCTTGGAAAATAAATTGAGTAAACAAAAAATAGTTTCCTCTGAATAAGAAAGGATTTGGAAAGGAAGAATGATCTTAGGCTCCAGAGCTTGGACCACTATAGTGATTCAGTGCAAGAGCTTCTCATTCTCTGCTTAGAGACATGGAAAGTGTCTGCTCTATGGGTGTATGCTCCATATAGCTTTGGACAAACCCCAGAAAGTTTGAGTATGTCTCAGATGGTATGAGTGTGTCTTAAATGATAGAGTTTAGGAGTAAAGTTGGTATGTAATTAAATTAGCCGTGATTGGAATAAGGTCAAGATTAATACAATGAAGTAAAATCGGGATCCCAGGATCCATCTATAAAAGCAATTGTTTGTGTAAACCAAAGTTCATATAAGTGTTGTTTATGTTAAGGTCCCTCAAATGAAGACCTTTTAACTCAAATGCCATTTTCCCTGTTTAATATATAAACTGCCTTTTTATAGATCCAAAAGGACACTAACTTCTACATTCTTAATCGTATCCATAAAGGCTTAGCGACACCTACAGTGTCTTAGCCTCAATTAATATCCTAAAGTGTTGTATGAAAAATAACTTGATTTCTGTTTGGTCTCCTTTTTGCTTTAATTGGAAATAAAAAAGGGATTTTGTGGAAAAGACTGGTTCAATGTGAGGATTGAATTTCAGCCAGGCTGAAAGCATAGATATATAACTAGCAGAATTCTGGAAGTGGTACTGTGGCTCAAAATGGTATAGTTTTAGCCTTGAGTAGAGAAGATGACAACTAAGAAAAGCCACCTAGCAACAAGCACTTGGACCCCTGGGACAAAAGTTAGTCCTCTAATAAGAAGGGATGATGTCACATCCTAAATGGAGTCACCCTTTCAAAATTAATCAGAGCTGGGAGATAAAAAAAATACTTAATAAGCATACCTATCTAATACCCATAGCTGTCTACCTTCTAACTAAACAGGAACTTACATTCTTGCTTTTGTTACCTGCTATTTCTATTTTTCATCCATACTAAATAGTCCAGACACCTATAGTCCAATTATATGAAAATTCTTCCTTCCTCACAATAGGTCACAACTAGGATTACAGTCCAAATAGAACTGTTCTGGCTTGTGCTTAGAGTATGTTTTCCTGTGTCATTCATATCAACTTGTCCTGCCACCTTGTCAGCCTTCTGCCTGATCTCACCTTTTTCAAATATCTCTTTAATAGGATAAGAGCCCTCACTCAGGACGCCACTTGGTAGCAAGTCAAGGCCATCCTATTATGGCAGGCAATCAGGGGCTTCGCTTACACTACCCTGCCCTGGACCCTGAAGAACCCAACTCCAATGACTCCTTGACCACCCATGTCAGCAGTAAGTAGCCAAAAAGACAACCACTGGTCCCTTCCCCACGGCCTCCCTCACAGCCTAATTAATTTTAGGTATCCAAATATCCTATATGGAGGACTTGCCTCTCCCCTCCCAACCCAAAGGATTGATTCTGCCTTATTTCCCCAAGGCAGACACCAGGTGCACAGGAACAGGCTTGACAGCATGCCTGTCTACAGGCAGATTATTCTAATCTAGGCCTGGCTGAAAGTCCCCATCACCCAGAAAGGACATTCCACTCTGGAACTAACCAAAAATACCCAGCCCTTGCTCCCCAGTAATTACAGCCTGACTGTTCCTCCTTTGTTTCCTTGTTAAGCCCCATAGAAACCTGGCCCCCAAATCCAGTCCCTTGCACAGCCACCAAACCCCCAGGGAGGTCTGTGCCTCTAGCTAGTAATGAACAGTGCTCACCTGTCGACAATTGAGTCTGGCCTATTCCTCTTCCATTCTCCTCCATTTTCCTAACAGCCTCTGTTTAATAATTTTCTTTTTGCTGTTTTTTTTTGTTGTTTAATTTGGGGGAGGAGGCAGATGACCTAAAGACACCACCTCATAATACAATTCCTCTTACCATCACCATCTCCCAAAGCTCCATCACCTCCAATAATGTCAAAGTGGGAGCTCAGCCTTTAGGTAAACAAAAACGCAAACTAGAGGAAGGTAGAAAAGACTGAGACGTACTCAAGGTAGTCATTGGTGATAAGACCTGCTCCTTGTGAGACGACATATTATGTGTTGGTTGAACATACAAATGTATTTCTAAGCATGGGAGGTTGTGAATTTATTGACTCTCATTGCTTTTACTGAGGACCTACATAGAATCACAGAATTAAGAGTTAAAAATAATCTACAGTTCATATGCTTTAATCAGTAATGACAAAAATCCTTTATTAGATCACCATCCTATTTTAAAACCCATTTAAAAATATGTTTATTTATATTTTTAAAATATATTTTTTCTAGTACTAGAGTTTGAACGCAAACCCTTGCATTTGTTTAGCAGGCGTTTTACCTTTACCACCTGAACCACACTTCCAGTCATTAAAATATTTTTCCCTTAACTTCCTAAGAAAGCCTCTCACACCTTTGATTAGCCTTGTATTGCTTTTTAGGCACACATTGCCATCATTTACATGTGTTATAATAGATGCTGACCAGCCATTTTGGCACTTTTAGAAATAGACTACTCTTTAATAAACAAACAAGATATTTGTTATAAAAAAATAAAAATCAGTTGTACAATTACTGTTCCTCTCTCTAGCCACCAAATCAGTGGGTTACACAGCCTTACTGCTATGGGGAAATGCCAGAAACATGTTGACAAAGCATTTTTCACAAGCTGATAAATATTGATAGGGATAATATTGCAGGTAAATCTAAATGAAAAGGCATAGCTCCCTAGGAACTTTTTACATGTCTGTTTTTGCTCATTTAGAATTTAGGAATCTAATATTGTTTTAAAATCAACAAAATGATGCAACTCAAAATTAGAAACAGAGAGAGCTAAGTGTTGGCATTGAATAAATTTAGCACTTAGTTTGACCAAATAAATGAAAAAAGGAAGTATCGGGCAAGAGGTTAAGTATAGATGAGAAGTTATTTTGTAAATGCTTTACTTTTTTAAAATAAAGTATGAAAAAGTCATTCAGATCTTTAAGATAACCCTTACATGACTTTCTCATTGGGTTTATATCTGAGTTTGTTTCTAATTTCATTAAGATCTTATACAAAAACACTGTGAAATTAATTTGAGCTGAATGAAGTCAAACAATCAGATAACTGATTTCATCAAGATGAGGATTTAGATATGTGACTATCCTTGGAAACAAAGAAATGTAAATAACCAAATACAAACTAAATGCATTATATCATCCTATGTACAGTGTAAATGTTTATGCACATGTTTTCGCAGAAGAATCCCTGAGGGAATTTTTTTGGTCATACACATGTTTTAACATATTTGTATTCAACACAGAGCACAGATAGATATGAGATATTTGTCGGGGCATAGTCCTCTATACTTCTTGCCAAAAAAGTCTCCATTTCTGGGTATGCCTGTGATTAATAACATCTCTTTATCAGGAGTTAATCAAGGTTAATCAAGGTTAATAATCTCTTATAGTACATCTGAGCACACACACACACACACACACACACACACACACAGAGCGATACACACTTGCTAATGAAGAGGAGTAGCAACAGAGAACAAACAATATTCATTTTTAAATGTAATTTTAGATGTACAAAGGATGCAGTGAAATTTAACAAAATCCACAGGTTCCAATCCTTCCCCTTCAAGGTTCAGTAGACACATGGAAAAGTGGGAAATAGCCCCAAAACAACGGGCAATCTTTATTGTTTGCTCTGTTGGGCAGTTAAAAGACAAAGAGGTTGCCCTGAGAAATGTGAGTTGAGAAGTAATGTGGTTTTAGAAACATAGTGTTTTAGAATCATATATTCTAAACTGTAGTTTTTCTATTTAAAATTTCAAATCTGGCATTGGTTGTGTGATTTCAGATAAAGTTTAATCTCAATATGCATCATATTTTCATTGGCCAATGAGTGTAAAAGCACCTACTTTACAAGTTTTTCATAAAACTAAAATGAGGGGTGGGAGTGTGACCTAGTGGTAGCATGTTTGCTGAGAAGCCCTAGGTTCAATTCCTTGGTACCACATACACAGGAAAAGCCCAAGGTGTCTCGGTGGCTCAAGTGGCAGAGTGCTAGCCTTAAGCAAAAGTGCTCAAAGACAGTGCCCATGCCCTGAGTTCAAGACCCAGGAAGGAGGGGGAAAAATCTTAAAATGAAAATGAGAATACATTCAATATGCCATGATTCTTCAGAGCCTGGGACTGTCACTGAGCTTTCTCCTAGTGTTCTACCACTTCCAGCTTTGTGTGTGTGTGTGTGTGTGTGTGTGTGTGTGTGTGTGGTATCGAGGAATGGAACCTAGGGTTTCATACATACTAAGCAAGCACTCTTCTACTAGACCAAACTCACAGGCCCAAGCCATAATTAAATAAAGGTAATTAACATTGCCAAAATGTTATTAAATCATTGCTGTCTATTAAATATTGAATTCTTATGATAATCAAATCTAGATATCTTTGTTCTTTAGTATGATGACTTTGGGATTTTTTCTCACTTCAAGGGAATGTTTTTCTACATTATGAACTAATTTTCTTGTCTTTTAAATATAAAGTGGGTAGAAAAGGTATTTAAGGTTGCAAATAATGAGTAAAACTGTAGCTATTCTCAAACACACAGAATTAAGTGAATTTCCATCACATATTATTTTATGTCTTGTTTAAGTCAAAGTCTACCAACTAGACTATTTTTACATAAATGCATGCTATATTAACCATCAGGTGGGAAGTTAATTAAATATCTTCCCCATTCCCCTCAAACACAGATATGTTATCTTTATTTACCTTATTTTTCTAATCTACTTTTTTTCATTAGGGGTAATAATTTGTAATTACAATCTTTAACCTTCTAAGTTTTGTAGGTTTGAAATGAATCTTTCTCTTGTGTTGAATCTTCTAATAGGACATAAAGTATCGCTGTGACTCCTTGCTTTATCTCCACTGTGTCGACAGCACCAGACACATTGTAGTTGTTAAATTCATTTTTTAATTTAGCACATGGTCATTAAAATATACCTCAATTAATTTTCTTTTACAGTATATTAATAGTTATATCACATTCTTAAATTGTAAGTTTTCAAAGAACAGAGGTATTGATGTTTTCTGTGTATCTCTTGTGAAGTTCATAAATATAAGTTTTATTGTCTACAAACTTACTTTATAAAAACCAAATTTGAATGCATACTTTTCAAATAGAAATGCATAATATAAAAATTGCTGTGAAATTATAAAATTAGCTTTTACACTTCACAACAAAATTTCTTGGGTGACCTTTTATGTGTTACCAAATTGGCTTCCTACCCCTCTAGGAATAATGTATATTCCAAGAGATTAAGCATGCTTGCTTAGCATGCATGAAGCCCTGGGTTCGATTCCTTGGTACCACATACACAGAAAAAGCTGAAAGTTACACTGCGACTCAAGTGACAGAGAACTAGTCTTGAGCAAAAAGTGTCCACGGACAGTAATCAGGCCCTGAGTTCAAGCCTCAGGACTGGCAAAAAAAAAAGTAATTAAATGGGTACTTTATTAGTTTCATTTTTGCTATGCTGACATTTCACTATTAAAATCAATATTTGGGCCATGCAGCAAATTCTTTTTTTCCCATATATTTTTATTGTAATTAATAGAAGGGTTACATTATATTCACCAGATAGAAGGTGCATTACTTCACACACATTGATACCCTTTCTCATGTCTTGGACCCCATTTCCCTCCCCCCACCCCTCTCCCTGATCTTGTTTCCCCCCTTCCCTATCTAATTTCAAATAACCAAATACGCATATATCCAATATATCAGATAACAAGGTGAAATACCATAACAATATGAGATAACCAAGGGACAGCAAAAGAGATGAGAGATAACATAGTACATTAAGGACAACAATCAATCATTATATGGCTTTTGTTTCTATGTCCTAGAGGTCCTTTCATTTAGCATCATACTATGTGGCCTTATGTATCTAGGTTTTGTTCTATTGCAAATCTCTGCTAGGAGAGCCCAAGGTTTCTACTGACTTTGACAAATGAGGGAAACCATTGTGCCTATGTTCCTTTGAGTCTGGCTTATTTCACTTAATATGATTTTTTCTAAGTCTTTCCATTTCCTTACAAATGGGGCCATGTCATTCTTTCTGACAGCTGCATAGAATTCCATTGTGTATAAATACCGCATCTTGTTGATCCACTCATCAACTAAGGGGCATCTGGGTTGGTTCCATATCTTTGCTATGGTAAATAGTGCTGCAATAAACATCCTTGTGCTAATGGATTTAGTATGTCATTGTTTCTGGGCAAGTGAGTAAATGCCAAATAGTGGAATTGCTGGGTCATAGGGGAGGTCTGTGTTTAGTCTTTTGAGGAACTGCCATACTGCTTTCCATAGTGGTTGAACGAGTTCCATGCAGGAACTACTTATACTTAAAAGAAATCTATGTATGTGGGGAGTAAGTATTTAACAAAGCACTCACATATTACACTATCGTTTAGGCTTCTAAAAGAAAATACCATAAAATTGGTGGTTTAAAACAACAGAAATTATTTCCTGACAGATCTGGATGCTGGGAGGTCGACATGGAGATTCTGGCAGATTTAGTATCTGCTGAATCTAATTTGGAATTCTAATACACATGTGTCTCCTGACATGCTTAGTAAAGCTCCCTTGGTTTCTTTTATAATTCAATCAATACATTTGGGGTAACTCCATATTTATAAGTTAATCACCTGCAAAAGATCAAACTGAGTGCTATCACGCTGATGGTTAGAATTTTCACATAGGAACTTTATGAAGGAGAGTCATAGATGCTTAGACATTTTTGTGAGCCAATAACAAATAATTAAGTTTTAAATGTTAACTCAATGTCCCATTAAAATTTCTTCACGATCCACATTTTATATAAGAAGCAAATAGCCACTTGTTATATGCTTTAGGTCTAAAATATTTTAGTCGAAATTAAGTCTAGTCCTACTATACCTTTAGGTCTAAGCTATGCTAGTGAACATGATAGATAAAATTCCACCTTCATAGAAGGATCCAGTAGAGTTAGACAGTTAGAAATTTAATGCAATTCCAATAGCTGGACAAGTAATGATCATTCAAAAGGAAGAAAAATAATAATAAATAATAAACTTCTCACTAAGAAGTTGACATCTGAGCAGGACCATAAGGAAGTGAATGAGTGAAACATGCAGAAGGCAGGAAAAGGTTTTTGAGGAGAGGCAATATCGTGTGTAATGAGAGGAAGCAGAAGTGTGACTTGTACTAACTAGGAGGTGGCCTACAGAAAGGACAACATCATTATTTGTAATTGCTTTGAAAAGTGATAGAGCTTATTAGGCAAAATTCCTAACAACACAGTGTGTAATATATTTATAGAACATGGGATTTATTGAATTATTGAAATTATTGGGCAGAAATAGCCCAAGGAGTGAGAGAAGTTGGGCAGTATACAGCCTAATATAATAAAAAAGCATATTATTAATAATTTAAAGTACATTATCAAGTATGGAGTAGATTTAATAATTTTTAAAGTTATAGCTAACACTCCAATAATGGAAGAATCAATCCAAACTAAGTCAATCCAAAATGTCAAGTTTAAAAGATATGGAAAAATTAAAAGGAGGCAGAAAATTGATGAAATTAATATAAAGCAATTAGGAAAAAAGTTTAAATTTTAGTCCAACATATAGTAACTACACTAAGAATAAATTGTCATAAAAATCCCAATTAAAGAGGCCAATTATACAAAGACTTCATCAACACCTTTTAAGTACAAAGGTACAACTTAAATATGTAACATAAAATGTCAACACGAATCAAAAGAAAACTAAAGTGGCTATGTATGTTAGTACAACTATCACCTTCAAATCCAAATTTCTATTAAGTACCAATGAAAAACTATATATATATATATATGTTCATATATTTATACTGATAAAGAGAAAAATTCAATAAAATGATACTCTTAGTTGTGACTGCACAACTAACAATAGAACTTCACTTGAAACATATAGAAGAATGATAAAGAAAAAAACAAATCCACATATATGGTTTCAGATCAACACCTTTGCTTAATAAGCGATAAAGTAGACAAATTGATAAGGAACTAGAATGCCTCGGGAAATTACCAAGCAGCTTGCTCTCCTGTCATTTATGGAAAGAATGCTCCACCCAGCAACACTATGATCCACATTCCCTTCTGTTCCATGTGCAATGCTCACCAATAAAGAGCACAATCCTTCCAATAAACACACCCTTTCAACATAGGAAAGCACACAGGTGAGTTGCAGTGACTTTAGGCTAAGCATGTTATTTAAAAAAAATTTTTTTTAAAGGTTTCATACAAAGGACAAAGGGCAAACCCATGCAACACCCATACTCACAAGAAACTATGTTGGAAATGAACTTTACAACTTGGGGGGGAGGGGAATGAGGGGAATGGAAAATGAGGTAACAATGTTTGACAAGAAATGTACTCCTTACTTTACATATGTAACAGTAACCCTTCTAACACACCCTTACAATAAAAAAAATTATGGAAAGGCTTCCTACTGTATTATCTCAATGATATATTGTGTTAAGAGACAAAACTATAGGAAAAAAACAGAAATGTACATAAGAAACTAAATTCTATACCTTGCTTGTAGTGGAACTTTATGTAGTTGTACACATTTTTATTGTCTGACTGAGGGGTTACAGTTACATTCATCAGGTAGTGGGTACATTGCTTCTTGAACATTGCTACCTCTTCTCATGTTTTTCTCCCAGTTGTACACAATTGTTAAAATTTAGAACTGGGTGCCTAAAGGAGCAAATCTATTAAAAAGGAAAATCAGGAAGAAAGAAAGTCTAATGAACATAAAGCAAATAAAGCCATAATTCTGGTGTCTGTACCCAATAAAACTGCTAGGGGATACAAAGGAAGCACAAGGAAAATAAATTTGAATGGTCAGGTGGGCTTTTGAACATGAACATTTAGGAAATCTGTAAAGATTAAGTCTGAACGGTGTCATTGCCAAGAAGTTGTTTAATAAATTTAAAAATTTTTAAGAGAGTAAAATTGAGACAACTTTAGGATTTCTGAAAATAATTAGTATATTATAAAACTCATTCCAAGGGGTTGCCCTCAAGTAACTTAATATCATATTAAATAGTGATCATGACCTTAAAAGGCTGTTTAATTTACCCTGGCTTGACAGATCATATCAACTGAATGAAGAATAAAAGAAATTCATATCTCTTATGTTTGAAAACAAAAGCATGATAATCCTGTCTCTGGTTTAAAACACTAATAAAATAAGCATAAAATAAATTGTGACAAAAACAAATTAATGATAGAAGTAACAGATAAATAATATATAATTTTAAAAAAAGCCCTGGGAAAAAAAATCGATTTCTACTTATGGTTTAAAGAAAAGCCTTGAGCTAGCACTCATGGCTCATGCCTGAAATCTAACTGCGTTATGTATCACAGTTCAAAGCCATCCCAGGGAGGAGAATATATGAGACCCATCTCCAATAACCTACTCAGAAAAAATATCTGGAAATCGTTCTGTTGGTCAAGTGGTAGAGCACTGGCTTAGTGCACAGTCTCAAGCATACTACCCAAGGCCTGAATTCAAGCCCCAGGACCGGAAAAAAAAAAGAAGCCTCAAGACATAAGTTATCAAAATAATTCAAAATAGTTTATTACAGTAATTACACTGATAGAAAGTTTAAAATGGTTCTTTTAAATTTCATGACAGTGGAAGAATGATAACCCTTACCTGTCCAAATTCATATATTGCCGTATTTCTTAGCTACAACTATTAGGCAAGATGAAGAAATAAATGCTGTTCAAATTATAAAGAAAGAAAATTGTTTCTAGATGACTTGGTCTTGTATGTGTAAAGTTAATAGCTGAGATCTGAGGATTAAGATTTGAAGCCAGCCAGAACAGGAAAATCATTGACAACCTTATCACTAGCTAACCAGCAAAAAGCCAGAAGTAAAGCTGTAGCTCAAGCTGTAGAACACTACCTTTGAGCACAGAAGCTCAGGGACAATGCTCAGGCCCTAAGTTCAAAGCCTAGAACTAGCTTTTTAGTCACTATTTTAATTCTGTTTTTGTCTCCTGAAATAGTCTGAAAAATAATTCATAAACTATTAGTCATACTCTCCTCTAAAAACATTTACATGCCATTTTGATGTTAAATATTTTTGTATTCTATTCCTAAAATCCTCAATAGTTTTTCCATTCTTTCTTATTCAAAAGTTAAATTGCTACTTATATATAGTGCTTTTAGTTCCATGAATTTTTAACTTGTAATGAAATGACAGCTCTATTTTAATAAGTATGTACATATATACATAAAGACACATGATACATATTAGATAGAAAACAAACAGAATGCGTCATTCATGTGAAGATCCTGACAAAACAAATAACTAAATATGTCAATATGTATTTTAAAATACACAGCAGTTGTTCTCAGGAAGCAGCGAATGTTATTTATTATTCATTTAGCCTCTCATAAAGCTGTCTGGCATAAAAGTTTGTACTTGAGTGTTATTTTGAAATCCAGTTCAGAGGGAGGAGCTATGATTAAGATATTAATGTCCTAGATTAAAGAAGATCAACTGTGTTCTCACTTACAACTCACATGATCTGCATATCAAATAAACAAAATTAACATGTCCCAGAATCTCTCCATCACATTCTAAAGGGCTATGCATAAGAGATAATGAGTAGGTTAGAATGTGCCATACAACCAAGTTTAAGAGTTTGTCATTCTTGTAATTTTCCCTTCAAATGCCAAGTTTCCTTATCAGTGACTAATTCAAAAGATCATCCAACCCAAGCTTCCTTATCAGATATACTTTTTCCTAAAAATAATTTTTGAGGATCAGAGTGCAAGCTAGTAGCTTCGCAATTACATACCATTTAATTCTAGACTAAGAGTCAAAGAGTTAGGCAGCGTAAGGATTTGAACTCATTGCCTCATGCATGCTAGGCTTGTACCCTGGCACTTAAGCCACACATCTAGACCTGCTTTTTATTAGTGATTTTAGAGACAGAGTCTGTCAGATTTTTCTTTCAAGACTGACTTTGAACTGCCATCCTCCAGATTGCAACCTCATGAGTTCTTAGGATTATAAGCCACAACTACTGGTGCCCAGCTTGACTTCCTGCTTTCAAAGAAAAGCAATGCAATATTTCATTTTTGCCTGTATAAGAAAATCTATAATTCCCAGTCTTCCATTTTGTATTCTCATAGAACTTATTTTTATTTCTGCAAAACCAACAGGTAATTGATTAAAATTCTTTACTATATTTAGCTCAAATAAAATCCACAAAGAATTATACCTTGAAAACCAAGCAATATTTCAAACCTATTAGCAAAACAGTCATATTTAATGAAATACACTGTGTGATTTTGAGACTAGTTCTTTATATTCTCTCTATGGTATTAAACAGTTAAACATTATAACTACATTAGTTCCCTCAACATTAGCATATGAATCAAAGAACATGCAATTTGATAATTAGATTCCATTCTAAATAATGTGTCAATTATTCTAATGCAGAGATAACACAATTCAAGCAGTTAATCCAGTTCTTTAGCTTCCAAAATAACTCCTAACACATGCCTATGTATTTTGTTTATAAGTTGTTAAGACAATCCCAGAAGGACAATTAAGAAAATACAATATTCATTCTTATTAGTTTAGACATAGTGGACATCGCAATGCTGCCCCAATTCTGAATTCTTTTATTTTATTATGATTAGTTTTGCCAGACCTGGGGCTAGAACTCAGGGTCTGAGCACTGTCCTTGGGCTTTCTCAAGGGTAGAGCTCTACCACTTGAGCCTCAGCATCACTTCTGGCTTTTCTGTGTATGTGGTACTGAAGAGTTGAACCTGGGTCTTCAGGCTAAGTGAGCACTTTACCATTAGATACACTCCTAGCCCTCTTAGTTCATTAAAAAAAATTTTTTTTGCCAGTCCTGGAGCTTGAACTAATGCCCTGAGTGCTGTCCTTGGCCTTTCTCAAAGCTACTCTACCACTTGAGCCACAGCATCACTTCCAGCTTTTTTCTATGTATGTGGAACTAAGGAATCAAACCTGGGTCTTCGTGCATGCTAGGCAAGCACTCTATCACTAGGCCAAACTTCTGGTCCAATTCATTTTTCTTTTGATGGCTCAAAATAGCTTTATTTGTAACAGCCAAGAGCCTGGTCCAGGTGGATATCCTCAGGTGGGTGGTTATAAAAACTGGGTTCCTACATGGCATATGGAACCACCTCACAATAAAAAGGAAGAAATTGATACCGACTACAGCCTCGCTTAATCTCCAATAGATTATACTGAATAGGGGAAAAAGTCAGTCCACAAAGGCCAAGTAATATCTTTCTTGAAGTGACCACATTTTCAGACTAGATAACTGATGAGTGTTAGTCAAGGACTTTAGGTGAGGTGGAGAAAAAGGAGGATGTGGTTGTAAAGAAATATAAGACAGGGACTTGGGCAGGGGGCATCAGTGGGAGGGGGAAAAGAGAAAGTACCAAAGTTGAAGAAGATTGAAAAACAAGGGTATATATACAAGAAGGCGGCACAATGGAACCCAGCAAACACTGTTCAAAACAGGGAAGGGAGGGAGGGGATTCGGAGAATGGAATAGAGTGACTTGTTTAAGTTCATTGTACATATTGAGTGCTGGAGCTCGTGTCTAATCCTAGCTACTCAGATCTGATGAGCAACTCCAGGGGAGGCAGAAAAACAGTGTCAAACTTTTAGGTATCTCCAATAAATCAGCAAAAAGCTGGAGGTGGGGGTGTTATTCAACTGAAGAGGCTCAGCTTTAATGAAAAAACCATTTTAGAATGTGATACCCTGAGTTTAAAGCCTAATACTGGCCAAAAGAAAAGAAGGAAGGGAGGGAGGAAGGGAGAAAGGAATGAAGGAAGGAAGGAGAGAAGAAGGGAAGGAGGAAGGGAGAGAGGGAAGGAGAGAGGGAAAGAAAGAAGGGAGGAAAATGAAACAAAAGGGAAAAAGCAAGTGAGGTAAAGAGGAAGGGGGAAAGAAGGGAGCAAGAGAGGGAGGAGGGAGAGAAGGAGAGACGGAAAGGAAAGGAAGAAAACAAGAAGGGAGGGAAAAAGGAAGGAAGAGATAAAGAGAAATGTAAGGAGGAAAGAAACATTGTATGCATCCAAGGAAGGCCCTTCTGGTCTAGTTTGTCAGTCATCTCTTTTATGGCTTGTGGTTATGTGTTTCATTTAAAACTTGCCAATTTGACAAAGGCCATGTTGTTTAGTGTTGGTGTTTCTACTCCTAGCACATGGGAACTGACTTGTACAGGCGTGATGCAGGGATATGGAGGGATGGGTGTAATGTCTGGGCTGGATGAGTTCACCTACATGTGCAGATCTACTTCTGTACTACATTCAGCTTCTTGATGTGTTTTTCTGCATTCAGTCAGTGCCTCATTTTCTTAGTTACTAGAGCCCTATAATGATGTTTGAGAACTTTAAATAGAAGCCGTCCAGCTTTCATTTCCTTTTCCAATATTATTTTCAGTGTCTCGGGCCTTTTGCATTTTTATATGAAATTTGGAATTCAGTTATCAAATTATCCAGGGAAATTGCCAAACATTTGATTTGGAACAGCAAAGAGTTCCACTTAATGAGAATCAATAAGTTTATGATGTTGATTCTTCTAGTTCATAAACATGGAATATCCTTCTTTTATTTAGGCCTTTAAAATATATCTCAGTAATGGTAGTTTTCAATGTAGAGGGCGAAGTGTGTATATGCACATACAGATATGTGTATGTAAATTCCTAAATATTGTGGGTTTTTTTTACTTTGTGGATAATTTTATCCATATTTGTTACCGAAGGGCAAAATGCATACTTTTTTGTGTGAATAGCTCAGTGACTTTGATGTAAGTCCATTAGACCTCCACTGGTACGTAGTTGTAAAAATCTTGTCCTTTCCCTACTTCACACCTCCCTGTGTCAATTGTTCTCACCCCTGAAGGTGACATTGCTATGGTCTTATTGATACTAATTCAGTAATGATGCCTTGTAAATTGCATCATATAATTGTGGTCATTTTTATACATTTTTTAAAGAATTTATTAATGTTGATTGTTACATCATATTTTAAATGACAAGTTTAACAAACAAGTGTTCAAGGAGGGAATCTCTATTTACAATCACTGGGACTTCGTATTTAGAACTTAATCAAAATTAGGCTAAGGGTTTGTATGTCATAGTCCAATTCATTTTTTAAAGCACAGTTTTAAAGAGTATAGAAATGTAGGAAGATGGTTAGGGTTGAACAGTAAACTCAGATAGCGTTGGATAGTAAAGTAAGAATACGATGATTGTCCTTTACTCTTTCTAAATAATGAACTACAACCCCAGTCCTCTAAATTTCTAACAAATGGAGAGCCCTAAGAAAGAGAACAATAAATCTCCATGCTGTAAAGAGTTATAGACATGCAACTAAATGCCCAACTCAAATCTGTAAATTTGTGAATGGAGAGAACCACTCATAACCCTTATCCTTCATGTTGCTAGTTTAGTTACAAGTTTAATGTTCTTTGAAAAATTGCCTTTCAGCACAAATGTGACAGATGACCAGTTAAATAAATTAAAACAGAAATAAATTAAATTTTTGTCAATTCCAATGAAGTAGTACAGAATATATTTTTCAGCTCTGATTGAGCAAAGGAACAAAGAATAGAGCAACAATCCTAAGCAAGAATAATGGGGCGCTAAAAGGATTAATATGTAAGGAGAGTCTATTCTCCATGCTAAAGAGAACACATTTCCTCCTCTAAAGAGGACATGATTCTAGCTGGGCATAACACCTGTAACCCTAGCTACTCAGAAGGCTAAGATCTAAGGATCATGGTTCAAAGCAAGCCCAGGAAGAAAAGTCCATGAGACACTCATCTCCAACTAATCACAGAAAAAGCTAGAAGCAGCCCTGTGGCTCAAGTGATAGAGCACTAGCCTTGAGCAAGAAAGAGCTTAAGTACAGCACCCAGGCCTAAAGTTCAAGTGCCAGGATGGGCAAAAAATAAATAAATAAAAGCATAGAGGACCTGATTCTACTTATTCTGTGGAAAGGGTAAGATATTTTTCTTATTCAAATATTATCTGGTAATATCCCAAATACTCACTTAAAATAACCCATTAGTATTTTCTAAAAACTTGATATGCTAGTTAAGCTTTGAAATATATGTATATATATATATATATGTATATATATATATATATATATATCTTTCCTCTCTATAGCAGAAATGGTTGGCCAGTACCACTGTAAAGAGGGAAGATTGAGGTTAGAAATGAAGGTATAATCATCAGGAAGTGGTCACCAAGTGGCAAGATGAGTGTGGAAGAACGAATGAAGAGAGGACAGGAGAGTTATGGAACAGGGAATGCTTCAGAGATGTAGTAGAGAGTAGAGTTGAGCTGGTGTCATTGATGTTAGTTTCAAGGCAGTAGCTACACTGATGTTTCAAACTCCAACTTGTTTAGGTTTTTGGCTGTGGCTTCAATGAAGATGAAAAATGGGGAGAATGATAAATGACCTGATTTTTAATCTATTTTAAAAACACTTTATCAAGATGAAGCTAGAGGTTCTTTTACTTCATATTGTTTTTCTGATGGTTTCATACAGATGAGTATTTATGCCTGTGCAGGTTTATTTTGCTGAACATTTATCTAAAAGATTACAACCAGAACACAGTAAAGCCACCAGCACAATCATGTTCACTGCAGCACTGTTCACCATAGTCAGTGGCATCAGCCAGATGTCCCTGGATGGACTAATAGGTCAAGAAAATGAAATTTTATTCAGCCTTTAGAATGAAATTGGTATTGTACCATTTGTACAAAATGGAAAGACTTGGAAAAATAGGCAAGGGTTGCATTCCTTTTCTCATATGTGAAAGTTATGTATAGCTTATAAAATTACATGTAAATATTTTGGGGGGTGTTGCACGTATACACAGATGTGCTAATTGAAATATGGCAGACTCAATGGAGAGCTCACTGAAATAGTGCAATTCAAAGTTCAACAAAATAGGGCAAGGAGTGAAGCTGAGTGGTAGAGTGCTCGCCTAGAAGTCCTGGGTTTGATTTCTCAGTACCACATATTCAGAAAAAGCCAGAAGTGGTTCTGTGGCTCAAGTGGCAGAGCACTATTCTTGAGCAAAAAGTGTCCAAAGACAATGCCCAACCCTGAGTTCAAGCCCCAGGAATGGCAAAAACAAAAACAAACAAAAGAAATTTCAACAAAATAAATTCCAGAAAATGGGTACTTGCAAGTATGGGTTAAGGGGAGAGGGATAGACAAATGAAGGGGAAAAGCGAGAATGGAATGTAGTCAAGACATTAATGTACATCCTACAAAATTAAGAAAAGTAAGGGAAAGTGTGAGTTGGGAGGGATGGATGAGAATGTTGAAAGGGGCAATATCAATTAAGATGCATTGTATTCATAAACTCTTTTGTTAAACAGCAACTCCCTTTATCCAGCTACTTAAAGATAATATTGTAATATTGGTTTAGGATAAGAAAAAAGTCCATATAAGTGGGAGTAACAAATTAATGTAGTTGTTTAACATCATGTAGCAAAAATTTAACTGGGTTTTTCTCTCTCCCCTCCCCCCACTTCCCTTCCCTTCCTTTCTCTACCCTTCCCTTACTGTACTTGAACTCAGGACCTGGGCACTGTTCAAGTTTAGCTTTCTATCACTTGAACCACAGATCCACTCCAGTTTTCTTATGGTTAATTGGAAGTAACAGTCTTTCCTGACTGGGCTGGCTTCAAACCACATTTCTCAGATCTCAGCCTCCTGGGTAGTCAGCATTACAGGTGTGAGCCACTGGCACCTAGCACTCCCTTTTCTTTACAATACAAGCTACACTTCATTCTTCTCTGGATTTTTCTCACAATGTTCAGTAGTTCAGTAGTTGTGTTGAAATTCTCTCTGCAAAATTATGTTACATTCTAATAATTATGTCAAGTTTATTAATTTATTAATTTAAAGCTATACTTTGAGTTTTATTTCTTGCAAGATACTTAATCTGTGAGCTACACTTTTCATTCAGATATAATGTCATATAGATTACTGGATGTCTCAAAGTAGCTTATTTTCAAATTTTGGCCCATAATAAGAAGCTAATTAAAAATTTTAAACTATGAAAAAAATATAAGGCAATAGATTTGTGTGTTTGTGTAGGTACTGAAGCTTTAACTCTCAAGACTTGGTATTCATATTTGTGTTTTTTTCAGTCATAGCTGGTTTTCTACCAGGTGAGGCATACCTTCACTTCTTGCTCCTTATTAGTTAACTGGAGATAAATGTCTCTTGGGTTTGTCTGCCTGGGGTTGGCTCTGAACTTCAGTACACAGATCACAGCATCCTGAATAGCTAGAATTATAGGTGTGAGCCTTTGGAATCCAGCAACGCAATTTTAAATACAATGCATTTTAATTTATTTTAAATATCAGTAACCACAGAGAAATTTTTCAAGTCAAAATTTTATTATATTCACTATTGGAAGGAAATATAATGTATAAAGACTAAAATAAAAAATACAAAATATCTGATTTGCCTTTAAATTATGTACTTGGGTTTTGAATATATTTCAAAATTCTAAGAGTTCACAATGGCTATACATCATAAAGCTGCATACTAAATATGACTTAAGAATACAAAAAAAAGTTCTTGATATTTATCCCGAAGTATCTATCTACTACTTTAGCACACCAAAGTCCACAGTAATCCCAAGATATAATATCATTTTTAGCTTTGTTCTCTTAATGGTACTAGGGTTTGAATTGAGATCTTCACTTGCTTAGCAGGTGTTCTACCACTTGAACCACTTTGCCAGCCATAGTATCTTTTTGGAAGATAACTGCTAATAACTATATGAAGCAACAAAGACTTATCTTCCTTGTGAAGACACTGGTTTCAGTGTTCCCTTCTTACACTTGTTTCTTTAAGCATAATGGCAAACTATATAAGTATTTGATGTTTTCAATATCCATTTTACAACTTCACCAATCATTTATTTGTCAGTAAAAATAAGCAAATAGAATATTAACATATAAATGGAAAATGTCTTTTTTTAAAGCTAGGTAGTTAAATAATTGAATTGAAATGTGGGGAAAGTATGAAACCTTTACACTATATTCATTATGCTTATGATTTACTTCTACTTATCTAACTGCCTATTATATCTTCTTAAGACTAGAAACATAGTAAAAGTCATTGCTTAGTTTTGTTCTTTATGTATACATGTAGTCTCTTACATACATTTGATATGCACATGTGATACATATTTGACTTGTACATAAAGCACCAACATGCATATATAATGTATGCAGATGTGTACCTGTAGACATATACAATGTGCTACTAACACACCGTAAGTTAGTGTCCCAAGAATTTATTGAATTGATGAATGAAAGGTAAAGCCTGGTCTATGAATCCACTTATCTGATGTTTTCTTCTCTATAGTAATAAATCCTCATTGTCACAACATAAGTTTACTTGGAATAAATTTACCTTTTGCATTATTATCACTCAAATATTCATGGCACTGTTAAAAAATACATCATGAGTATTAAATTTAAATTTTTCATTTACTCCTATCCTTTCCTCTTTTTAATGCTTGTTCTTTGGCATTAGTAGTTTGTAGTCATAACATTCAAACATTGAGAATCTAGAGTGCACAGGCAATATGTTTTTCTCCGGGAATATGAAGAGCTTTATATTTAACTGGAGACCCATAAATGAAAACAAATTACTAAGCATGCAGAAAGGTAAGTATCAATAGATGTATACACAACGTGATCTGCAAGATTGACAGCAATGGCTGTGCTTTAAGAAGAATTAAGATTTCTGTGAAGGAGAAACATCTCATAGCTAGTTTGACTAGAAGGAAGACAGTGGGGGACCAAATGTGAGGAGGAATGTTCTTGTGGGCTGAGAACACTCTGTGTGTACAAGTGGTCTCTGCATTTCCCTTCCCCTGGCAATGTCATTGATACCTGATGGCAACAGAACCAACCATAGTGCATCCATCCCTCTAAAATGTTTAAAGGGCAAATGTCACCTTCTTTTTTCCAAGTGCATTTTTACTCAAGTCCATAATAAAGTTTAGATATTTTTAATTCACATACAGAAGTTTCATGGGAAATTTTCTGATGTCTATTTGCAACAGTATTAAATCTCATGGCTATTCAGAGACTGTATCCTCCAACTTGGAATGTATCCTTTTTTCCTCAGCTAGTTTCTTATTGTTTTTTTAATTAGCATTCTTACATTTTCAGAGAAGTTTTAAGAGATTCCAGAGTGTCTTTAGAATGCCTCATTTTCTACTTCTTTTTATATTTATCAAGGTGTGGTTTACTCATTTCCTCCATGCCACAAGATCTCCTCGCTTAAACAGCTTATCTCTACCTCACAAAAACTGCTGGAAAACATTCCTAATATACACTCTAATAATTTTAATGGTTCTTTCATGCCTTCCAAAGTTATTGTTTTCCATTTCAACTAGCTATTTTACAACACGAAATCACAGAATTAAGTATTCAAAAGTGCTTTAGGATTATCTAATATAATGTTCTTTAAAACTATTTTTGACCATGCCCCAGTAAGAAATATTCTACGTCTCCACAGAATACACACGAAGACTCACCTATCTGAAACATTCCCACAATATAATACTTATAATTTCTACTAAAAAAAAGAATCAAAGTATCACAAAAATGCTCTTAAATAGTATTTCATTATTATCAAGATAGAACACAGGAAAATTCAAAAATCAGTCAAATAAACTACAAATACCTTTGTAAGTGTTTATCAAAATTATTTTAAAAATCACACCAATAATGATAACTCTCTCGCCCCATTTATTTTACTGTTATCTCTCCCTAGACAAAAGTAAAATCTTGAGAAGTAAGTAAAATTTCCAGACAGATGGGTACAAAGCTGGATCTGGAATACATCTAAACATTATCTCAATTCTCTTTCAACTTGACTAGAATCAAAAAGACAGGACTTAGTCTTAAGAAACTACAAGCATATTTGACACATTCTATATCTCTATAGTAAAATATCTTTACTAATGTAATCAATGGACCTATTACCTAATTACCTGAACTTCCTATTTTATCTTTATAAACAATCCATATTTTTGCAGATTATCTGTGTTAAAAACAATATTGCCTCAGGAAGCTGAGATCTGAGGATCCAAGTTAGAAACCAACCTGGGCAGAAAAGTTTCTGTGAGACTTCCATTTAACCACAAGAAAACAAGAAGGAGTGCTATGTTTCAAAGTGGTAGAGCAATAGCTTTGAGCAAAAGAGCTCAAGGACAGTGCTCAGGCCCTGAGTTTAAGACTCATAGCCAGCAAAACAAAAACAAAATATTGCTTTGGAATTCATTTCAAAAGATTTAAAATTCTAGCAAGCTCCAGTGGCTTACTCCTGCAATGCTAGTTACTCAGGGCCTGGCATCTAAGGATCCTGTGTTTGAAACCAGGGCAGGAAAGTCCATGAAATTCTTTTCTCCAACTAACAACCAGTGGAGCTGTGACTCAAGTAGTAGAACACTAGCCTTGAGGAAAAAAAAAAAAGCACAGGGAGAGCACCAAAGCCTTGAGTTCAGAGTTCAAGCTCCAGAATAGGCTCTAAATTTTTTTAAAAAATACTTAAAATTCTCTATACTATATACTTTGAGTTGAAACCTCTTGTAACATTGATTTAGAAGTTTCACATGTCTATAATGTTACTTTCAGAGTAGAAAGGAACAATGATGAGGCTATAGCACAGTATTTGCAGGAGAGAATTCAAATGGTGTAACTCCTTAGAAAAACCAACTCACAGCCAACAAAATGAATACCAGAAAGCTGGTACTGGAGATGTGAAGGAGGGTGAAAGGAAAGAGGTAGACAAATGAAGAGAGAAAGGTGGTGGGAGAATGCAGTCATGATATTCAATGCAATCCTGTGAAACTAGGAAAACTGAAGAGAGGAGTTGGGTTGGGAGGGATAGGGAGAAATGGTGAAAGGAATAATATTGATCAAGATACATTATACTTATAAACTGACACATTGAATGGTAACCACTTTGTACAACTACTTAAAAATAATGAAAATATAATACCATATATAAATATATCAATATACATGCATATATATATATATATATATAGAGAGAGAGAGAGAGAGAGAGAGAGGAAGAGAGAGAAAAAGAGAGGGAGAGAGAGAGATAAGGCCGTAGATTAGAAGACTTCAAAGGGAAAAATTAGGGTAGAAACCCATACTATGGAATACTACAATAAATAGGGGTTGAGAGTTTGGCCTAGTGGTAGAGTGCTTGCCTACCATGCACGAAGACCCAGGTTTGATTCCTCCGTACCACATACATAAAAAAAGCTGGAAGTAGCACTGTGGCTCAAGTGGTAGAGCTCTAGCCTTGAGAAAGTCCAAGGACAGTGTTCAGTCCCTGTGCTCAAGCCCCAGTACTGGGGGAAAAAAAGAATACTACAACAAATAGAGAGGTTGGCTAATTCATTAGAAATTATTATGATATCATATTTGTCAATGGTCATCAATAAAAAGTAAGCTTTTTCTGCTCTTTTATAGGGTTTTGTTTTCCCTTGGTAAATAAGAAAAGCATTTCTTGTATTTAACTATAAGTATAGACAGTAGGATATATCATGAAATCATTGAAGAGTCTATAGGGGAAGCCTGATGCATTGAATGGACACTCTTCCTCAGGCTCATGTGTTATCAGACAGTAAATTAGGGAGGGTAAAATCACTCAGCACTAAAGATGGTGAGAGCCTGCCAGCTAAAGTATTTAATTAAAGACCAACTCAAAAGCCTGAACAATGACAATTATCACAAAATTGTGATCAACTCTGACACCTCGGACAGAAGAGAACAAATAGAAAATTTGTGTCTATTGACCAATTCAGAATCCTTTTGAGAAACAAGCTTACAGTGAGCAGATGTGTGAATGGAATCGCCCATTGAGTATCAGTTATTCACTTCTGAGTCCCTAAAACAATAGCTTGAGTATTACCTACATATAATATTTGCACAAATCTTTAAGTTTATCAGCTGATAGATTTCCTCAATTCAATTATTAAAAATATCACATTGACTCCAAAGTTTGTTAGGATGATAATTATACATATATAAAATCATTTCATTCCTATACATAAAATAATCATATTTCTTGTATACTTTGATTTAGAGTTAAACAAGAGTTCAAATAGACTATCCTCTTCAATATATATATTTTTTCCCATAATTACTTCAATAAGAAACATATGATAAAACTTGTACCATGCTATTGGGAATGGTATTGCCTATTCTAAAGAAGTAAATGACCTATAGTAAACATTGAAATGAACTATAGTTTTTATTCTTGGAAGAACATATTTTTTCTACATGTTAAAATATAGTACAGCTAATATAGCTAATGCATATTACTTCTAACTCTATTAATTAAGAACAAAAGCATACTGGCTTCTTTTCTTTCACAAGATTATTCCATTCAAAGTCAACAAAATAAAGCCTAAACACAAAATACATGAAGACATATTTTTAAAGAGTAGCCTCTACCTGCCAGCATCTTCACAGCCTGTTTCAAGAAGCGTAAATATCTGCCACTGAGAAAAGCCGAGTACTTACGCATACATCATGGACCCAGGACCAGGGCAGCTTCTATTCAGTCACCATCTGATCTCTATCAGCCAGGTCAGGGCTGGGAGGCCGGAAAATAATGGCAGTCACTGACAAAAAGAAAAGCAAACAAGTTTGACAGGCTTAATGAAGGGGGTTTGCTGTCTTGATAGAACCTGATAAGAATATGTTCGATTTTGTGCCAGCCATTTCCACACAATGAAGTAATTGTCAATACCTGTACAGAGAAGCGCCCTGGAGCAGAGGGCTCACAAGGTGCAACTGCCAGAGATGAGTCAGGAGCTCACACTTTTCCGGTTAGGGAAGAATGATCACTATTAAGGTGCGGCCTGATTTGTCTTAACGAATGCAAAACATTAGAATATACTGATGGCACTTCTTATTTCTTCATTAGAAATGTTTCCTCTTCTCTTTGGAGGGAATTTCATAGTGTGGTAGACAGAGCAAGTCCCGGGCTCTTCAGCAAGGAAGCTGATTCTGTCACCTTTGTGCTGTGACTATGGCTATGAAGAATAGATAGATGACCAATGTTTTCTAACAAATTTTTGCTTGAAATTAACAGATCAAATAGAAAAACCCTTACTTACTCTCAATAAAAGCAATAAATGGGAGAAAATAAGTAAATAAAAGGAAGGCAAATTAAAAGCCCTTTCCTATAATCAGGAACACCTTTGTGCACAGTGGTGCCTTTCTATGCTTGCATATTATACAAAGATTTTAGTTTAAATATATAAACCTCCAATAAACAGAAGTAAAAATATAGAATAGATATTACGATTTTAAGAACTACTTCTGATGATGGTTATCAAAGGGAATATACATTGTTAATATGTTCTTCAGTTGTTCATCTAGAACATTTTTATCTAAAATACTAGCAATATATTTGATTTGATCTTAATATTTTCATCATCATCATCTGTTAAGACAATAATAATGAAAAACACAATGTAATTTTGAGCAGAAATAAAAACTTTGAAATAAATACTTTATAATGTCTATTAACCACTTTTACTATCCCATAATTTATAAAAGTAACTTTCCTTTTTTGAACAGTTACTACCTTTTTCTAAAGTAAAGCCAGAGTCAAACAAAAAGTAGAAAAATTATGTTAATATTAGTAAACAAGTCTTTTATAATATTTTTGGTCCAGTCCTAGGCTTGAGCTCAGGGCCTGAGCACTGAGCTTTGTACCTGAGCTTTTCAGCTCAAGGCTAGAGCTTTACCACTTGAGTCTCAGCACCACTTCCAGCTTTTTTTTTCTATGTATGTGGAACCAAGGAATAGAATCCAGGTCTTCATGCATGCTAGGCAAGCATTCTACAACTAGACCCAATTCCCAGCCCCTATAATTTTTATTTTCTACTATAAATGAATGGTCTTATAATCTTTATATGCTAAAATTCATGAAAACATTCTCAGTCATTTATATTAGTCAATAAAAATATAACAGAAAAATTTCATGGCTTTAGGGGAGAAAATTATTCTCCAAAAGAAGCTCAAAGGCGAACAGGTTCCCATGGCTAACGCTTGTAATCCTAGCTACTCAGGAGGCTGAGATCTGGGCATCTCACTTCAAAGCCAATCTGGCACTAAAGTCTGAGAGACTCATCACCAATTGACCACAGAAAACCAGATGTGGCACTGTGGCTCAAGTGGTAGAGAGCTAGCCTTGAGCTGAAAAGCTCTCAAGGACAAAGCCCAGGCCTGGAGTTCAAGCTCCAAAATACAAAAAAGATTAAGACTAAGAAAAGGGAAGAGGAGGAAGAGGAGGAGGAGGAGGAGGAGGAGGAGGAGAAGAAGAAGAAGAAGAAGAAGAAAAAGAAGAAGAAGAAGAAGAAGAAGAAGAAGAAGAAGAAGAAGAAGAAGAAGAAGAAGAAGAAGAAGAAGAAGAAGAAGAAGAAGAAGAAGAAGAAGAAAGAAGAAGAAGAAGAAGAAGAAGAAGAAGAAGAAGAAGAAGAAGAAGAAGAAGAAGAAGAAGGAAGAAGAAGAAGAAGAAGAAGAAGAAGAAGAAGAAGAAGAAGAAGAAGAAGAAGAAGAAGAAGAAGAAGAAGAAGTCCCTTTACCATAGTGAAGATATGGAACTAATCCAGATGCCCCTCAATAGATGAATGAATCAACAAGATGTATTTATACACAATGGAATTCTATGCTGCCATCAGAAAAAGATGGTATTACCCTACTTGTAAGGAAATGGAAAGACGGGAAAAATCATATTAAGTGAACTAAGCCAGACCCAAAGGAACATAGGCTCAATAGTTTCCCTCACTTGTAATAATTAGTACACATCTAGGACTCTCTTAGCAGAGGATTACAGTATCTCAAAACTTAGGTACATAGGTCTTATAGGATGAGACTAAATGAAAGGTCTCTAGGATATGGAAACAAAAGCTTTATCTTGTGTGATTGTTGTTCTATTTCTCTTCTCCTTTGTTGTCCTTTGGTTAATCTCATATTGTTACTGTATCTGACTTTGTATATTGTATATACATTTATTTGTTTGTTTGAACAAACAAAACAAGATGATTAGGAGGGGATGGGAGGAGGGAAATGGGAACAAAAACACGAGAAGGGGTGTCAATGTGTGAGAACTAATGTACCTACTACTATAAGTTTACAAATTGATCCAATGGATAGTAAAAGACAAATAATTACATTTAGACATGAACACCACTCTAAGGATTCACACGGTGAGAACAAAACAGTGAGAGCAAAAGAAGGATATTCTTAGGAGTGTATCACAATGGCTCAATAGGTATCTGCATATGACCATATAAAATGATGCTTATCAAAATGAACTCTAAGAAATAGAAACATGAAGTGTTTTATTGGACAAGAAACTTTTAGAACCCTAAAGAGCAGAAAAGGACATCCCACCACCACATGATAATCCATACAGGATCAATAGAGACCAAAGAAAGGGTCTTTAAAGCAGCCAGGGAGAAGAGAACAATCACCTACAAAGGAAAACCAATCAGAATAACCACAGATTTTTCAGCATAGACCATGCAAGCAAGAAGAGCTTGGAAGGATGTATGTCATGCCCTAAAGACAAACAACTACCAACCAAGAATACTGTACCCAGCTAAGCTCTCATTCATAACTGAGGGAACAGTAAAAACCTTTCATTCCAAGGACAAATTGCAATATTACGTAGCAACCAAACAAGCAATACAGAAAATTCTCAAAGATGTTCTACACATTGAAAATCAACACAAACATGTTACTGACAGAGAAATGGCACCTAAAAATCATCCCAGCTAATTACAACAAGAATTAACAAGTCACAGGCTCTAATGAAATAAAAAAATGGCAGGAACTAGTAAGTATTTTTCAATCCTAATCCTCAATATCAATGGATTTAACTCTCCAATTAAATGGCATAGACTGTCTAGTTGGATCAAAAAGCAAGATCCAGCTTTCTGTTGGGACTTTAATACAAACTACCTTCTTACTTAGCTTTGAATCTTGTAGTTATTTCTCCTTCACTCCTTCTACTATCAGTAAATACATATAAATAATTTATTTTAATGCTTGTGTAAAATCTTGAGAGTGAGATGTCTGAGTATAATCCTGGAACTGTCATTAACTACTTCTCTGAACCCAGGGATGTTATTAACTTTCTTACATTTGTTTTCCCCTCTGTGAGAAAGGGATTGATTGTACTTTTACATAGTTTGATAATAAATATCAAGGACTTTAAACAATAACTCTAACAATTACCTACATTGGGTGCTATGTTTTCTCTCAACCCCCATTCTTTTTCTAGAATTAGTATCACATTGCAAATTATTTTCATTAGCCTTCAAAAGTGATAATTCCTAGAGTCTTTTGCCATATTGCTCTCTTTTAAAGCAGCATATTACCTTGAATTTTTGGCTTTGTATTTAAATAATTAAATACATTGATATATAAGCTTCTAATTAATGTAGTATGTGAAGATATTTAATGAATATTCTTCATAAGGCTGGATAACTAATTCTGTTGGCTGGAAGACCGACTAGTAATTTGTACTTGAATTGTGAAATCACTACATGTGAATTTTATCTCATTGATTCTCAGACTCTTCTAACATACACTGTCATGTGTGGGTAGGCAAGAGACTGGTTTCTGTTGCTGTGCTTTTGATTTATATATTATCAGTTAAAAGACATTGAGCACATGGTGCAAAACATCAACAATAAGATGATATACCAGTGAAATAGAAAAGGGACAAGCCAATCCATGGGGGCAGTGAGATCAGCGTTCACCATCGCTAGAGTACTGTACAATACTGTTAGAGCAGTGATAGTGATAAACCTTTACTGCAAGCATCCCTAGTCATGCCTATTTTTCCTTTAAAAGAAGTTAAGATGTTGAGGAAGAGCATAAATGTGTACTCCCCAGTTACTCCTTCTCTTATGCCCTAGATTCTTGGATCAAACAACTATCACCTAAGCAGCCTACTGGACTGGTCACATGCCACTGGCTGCTTTGCACACTCCATGGATGCCTTAAGGAAGCTACATGGCAAGGATGGCTGCTTGCTGCTGAAACAACTCTGGCTTCTGAAGACACTCCTACTCATGGCTGTTTCAAACAGCTGTCATCAAACTTTTTGACATCACAGTTCTCAGTGTCCCATTCTGACTACCAGGCAGTTTGACTTGGTTTACAAGACAGAAGAGCAAATAAGTCTTCTCTTGAGTGGTCTTTTCTTGCCTACTTTTGGCTTATATCATTAGTATAGCAGGCTTTGCTGGTGATAAGCCAGGACAGCAGCTGTAGAGACTGTAGGAACTAAAGAGGTAACTGAGTTTCAGGGAGCAGTCAGGGCAGAAACGGTGGGGAGCAGAGGTAACAAACAAAGAGGGTAGCTGCAGATGAAAAACAAGCTGTGTTTTCTGGTCAGTGGAAGGGTTCCAGAGAGAGAGATGAAAACCTGAAGGACCAAGGTCTCAAACAACCTAGGCCTGAGAGCTGTTAACACTAGTCACTATAAAGGTAGGTGTCCCAGCATCTGAGCCTCACTGCTAGAAAGCACTGCGTTGAGGGGGTCTGCTGTCTGCTACTCCTTTTAGTGTTGCTGAAAGACAAGGATTACACAAGCTCTAGCCATATGCTAGAACTTGCAGGTCCCTAAGCCCCAGCATGAGTGCCTAGAGCTATAATTTTCTGCTTTCTAAAGCCTGGAGCAATAGGATTATAAAGAATAAAAATAAGTGAATTCTACACAGAAGACCACAGACACTAGTTTTATAATTACTGAAAGATAATATAAATACAGGATCTTTAAAAATAGTGATATAATCATATGTGTATCCAAATGATACATATATACATATATGACAAAGATGGCCTCATGTTTTTATTTTTTATTAATTCATTATAGAGATTATGTATAGTTCTCAATCCAACATACATAGTTATCTAAAATAGCCAAATCACTTCACCATCCTTAGAAATTTCAAGTTACAAATATGTCTAGATACTGGACTCAAATATACACTTACTTATGTGTATAAATATTAAAGATACTTATTGAGCCCACTCTGGGCAAAGCAGTATGTTAATTGCTGAGCACACTGTAGCAAGTGGCATTCATTTCTGACTGCAAAGACTTTATAACTAGGTTGAGGATGTAGCTCAGAGTTAGAAAGCTGGTCTAACATGTGTAAGTCATTAGATTTAACCCAGAACACCAAAAGAAAGAAGAAATACCTTTTGTTGCTCAAAGATTAATGTCAAAAGAGTAAGGACTCAGTATTTGCGTACCCAATGCTATGGACATGGTACTGGAAATATAAACACAACTACATAGACATAAAAATTTATGATTCTATAGACATAATGTTTTATTACATAGATTAATATGTATCTATGACATACAAACCCTCAGCCTAATTTTAATTATGTTCTAAAATCTAAGTGCCAGTGATTGTATGTAGAGAGCCCTTCTTGTATACTTGTTTGTTCAACATGACATTTGAAACATGATGTAAAAATCAATGTTAATAAATTCTTTAATTAAAAAAGAGATTAATGTGAAGCAGATAATCAGAGTAAGCGTATCTGATACTTACCAGGTTATAAAGGAAGATAATTAGCTAATATAGTGAAGATTTAGGAATTCAAAGAAGTCAAACAAACTGCATTTCTTATCAATGAATATATATGTATGAGGCCAGGCATGGTGGCTCACACCTCTCATCCTAGCAACTCAGGAGGCTGAGATCTGAGGATTAAGGTTCAAAGCCAGCCCGGCACAAAAGTATCTGAGACTCTTATCTCCAATTCACCTCTAGAAAAACAGAAGTATGTAGGGTGGTAGCCTTGGGCTGAAAAGCTCAGGGACAATGCCCAGTCCCAGGGGTAGGGTGTAATCTTGAGCTGAAGAGCTCAGGGACAGCGACCAGGCAGAGTTCAAGTCCCATGACCCACAAAAAAAAATAAGAAGAATATATATGCATGTACTTAAATACTATATATTCAGATATTCATTGCTATGTATGCTTTCAAATACTATAGTATGAATTCAAATACAGTATGCATTATATTTGAATATGTACATGTATATTTGAATAGTTCCATACATATCAATGAATACATACTAAATATATAAATATATGTAAATTTAATACAAATATTCAAATACAATATAATCTTGAAAGTAAAAACTTGGAAGAGAAACTGGAATATATTTTAACTTGAATGACTTTTTATTACTCATAAAAAAACTTTTGGAAAAATTTAATTGGAGACATTCAACCTGTGAATGATATAGGATTAAGAAAAGAGTTACCTTTTCTATCAATTTGTTGACTGAATGAAATAATTACTACCATCATGGAATTCAGATAATTCAGCTTTTCCCCAGTGGCTAACCAAAAGTGCCTGTCCTAAGCTGCACAGATCCAAGAAGGCAAAATGCCTAGTTTTTACACAGTCTTTTTGTGTTTGTGATAAAATCTAGAAACACTTTCCTGATTCCAGAAAGTCTGAAGAACCATTCCTACTAGCAAGCTTAGGATTTTGGAAATTGACTTGATTTTCAATTATTAAATTGTTTCATTAATATTTACCTTTGGCGGGCCTGGAGTTTGGCCTAGTGGTAGAGTGCTTGCCTAGCATGCATGAAGACCCAGGTTCGATTCCTTGGTAACACATACATAGAAAAAGCTGGAAGTGGTGCTTAGGTTCAAGTGGTAGAGTTCTAGCCTTGAGAAAAATCCAAGGACAGTGCTCAGACCCTGAGTTTAAGCCCAGGACTGGCAAAAAAAAAATTACCTTTGGCATGGCATTCATTATATTTCCTACATGCATGCAATGTACTTCTGTCATATTCAGCCTCATTTCTCTTTTATAATCTCTGCCACTCCCATGTGCTTACCCCCATTTTTACTGTTTGTGGTTTTATTTTTTTCTAAAAAATCTAGTTTGCTTATGACAGAAAACTCCTTTGTTTTAGTATGGTTTGGGTCTGTTGAAATGTTACTCTACAACCTCATCCATTTTCCTACAAATGGAAGTTTCTTTTTGGTGTCTCCCTAATAATTCTATTGTGCATGTATATTATATATTCTGTATCTGCTTATGTATGTTTAGTCTGGTCCTATTATGTTGGCTGTTGGTAATGGCGCTGCAATAGCCTAGATACACAGCTATCTCCATTGTATGCTAACTCACATTTGTTCAGGTTCATGACCACAAGTAGTATTTCAGAAGAATATGGAAATTCTATTTTTAGGTTTTTGAGGACGCTCTGTACTGATTTCTATAGTGGCTGAACTAATTTAGATTCCTATTAATAGTATACAAGGTTTCCTCCTACAACAGACATTCTTACCAGCATTGTATTGCATGTTTCCTTGATGATACCTACTCTCAGTGTTGTGAGATGCAATATCAGTTATTTTTGTTATTTTTGCAGCTAAGTACTATCAATTTTTTTCAATTACAATTTTTTTATTGTAATTAGTAAAAGGGTTACATGATATTTGCCAGATAGAAGGTGCATTAATTCACATACATTGATACCCTTTCACATGTCTTGGTACCCATTTCCCTCCCCCCTCCACACCCCCCACCCGTCTTGGTTTTCCCCCCTTCCCTATCAAATTTCAAATAACCAAATACAAATAAATTCAATATATCAGATAACAAAGGAGATACTATACCAATATGAGATAACCAAGGGACAGCAAAGGAGATGAGAGACAACATAAGTACTATCAATTTTTAAATGCATATTGTTCACTTGTACTTAAACTGAGAATTGTGTTCATTTCCTCATTTTTCCTTTATATATTCTGGAAATGAATGCCTGTAGAGGATTTCACCCATTCTTCAGTGTTAATATTTTCCTTGTTGTACAAAACTATTTAATCCAATGCAATCTTATTTGTTAATTCTTATCATTTTAGTGCTATTGAAGTCCTGCTCATAAAGTTGTTACTATATCTGTAATGTGAAGTGTTTTCCTCTAGTAGTTTCAAAGTTTCAAGTCTTCAAGATTTTTGATGCATTTTGTATTGATTTTTTATGATAGGTGAGAGTGTGGGTGGGGAGGGGAAGGGAAAACTGGGACAGAGAGGGAAAAGGTGACAATGTTCAAAAAATGTATTCCTTACTAAATTTATATAACTGTACACCCTCTGTACATGACCTTCATAATACAATAAAAATGATAACATTATGTGTGAGAGAGATGTAGTTTGTCTCGTACACATTATCTGTGTTTACCTTCTCATACTTTGTATAATATTTTAAAGGTCTATTCATGGCACATAGATTCATCTATGTGGCATGAAAGAATCTTTTATGGCTGAATAACATTTGGTTATCCATTTTATGGATAATGTGGTAATGAACAATGATGAGCATGTTTTTTTTTCTTTTAAAATTTTTATTGTGATTAATAGAAGGGTTACATTATATTCACCAGATAGAAGATGCATAACTTCACAAACATTGATATCCTTTCTCATGACATGGTCCACATTTCCCTTCCACCCTCTTCCCTATGAGCATGTTTTTTGACCTGGACACTTGCTTCCAGTTCTCATGGAGATGATAGATAGATAGATAGATAGATAGATAGATAGATAGATAGATAGATAGATAGATAAGTGAAAAATAATAGGTCATGTAATGATTCTATGCTTACCATACTGTTTCCAACTGAACTATAAATTTACACTACCATCAGCATGCATAGTTATATTTGTTTTGCACTCAGGATTAATTTGGGGATCGTATATTATACTTACTGTTAGATTTCTTTAGTGTTCTTTTATCTAGAAGAGGAACAAAACTTTGACAAGTATGAAAAGTCTAAGCTTTTTGTGTGATATCCTGAAATTTGGACTTGCTTGATGGTCTTCATATCATTAAATTCAGATTAAAGTTTTTATGAATAGTCCATCATGGAAGATATAGAGTCCTTTTGAGGTCAGGTAGTAACAAACTTATTTTCACTTTGACTGGTGATTAGATAAATCAATTAAGATTATCTACAAGATTTTTCTTTGAAAATATATCTTTTCCTGTTTATAACTGGTTAGTGATCTCTGGTCTGTATTTTAGATAGGGAATATCTTGTCTTCAGCATTCTTGCACCCAGTGTTAGTATTGACTGAATTATGTATCACTCAGTTGATGGTGGTTTTGAAGTGATTTTTTTTAATTATCTTGAAGTAGTTGTACAATGGAGTTGCTATTTTACAAAGCAGTTTATAAATGCAGTACATCTTGATCAATGCCACCCATTCAACATTCTCACTTTTGAATTCTGAACTTTGAACTTTGACTTCATTCTTGCTACATAGTTGATTTTTTGTGAAGAAGTGAGGTCTTAAAAAAAACTTCTACCATTTCTTCCTCACTGAGTATCTATTAATCATCTTTTCCATTATTCATTTTTTAAATTTTTTGTTTATTGTAATGTATAGAGGGGTTACAGTTACATTCGCCAGATAGAAGATGCATGACTTCTCACACATTAATACCCCTTCTCATGGTTTTGTCCCCAATTCGTTCCCCTCATCCCCTCCCAATCATCTTGTTTTCTCCCCTTCCCTTTCTTATTTGAAATAAACAAATAAACGTATATACAATATACCAGGTAACAAAGTCAGATATAGTAACAATATGAGATTAACCAAAGGAAAAAAAAGAAAAGAAATAACATAGTACATTAAGAACAACAATCACACAAAATAAGCTTCCTTTCCATATCCTGTAATCCTCTGCTAGGAGAGTCCTAGACGTGTACTAATTTTTAAAAAGGAGAGAAACAATTGAGCCTATGTTCTTTTGAGTCTGGCTTACTTCACTTTCCATTTCCTTACAAATGGGGCGATGTCATTCTTTTTGATGGCAACATAGATTCTATTGTGCATAAGTACCACATCCTCTTGATCCAATCATCTACTGAGGGGTATATGGGTTGGTTCCATATCTTCGCTATGGTAAAATAGTGCTGCAATGAACATCATTTCCATTATTCATTTTTATGTTCAGTTACAGCCAAGATTATGCTTCTGTATTCTTTGTATTTCCCTCCATGTGTGAGTATTTCCAAACTTTTGGATCTTAGTCTCTCACTTTAAACAGAACTGTTCACATCCAGTAAAATAACCTGGGCCAGCTTCAGAATTTTGCAATTTAGCAATCTCAATTTTCTTGGTAGAAACAATTCCCTGGACATGCAAATTTAAAGCAAGTTGGGCCAGGAGTTTGGCCTAGTGGTAGAGTGCTTACCTAGCATGCACGAAAACCCAGGTTCGATTCCTCAGTACCACATACAGTGAAAAGCCAGAAGTCATGCTGTGGCTCCAGTGGTAGAGCACGGGCCTTGAAGAAAGCCCAAGGACAGTGCTCAGGCCCTGAGCTCAAGCCAAAGGACTGGCAAAAGAAAAAATACTTAAAGCAAGTCAACCAAATTTGGGCTTTTTTTTTTGTCCACAATATACTTCCTTTTTCTTCTTTGATCATTCTAACTGAAATGCATTCTTGAGTTAAACATTTAATCCTGTTGATGTGTTGAATTATATTAATTGATTTGCGTATGTTGAACCAGCTTTGCCTCCCTGTGATGAATCCTGTTTCATCATAGTGTATAATTTTTTTGATGAGTTGTTGTAGACGGTTGGCCAGTATTTTGTTGAGAAGTTTTGCATCGATGTTAATCAAAGAAATAGGTCTATAGTTCTCTTTCTTTGATGAATCTCTGTCTGGTTTGGGGATGAGGGTTATACTGGCTTCATAGATTGAGTTTGGTAAAGAACCTTCATTTTCAATTTCGTTGAAGAGCTTGAGGAGTATTGGTGTGAGCTCTGCTTTGCAGACCTTATAGAATTCAGTTGTGAATCCATCTGGCCTTGGGCTTTTCTTAGGTGGAAGGTCTCTTATTGCCATTTCTATTTCAGTGCTTGAAATAGGCCTGTTGAGTTGGATTAGTTCTTCTTGGTTCAGTGTGGGTATGTTAATATTGGCTAGGAATTCATCCATTTCTTCTAGATTCTCAAATTTGTTGGCGTAAAGGTTTGAGAAATATTCCCTCATGATACTCTGGATCTTGGTAATTTCTGTCATGATATTACCATTTTCATCTGTGATTTTGTTTATTTTGGTATGCTCCCTTCTTTTTTGGTAAGATTTGCTAAGGGTTTGTCAATTTTGTTAATTCTTTCAAAGAACCAACTCCTTGTTTTGTTGATTCTTTCTATAGTTTTTTGGGATTCCAAATCATTTAATTCTGCTTTGATTTTAATAATTTGCTTCCTTTTACTAGAATTAGGGTTGGTTTGTTGCTCTTTTTCCAGAAGCTTCAGGTGACACATTAACTTGCTGGTTTGCGATTTTTTCAGTTTATTGTTGTAGGCACTCAGAGCTATAAATTTTCCTCTGAGTATTGCCTTTGACAGGAGCAAGGACAAAAATCACATGATTATCTCAATAGATGCAGAAGAGCCATTTGACAAAATCCAACACCCCTTTATGTTAAAAGCTCTGGAGAAACTAGGAATCCATGGAACATTCCTCAATATAATAAAGGCTGTGTATGACAAACCCACAGCTAGTATTATACTTAATGGCAAAAAGCTAAAGCCATTCCGTCTAAAATCAGGAACGAGACAAGGGTGCCTACTCTCTCCACTACTCTTTAACATAGTATTAGAATTCCTAGCCAGTGCAATAAGGCAAGAAACAAGTATAAAGTGGATCCAAATAGGGAAAGAGGAAGTAAAACTTTCCCTCTTTGCAGATGACATGATTCTGTATTTAAAGAATCCTATAGACTCTACTGCCAAGCTCCTTGAGCTGATTCAAAACTTTGGAAGGGTAGCAGGGTATAAAATTAACCCTCAAAAATCAACTGCCTTCCTCTACGCCAACAGTGAGAGGAATGAGGCAACAATCAGGAAAGCAACTCCTTTCACAATAGCCTCAAAGAAAATAAAGTACCTAGGAATTACCTTAACTAAGAATTTAAAGGACCTTTTTGATGAAAACTTTAAAACCCTGAAAAAGGGAATTAAAGCAGAACTAAGGGAATGAAAAAAACCTCCCATGCTCCTGGATTGGAAGAATCAACATCATGAAAATGACAATCTTGCCAAGGGCTATCTACAAATTCAACGCAATACCCATCAATATCCCAATGTCATTCTTTAAAGAAATAGAAGAGGCAATCCAAAATTTCATATGGAATAATAAAAGACCCCGTATAGCAAAAACACTTCTTAATAGAAAGAACAGCCCAGGAAGAATTTCAATACCAAACTTTAGACTCTATTACAGAGCTATAATTATCAAAACAGCTTGGTACTGGCACAAGAACAGGCCTGAAGACCAATGGAATAGAACTGAGGACCTAGATATTAAACCACAGACCTATGGCCACCTAATCTTTGACAAGGGAGCCAAAAACATAGAATGGAAGAAAGATAGCCTCTTCAACAAGTGATGCTGGCAGAACTGGTTAAGCACCTGCAGAAAACTAAAGTTGGATTCTTCTTTGTCACCCTGCACTAGAATTAACTCCAAATGGATGGAAGACCTGGAGGTAAAAGCTGACACACTGAAAACTTTACAAGAAGGAATAGGAGATACACTAGGCCTCCTTGGCACAGGTTGAAACTCTCTTAATAAGGACCAAGAATCACAACAAATCAGAGAAATGCTGGATAAGTGGACTGCATTAAACTGCAGAGCTTTTGTATGGCAAAGGACATAGCTAGTAAATTAATTAGGAAGCCTACAGAGTGGGAGAAGACCTTCACCAGCCATACAACAGACAAAGGCCTCATATCTAAAATATATCAACAGCTCAAAAAATTGAATCAATCCAAAAGTAATCTCCAAAGTAACAACCATCCCATTAAAAAATGGGCCAAAGACTTAAAGAGAGTCTTCTCTGAAGAAGAAATAAAAATGGCCTCTAGACACATGAAGAAATGCTCAACATCTCTGGCCATAAAAGAAATGCAAATCAAAACAACTCTAAGATTCCACCTCACTCCAGTTAGAATGGCCAGGATCAAGAAAACTAATGCCAACAGATGCTGGAGGGGATGTGGCCAGGAGGGATCATTACTACACTGTTGGTGGGAGTGCAAACTCGTTCAACCTCTATGGAAAGCAGTATGGCAGTGCCTCAGAAGACTAAACATAGAGCTCCCCTATAACCCAGCAATTCCACTACTTGGCATTTACCCAACCATCCAGAAACAAGGACATACTAAATCCACCAGCAAAACAATGTTCACTGCAGCATTATTTACCATAGCAAAGATATAGAACCAACCCAGATGTCCCTCAGTTGATGAATGGATCAACAAGATGTGGTATTTATACACAATGGAATTCTATGCTGCTGTCAGAAAGAACTACATCACCCCATTTGTTAGGAAATGGAAAGACTTAAAAAAAATCATATTACATGAAGTAAGCCAGACTCAAAGGAACTTAGGCTCAATGTTTTCCCTCATTTGTCATAATCAGTAGAAACCCTCGGCTCTACTGGTAGGGATTTGCAATAGAGCAAATCCTTGATACATAAGGCCATATAGTATGAAGCTAATTGAAAGGACCTCTAGGATATTGAAACAAAAGCCATATAATGGATGATTGTTGTCCTTAAGGTACTATGTTATCTCTCATCTCTTTTGCTGTCCCTTGGTTATCTCATATTTGGTTACAGTATCTCACTTTGTTATCTGATATATTGGATATAATTGTATTTGGTTATTTGAAATTGGAAAGGGAAGTGGGGAAAACAAGATGGGGGGCTGGAGGGGAGGGTAATCGGGACCAAGACATGTGAAAGTGTATCAATGTATGTGAATTAATGCACCTTCTGTCTGGCAAATATCATGTAACCCTTTTATTAATTACAATAAAAATATCAAAAAACATTTAATCCTAATATTAACCCCATTTTCACTTAACAAGATTCTCCATTTGATTTCATTTAAAATATTTAAGCTACTTTATAAGGACAATATATTCTCATTTTTATTTGTACCTTCATTATTGCCTGGTAAAATCTGTGATATAGTAGCTATTTAACAGAAGTGAAATAATTAGTATGCATCTAGGATTTTCCTGGCAATAGTTCAAAAGCGATATGCACAGGATCATATAGTACTAGGCTAAGTTAAATGAATTCCAGGATTAACAAGAGATTTATCCTTGTGATTGTTGTCCTTAACTTACTGTGTAAAGTTACTTCTTTACTTTTTTCTCTTTTTCTTTTGTTTTCCCTTATTGTTTATCCTCCATTGTTGCTGTATCTGACTTTGGTACCTGGTGTATTGTATATTCATTTATTTGTTAATTTGAATCAGGGAAGGGAAGGGGAAAAATAAGATGAGACAAAGCACAAAGGATGAATATGATCAATATTCACCAGACAATATGTTAGAAATGAACTGTACAACTTTGGAGGGGCTGGGAGGAGGGAAAGTGGGAGAAAAACATGGGAAAGGGTAGCAATGTTAAAGTACTCACTTCCTTATGAATGCAGTTGCAACCCCTCTGTGTATCCCCCTGATAATAAATGAAAAATAATACAAAGTGAATAAATGAAATTAATTTTTAGAAGAATGTATAAAGATAGCTGTGGACATTTGGAAAACGTGACAAAAAGCAGTCTAACATCTGAGGGTTTCTTTATTTGTTTGCTTTTAGAGAATCTGGACATGTGAAAGGTGACTCATATTTTCCTTCTAATCAGTGTTCATAATCCAGACCAATAAGTACAAATACAGATGCAGAGATTTTATTATTTTCTTTATTTTTACTGTTATTATAAAGATGATATACAGAAAGATTACCATTTCATAAGTCAGGTAATGAGTACATTTCTTTGGGGACATTACCTCTTCCATCACAGTCTCCTAATTTTTCCCTCCCATTCTCACCCTTAAGATATATAGTTCATTTTCAAATAGTGGCTAGTGATTACCATTTCTGGTTTGATTAAAGTGTGTTTATATCATGTATGACTAGCATTGGCCAAAATAGAATGAGTTATCATATAAGCCATGATTTCATACTCTGTAAATGTTTAAATGTCATATAAGTTGAAAAGCTTACTGATACTGTTATATAAAAAGTATATGCACAAAAGCTCACTGATACTGTTATATAGAAAGTATATGCATAAAGGTTATGAAATTGGATGTTTTGTTCAATTTCCTAGTCCATTTCTCCATATATTTATTATAGTCCCCACTTTAAAAAAAAATCTAAGCCTGGTGGGGTGGCTCACGCCTGTAATCTTAGCTACTCAAGAGACTGAGAACTGAGGATCATGGTTCAAAGCCATCCCAAGGCACTAAAGTCTGTGAGACTGTTATATCCAATTAACCACTAGAAAACCGGAAGTGGTGCTGTGGCTCAAGGGGTAGGACAGAAGCCTTGAGCTGAAGAGCTCAGGGATTGCACCCAGGCCCAGAGTGCAAGCCCCATGACACACACACACACACACACACACACACACACACACACACACACATTCTATATTGCCTTTCTCTATTTCTTCCTCATGTTCTTTAGTTTTCAAGTTATGTATCTCTCCAGTATAGTGAAGGGAAATTTCTTTCTGAACTAAAACATGTTCCTTTTAAGTGTTATCAAAAATTTTACCAGTAGTGTAAAATTGAAAAAGTGTACAAAACACTATGAATGTCAGTTTTTTTAATTGGTAATATAGGGATCCTAATATCGATGAAGATACTGAATATCCAATAAAAGAATAAATATAAGGAATTTTCAAAAATGCACTGGGCCAGCAGTGTGGCCTGGTGATAGAGTGTTTGCCTAGCATGCACAAATCCCTGGGTTCAATTCCTTGGTACCACATACACAGAAAAAGACAGAAGTGGTACTATAGTTCAAAGCACTAGCCTTCAGAAAGCTCAAAGACAGTGCCCAGGCCCTGAGTTCAAGCCCAAGGACTGGCAAAATGTAGTCACTACCTTACATATATAACTGCAATGCCTCTGTACATTACCCTGACAATAAAATTGAATTTAAAATAAATAAAGTAAAATAAAAAGGAAAAAGTTAAGAAACCAAAAAAAATATTAATAAAACTAAAAGTATCCCTTCAAATTGTTTCTGGGAGGCAGCAAACATTAACTATCTCACTTCCTTCCTTCAGGAATGACTAAATGACTACTGCCATTAATCTCTAATTCATACCACCTCTTCCTCCTACTCCCTTTTTTCTCCTTGCTTTTCTGCAAGGTCATCCTCATTACTTACGATCACAACCCGTTTTTAGTTCACTTACTTTTCAGATGTAAAACTACTTTTTTCCATACATTCATACAATTCTCTCAATTACCAATCACTTGGAGAGTATCATGTAGAAACAGAAGACATGACCATTCTTTTGATATCCTTTTCTTTATTGAGAACCCTTTTGTCAATTTATGTCTTCAAGGTTAATGCTTCTGCACTAAGTTCTCTGGGTTTTTCTTTTCTGACTTGATCCATTCTCATGACTTCATAAAAAGCTTTCTTCTTTTTGAACAACTTCGAAATCTGTATGCCTACTTACTCCCCTCATTGCACTGTACTCTTAACAGATATTGCAGGAGTCTTTGTTTCATTACTTTACATGTTCAGTTACATACTTGACAATACATTTTTCAACCACATATTCATGTGCTAGGGACTGTGTTTAGTATAGTATTAAAGTTAAAATGATAAATATAATTGAATTTAGTCATTTATCTCAAACTCATTAATCTTTTTACCTAATCAGTGTTAACATCCCATGTCCCAATCATTTCCTTTCAAATTACTACTTATTGGCAAATTTCTCCTATTCTATTCTATTTATTTTCTGAAAGTTGGAAAAGTGACCTGTTCCTTCCTTTTGCCTAGACATGGAAAGTTAAAAAGGGGAAGAAAAGGCCTTTCCTTCTTTATCAGTACACAGATCCTTTGGCTGCTGTACAGGCACTCTACCACTTAAGCTTATACTTCAGTTCCTTTTGCATTCGTTATAGTTGGCACAGACACTCGATTTTTGCTCAGACCAATATTGACTTTAATCCACCTATCCGTGCTTCCTTGTGTCCCAGGAAAAACAGGTGCATGTTACCACAACTATAATTGGTTGAGATGTAGTTGGGTAAACTTTTACACCTAGACTTGCCTCAAATCACGATCACCCAATCTCTGCCTCTCAAGGATTGAGGATAACAGGCAGAAGTTACCACAACCCACTCAATGAATGAGGATTGTTTTGGTGGTATTGGAGTTTGAACTAATGATCTCATGCATACAAGGCGGATGTAATACTGCTAGGCCACAACTCCAGCTCTCTATGTTTTTCTTTCTTAATTGATTGAAAGATAGGAATTGTACAGTAAATGATCTTAAAAGAAAATCAAGATAGCTATTTTGTCTTAAGATTTTTCTTGGTTTGTTGATGGCTTTATAAGATATTTTGGAATAGGTTATGTAAAGACAACTAACATTAAAAAAAGTCTTGAGTCTGGTATAAAATAACTTATTACTAAAAAATAAAAAATAACTTATTACTCCCACTGTTGTTATAGGCATCACAAGCAGGGGTCAGGTGTTCTAGAACCAGTCTAGTTTGCATTTGCATGCAGAAAACAAGGGGTATATAACCTATAAAGATTTTAAGTCATAAGGAACTGATTGAAGGTGGTGTGGTTATCAGCAACATGCACCATCAGGGCTATACAGCATCAGTGATAAACTAGTCTTTCTCTTCAAAAGATGAATTCCTTCCACTAATACCCATCCCTGCATTAACTCCTAAACCCTTGGGCTAAAGTTATCTCTTGGGCACTCAGATTTTCTAAACACTATGCAAGTTTGACATTCCTTAGGACAGATTTTTTTTTCTGTTTGGACCATATTTCACATCATAGCACAACGCATGATACACACATGAATCTATATACATGTTTGCCAAACAAGCATCTTTATTACTGACTTTGAAAAACAATGCTCTAATTTGATCTTTAAGTATCCATGTGGATATTATCAAGGAACATTTACAAAACTATTCAATCATTAAAGGAGCTTTCTGTAAACTATTTCTATTTCAAAATTGATACAACTAAGACTTCACATAACTATAAACAGAATAGGAAAGACAATCCCCTGCATAAGTGGTAGGTAATGCTCAAAGATTCTGTGTTTTTGCTCTTTGACTTTCTGTTTCTAAGATTAGCCCTAACTTAACATTTCAGTTTCTCCATGAAGGCTAGCTCCTATCCACAATATTTAATTGTTACTCTCATTGAATTCTAGCCAACATAGATTTCAATTCCAAATCCTTAACATTGAACTTCACTAATTTCCATCCTTTTCTAAGCCATGTGTATTGTTCCATTCATCTCCAGTGAGTGTACTAATTCCAGACTAATCTCTCTCACTATCTATGCATAACTGAAGTACCTGTCACTGGAGGAGTCATTTTATGCCCGTAATTCATGAATGAAACCAGTCAGGGTGCAATTTTTGTTGGTCAGAATTTCCTTATGAAAGCTATAGTTAGATGCCCAATTAACTGCAAGATGAGAGGTTTATACATAATGATACATCTCAAATATACAAATTATTCTCTTATCTACACTTTGGTTTAGAATAGAAACCAGTTGTAAACAAAGACTTACTCATCTGTACGTAATTTCTTGAAATATATCATGGACAAGTAAAACTTATCAAATATTTCTCAAAAAAGGAATTGTTACGTAGTCATAATTTTTATATCAAGTGAGTAGTTACCTATTTCCAAAAGGATTACAAGGATTGACCATTGATAAGGATCTCTGTTTTTCCATTTAAAAGTCTTAACATTGGCCATTATTTACTCTGAGATATAGTTTATCCTGTTGCTAAAATAAGGAATTTAAATATTACTTACTAGTTTTGTATGTGTTCACAATATTGTGAAACAGCAAGAAATTATAGAAAGACATTTAACTAGTGAAGCCTGAGGTATAAAGATACTACTTGCAGTAATGTAATTTTCTACATAAAAAATCCAAGTCATTAAGAGGAAAATTGGTAAACTAATAATATATTTCAACGGATTTAACATAGAATATAAGTATACCAATTTAGTAACCAGACAATTATAAAGTTAATAACAGTCAACTCAGGATTAGAGAAAAAAATTGGTTAAAAATAAAGAAGAAAAGAAAATATAAAAGAATACAAAAGAAATATAAGTAAAAGAATAAAAATTTTAGAGGCTGATGTATTCATTTGTTCCTTTGGGTACAAATTAGCACTATTTTGTAAATAAATACAATAAAATAAGATAAATAAAATAGTAATATTAGTTAAATAACAATGATATAAAACTACCTATATATACACAATATATAATTATATATACACACACATGAGCCTTGTGTCTTACACACGCTCACACACACACACACATACACACACACACACACACAACAAACACAGAGTCATAGTAGAAACTACAGAAATATCACCTATAAACCTACACTACCCTTTCAAAATTGACTTTCAACAGTATATTCACCAATCTCTAATTTAGAACCTCAAAACATCAACTTAATAAAATTAGACCCGCTTAGGGTACTGAAGGAAAAAGAGGAAGTTTCAAAGATTACTGATTTAGGCATATTGAATTGCTATGAACTAGTGATTCAGTATTTCAAACTCAAGATCAAAGACTATACCTACCAAGAAGTGGCAATTCATAGAGAATATAGTATGTTACAGTGTCATTAAAAAATCAGAATTCAGTACCAGAATTCATAACTTGCCATCTGGCATATTTTCTATTCATTTTAGACCTTTGTTTTTATATGTGTTGTAAGAAAGTGTAGAATACATGTTTTTGACACCTTTTTATGTCCTAAAATGATCATGCTACCATGATTTCATTTGCCTTATCTAGGAAAAAGCTAGGACTAGATTTATGAGGACCAAACACAGTTCTGATTACCGAAAAGTATGCTTTGCTTGAGATCCTCAGTGTGATAGTGGAAATGACTAAAATGTTAAATGCCTGGGGATAAGAAATAAGCATTAATTAAAAGAAAAAAAAGACATCCAGAGCAACAGCACACTACACATTTTAAAGCTTTTGATGTGTGCGATTATTAAGTACATCATCACCATCTTAAATACTGGATAGAATGAGTCAGTGAATTAAAGAAAGAACAGCAACATTTTTGTGGCTTCTCTATTATTGTCATGTAGCACTAAGTCTAACAAATTAACCTATCATTATATGATTCTGTTATGGCTGGCTTCTCTTTTGCCAAGGTACAAACTGGAAGTATCCCTTTTAGTTTCATGGTCACAGTGTGAATGAAATTGGCCTTAATTTTGGAGGACCTTAACATTATAGTTAATATAAACTATGACTATTTGCTTTACTATTTCATTCGAAATTCACACAAGGAAATGAAATATCTTTCAAGTTTATTTACTTGAAGTAATAAAGTAATTTATTTGAAATAATAAACATTTTATCTGTCTATTTTACAAATTTATATTTTCAAAAATTATGAATCCCACTTACGTCTGTCTCTGTATGGATTTACTGGATTATAATATATTCTTTTGGTTTCTATGTGCTAAGAAAATTCTGTCTCAAGTTATTAGAAGAAAGGCAGGATATTCAGATATCTCTATTAAAATTTGCAGCTATGCCCTGGTTTTGTACCACAACTTGAAGTCTGAATTTCTTTCTTAAAGATTAGTTGTAATGTAGAAATTGAAGCTCTAGCAATGAGATTTTAAGAACAAAATTCTTTTACAATAAACACTGTTCTCCATCACACTTGAGTAAATCTTTTCAGGTATATGATTTCTGTAGTGTCATATACTGACTATTGACTTAGCCATGCAAAAAGATTTCCTAAATGTTGACATATTTCATCATGTAATAATGAAATCAACATCCCTAATATCAATACCAATTTCATTATTTGGAAACTGTCAAATTTTCAAGAATGCATGTAAGTTGAAAATGTTTTAATTTCATCCGTAACAACTTACCCATCCTCTCTTTAATGTGACAAATTTATCTCATTCATATTTAATAATCTGTCTTAGGTCCAAATAGCAATAGTCATCAATTGCTCCTTCTGGTACAGATGAGACAGACTAAAATAGTACTATTTCAATGTTTATGCCAAAATCCTAAAACTTTTCTCAATGTACTTCTATATATGGTAAAAGTATTTATAAATGCTTTTGTTTTATCCCATTAGAGAACAACTGTATGCAAGATTTAAAGAATTGTTTATACTGTATCTGTAGACTTAAGGGAAACTGAAATTCCTTTCTTCCCCTGGTGTACCTGAAAGCAACAAATTTAATGACATGTGAAGTGCTGATCACCTGTTTGATTCACAGTATAGGCAGTAACCGCAGTTTCCCTTAGCATCGCTTTTGCCTCAATACAAATGTCAACATACCAAAAATACAAAATGTCTGATGTTATCAAAAAATGTTTTTTTTTACTTCAAAACACTATCCACAAGGGCACAGGGTACAACTGTGAGAAGAGCTGGGTTAAACCTTTCACAGAAAATGAATGGCATTACACTGTCCAATATATTTGCAAACTGACATAAAGTAGATTTCTTGACAATAAATTGAAATATACCATTATTCATTTAAAATTAAGTAGGGGGGTGTTCTGGGAGTGTGGTCTAATGGTAGAGTGCTTGCCTAGGATAGACAAAGCTCTGGGTTCGATTCCTTGGTACCACATACACAGAAGTAGTGCTGTGGCTCAAAATGGTACAGCACTAGACTTGAGAAGCTCAAGGACAGTGCCAGGACCCTGAATTCAAGCCCCATGACTGGCAAGAAAAAAAAAATATTAAGCAGCAAGAATAAAGTTGTTCCATATCAGGTTTTGATTCCTGGGTACCACATACACAGAAAAAGCTGGAAGTGGATCTGTGACTCAAGTGATAGAGTGCTAACCCTGAGCAAAAAGTGTCCAAGGGCAGTCATGAGCCCTGAGTTCAAACTTCCAAAAAACTGGCAAAAAAAAGTAAGCTTAAATAACTTTTTTTAAAAAATCCACCATGAAAAACTAAAGGTACATGAAGAAGAAATACAATATTTTAAATATATATCATTTTCCATACCTTTCAGTTTATAATCTTGAGACTTCCACCATTAGATAACATCTACTTTTGTGGTTGGCAGTTGCTGGAAATGGTCCTGGAATGAAAACTCTGGATTCTTCCCTCTGATATCCAAAATAAATGAAAGACATGGAGAGCTCTTTCCTTCTTCTTAGACTTAACCCTTTAAGACTGGCTCTGACCTGAGCTAACATTCAAAAGGGCTGTGCTCCATCTAAATCTAGTCACATGCCATCTCCCCTAGCCAATCACCTGGCTGTGCTAAAAACAACACCTCTTCAATTGAGACATTCATCTAATGACCTGAACGCACCACTGTCATTATCTGTGGCTCTCTGCCAGAGACATCTGAGGACAGAAAACTACCCATCAGGTACTGCAGCTTCCAAAATGTAGAAAGAAAATTCAATTCTACTGTACAGGAGGGTTATATAGCTTAATCAATGCTACATTGCACATCGGAAGTAAACATGCTAATCAATGAATTTGATTATGAAATCTTTAGTTCAACAAATACCTTTTTTCTCTCGTTCATATGCCTCTGTGTGCTGCTAAATAAATAAATAAATAAACTGGAAACAAGCCCTACAGAAATTTTTACAGTGTTCTTTGTTAGTACACAAAGTGACTGCATTTATTAAATACCAACAAATGAGACATTACAACATGCATTCAGTTCTACTACTGCAAGACATATGTATTCAGGCACAGCTATCATTTGGGTATTTCCTCTGAAGTTCATGTGTTGGAACCTATTCCTTAATGCCATGGTAACGAAAGGTTGGCTCTTTAAGAGGGGATAAGATCATGAATGTTCTGTCTTCAGGAATGGATTAATGGCACAGGAATGTGATAGGAATAAGATGAACATTCTGAGAGTGAGCTTGTTCCAAAGGGGACAGCAACTATCTCTTCCTCTTGTTACCTGCCTTGCATCTCATCATGTGATGAAAGAGCACAAAGGTCCTCACAGATGCTAGAGATGTGCTTTCAGACTTTCCATTTTCTATAGTTGTGAAAAATAGGCTTTTTTAATTCATAACTTTCCCAGTCTGTGGCATTCTGATACAGGAACACAAAATAGGCTAAGAAAAGCACCTATAAAAGAATTAAAAGCTGGGTGCAGTGGCTCAAGTCTGTAATTCTAGCTACTCAGAAGGCTGAGATCTGATGATCAGGGTTCAAAGCCAGCCCAGGCACCAAAGTCCAAGAGACTTATCTCTAATTAACCTCTAGAAAACGGGAAGTGGGGCTTGGCCAAAGGTAGGATGGTAGCCTTGAGTTGAAGAGCTCAGGGACAATGCCCAGACCAAGAGTTCAAGCCCCATGACTGGACAAAAAAAAAAAAAAAAGAAAGAAAAGAAAGAAAAAAGAGGGAGAGATAGAGCTATCTTAAATCTCTTCTTAGGGACTAATTATCAGGACTCAGTTTCATAAATCTTCCTTGTATTTACATTCATCCTTGGTCTTTGTTTCCTAGATGCTATAGATCTAATTATTCTTTGTAACTATTTTTCTACAATCATCCCAAGGTCAGTTGTACATTTTTACCCAGCTTTTCATGTCAAAAGTATTGAACTCTCTGGATGCTGGTGACTCAAGCCTACAATCATAGTTACTCAAAAAGGCTGAGATCTGAAGATCACCCATCTGAACTTGTCCAGACAGTAAAGTCCTTGGAGTTCTTATCTTCAATTAGCTACCAAAAAGCTGTATATCAAGTAGTAGAACACTAACCTTTGGGCAAAAAAGCTGAGAGACAGCCAGGCTCGGTGGCTCATGCCAGTATTCCTCTCTTCTCAGGAGACTGAGATCTAAGGATCCCAGTTCAAAGCCAGCCTGGGCACAAAGGCCATGAGACTCTTATCTCCAATTAAACACTAGAAAACTGGAAGTGGTACTGTGGCTCAAGGGGTAGGGCAGTAATCTTGCAATGAAGAGCTCAGAGACAGTGGCCAAGCCCAGAAATCAAGTACCAACACCAACAACAAAAAAATCTTCATCCATAAAAAACATTTCAGAATACTGATTAATGGAAAAAAATCATGAAGTCAAGCACAAAACAACAACCCTTAAGAGTATACAAAAAGAGGAAAACTGAGTATTTTCAGATGTTTAGGAGAAAATAAGAAGAACTTAGAACTCATTTTAATATAAATGATCATTCAAAGAGAGAAAGAAATTACAGCATTTCATTCATTTACTATCTATTGCTCCAGGTTACTCCCTGTAGTAACAAGATTACAACAATTATTAGACCCCACTAGTCCTCTTTCAATTGGCAGATCCTATAAATCTTTTTGTGGTCTCTCATCATACCAACTCCTCACTTTCTTGGTTACAAGAGTAAATGGAATGGCCCTTCTTCATAATCACTGCCTTATACAACATTCTCAACTTTCTTCCATCTCTAAGTTCCTAAATTTTAAATGCTCTTTTGTATTACTTAGTAAGTCTACTACACATCTGGAATTCTACTGTATATCTGGAGTAGCCACATGGAATGGCAATATCTTAAAAATCATCTCTTGGTAGCCATCTAACAATGGCTCATTCAGCCATTCAATACTTGATAGGTAAACAATTGAAGACAAATAGAATATTTATACAAACACATCTGTCACACAACACTAATTTTAAAACATTATAATGGGTAAAACTGTCATAGACTTCTTAAGTAAGTAGTCAAAATTAACATTACCAGCAATGGGACAAAATAAAACTGTGTTCTGTGGATGTAAAAAGAGTATACTAATATGGTTTCTTCCACGACGTTGCTGTCAAAAGTGCAAAGATGAAAATTGAGATACCTTGCATATGTCAGTGTCATAATGCAAAACTTTCAAAGTCATGAAAGACAAAGGAAGGCTGCAGAATTCTTCCAGATTGCAACACAATCCTGGATCCCTTTGCTGTCAAGAATGTGGCTAGGATGACTGGAGGAACTTGAATGAGCTGTGTGTGGGTTAGGAGGTAGTAAAACATGAATGTTTGCTTCCTCATTGGAGTGTTTTTACTATACCAGAATGATGTTTTGCATAAGGATATATGCTCTCACATATGTAGGGACAATGCAATGTGATCACTATAAGGAGAAAATAAGCTTGTTAATATTCTTATGTATTTGCTCTACGTTCGAAGTAATTTTTTTTAAAAAAATTGGAGGCTGGTAATGTAGCTTACTGGTGGAGTGCTTTCCTAGCATGCATGAAGCCCTGAATTCAATTCTTCAGTACCACATAAAAAGAAAAGGCCAGAAGTGTGACTGTGGCTCAAGTGGTAGAGTACAAACCTTAAGGAAAAAAAGCTCATGAACTGTGCCCAGGCTCTGAGTTCAGGGCCAAGGATTAGCACACACACACAAAAAAACACAAAACAAAAAACAAAAAATAATTCAAAACAAGGAAAAGAAGTCTGTATTAAAGATGATACCAAACATGAAATCTACAGTTCTCAGATTATCTTCTAGAGCAGAGAGAAAGACACGAGAGAGAGAGAAAGAGAGAGAGAGAAAGAGAGAGAGAGAGAGAGAGAGAGAGAGAGAGAGAGAGAGAGAGAGAGAGAGAGAGAGAATGTCAAAGAATCAAGGTTCAAGGTCCAAGCAAAGGAATTACTTGGCTGGGTTTATAAAAACTGTCTCCCAATAACAGTTGGCACAATTCTTTGTATATTAAACCACTCAGTAAATATTCTTAGATAATTCTATATTAAACCCTCAGATATACATCTATTTATATTGAGTTGTGTAACTTCACTGGGTTTGTAAAACTTGTACTTGCAAGTTCAAAAACCATGTTTTGGTACTGCTTATAATTATGTTAGATCATTGGTTGTCGATTTCTTTACTAATGTAGGTTTTGTTTTTAACCTGTTGAGCAGGAATAAAGAATTCTTGACAATCTGTCTAAAAGAACTCCAATCATTCCCTTTCTAAGCATGTTAAAAATAATCCTGGCCATAAAAGAATGCAAATCAAAACAACTCTAAGCTTCCACCTCACTGCAGTCAGAATGGCCAGGATCAAGAAACCTAATAACAACAGATGCTGGAGGGGATGTGGCCAGGAGGGATCACTACTACACTGTTGGTAGGAGTGCAAACTTTTTCAACAACTATGGAAAGCAGTATGGCAGTTCCTCAAAAGACTAAACATAGAACTCCCCTATAACCCAGCAATTCCACTATTTGTCATTTACCTAATCATTCAGAAACAAGGACATACTAAATCCACTAGCACAACAATGTTCATTGCAGCACTATTTACCATAGCAAAGATATGGAACCAACCCAGATGTCTCTCAGTTGATGAGTGGATCAACAAGACGTGGTATTTATACACAATGGAATTTTATGCTGCTGTCAGAAAGAATGGCATCACCTCATATGTAAGGAAATGGAAAGACTTAGAAAAAAATCATATTAAGTGAAGTTAGCCAGACTCAAAGGAATATGGTTTCCCTCATTTGTCATAATCAGTAGAAACCTTGGGCTCTCCTAGCAGAGATTTACAATAGAACAAAATCTAAATACATAAAGCCATATAGTATGACGCTAAATGAAAGGAACTCCAGATTATAGAAACAAAAGCCATGTAATGAGTGATTGTTATCCTTAATATACTATGTTATCTCTCATATCTTTTGCTGTCTCTTGGTTATCTCATGTTGTTACAGTATTTCACCTTGTTATCTGATATATTGGATATGTGCGTATTTGGTTATTTGAAGTCAGATAAGGAAGGGGGAAAGCAAGATAAGGGATGGGATGGGGGGAGGGAAATGGGGACCAAAATATGAGAAAGGGTATCAATGTATGTGAGGTAATGCACTTTCTATCTGGTGAATATATCTGGTGAATATAATTAATATATTCTATTAATTACAATAAAATATATGGAAAACAATAATCCTGGCAAGGAACTTCTCTGTTCCACTCTCCTGTTGTAATGTTTGAAGCACCTGGAGATGTGAGTTACAGCGGTGACTAAAACCTGACTTTGAGAAGTCTTCAGAACTGACTTGATAGAGAAACCTTAGCATGCTCTTAGCAGACCTAAGTGGGTAATTCTAGTCACATCCCAGAAGACCATGAAGTTGAGACAGAGGTTTCAGATTCAAACAAGGATTCTTTTGGGAAACTAACCAGAGCAGAGGCATTATGGGAAATTACATTTCATCTACATTTTGTCTAGACCTAGAGAAGGAATCCCAGTTTAAAGAGTATGATCAACCAATGTGGTAGAGTAAATTTCACACAGCATAGCATTCCAACGGTGGCATAGATTACTGATAGTTGCTTTAGCCCTGTTTGCAGAAAGTATCAAAAGCAGAAAGACTTGAAAACCTTGAAGTTTGCTCAGAAAATCACCATGTCATTGAGTCTAAAGAAAGTGTGGCTTTATTGACAAGATTAGGGGTCATTAATAAGAAGGCAAATTGTATTGCGAATACAAGAAAGATCCCTTTAGGACATCTTAGGAATTTGCTTGACTCCACCCACCTCAGCCTCTTTCACGCCTCATTTCAAAGACTCCACAGAGAAAAAACGTGCCTTTGGGACTCCAGGCTCCCATAGGGATGAGTAAGAAGTTGTTTCAGTGCCCAGCCATCTAGGCATTCAGCGATGAATTTGGCTGTTGTTTCAGAGAGCCAAGTCACTGCTTGCGCTGGCAGCAGAGATTAGTATTCATCAGGTAATGCTGGTTTTGCATACATGCATTGCCGAGATCTGGATCGTGAAATCCACCCAGATTTCAAAGAAAACCCCAGGAGGGTGAGCAGGGTCAGAATTCTTCCAGGAAGCCCCTAAGAACCATAAGAAAATGGAGATTCCAGGATGCTGGAATGAGAGGATATGGAAAAGGCTAACTATGGAAAGCAGTGAGTGGAGCCAGCCCAGGAGAAAAGTCACGTGGGCTGCAAGTTGCACCATCAGACACTGGGCTCATTCAGTGCACATCTCGAAATTCATGTTCTAGATGCTGGCCATGAATCCATAGGGTTTAATGGGAGATGTTGTATGTTTTGTTTTGTTTCTGCTGGATTTCAGGTTTTCTTTTTCATCTAATTACTCCTTTTACAAATAGAGAAAACTATTCTGTGTCTTATTTCTTTGAAGGAATTTCTTTTTGATTTTACAAAGGCTCACAGCAAAGAGACTGCGTTAAGTCTAAGTACAGATTCCATACTGAACACTACAATAATTAAGACTTTGGTGACTCTTGGGCAGGGACTGAGTATATTTTGTACTATGAAGATATCTTACAAAGTTGAACTAGAAATGGCAAATGCCTAAGATTCAGTTGGAGATATTCATATCTGCTTTATGAAGTGCTGCATGCATGATCGATATTTACCCATAATACTCAGATATGCAAAGAGTGGATTTTTTTTCTTTTTCTATCAAAGATACCCTCTTTCTCTGATTCTGGCCAGATCCAGGGTTAAACATAGGTACTGTTCCAAACTTCTTTGGTTCAAGGCCTGTGCTCTACCACTTGAGCCACAGCTCTACTTTACTTCAGCTTTTTAGTTAGTTTATTTGAGATAAGAATATCATGGATGTTCATGCTCAGGCTAACTTCAAATCCAACCCTCAGCAAGTAGTCTCCTGAGTAGTTAGGATTAGAGGCATAAATTATTGGAACCCACTCATGAATTTTCTTCTCTTCTAGAGATTTCTTATAAGTTTTTTCTTTTGCTCTCTTCCTTCCTCCTTTCATTCCTTCTTCCTTTCCTTTCCTTTCCTTTCCTTTTCTTTCCTTTCCTTTCCTGTCCTTTCATGGCATTGGGGTTTGAACTAATGGAATTGCTTGCTAAGCAGATATTCTATCATTGGCACCATTGAGCCATGCCCCATCTAAAACTTTCTGTTTAGGTAAAGATCCACTCCCAGCAGGATTTTTTTTCTTAATTCTGTTCTACACTGTTCCAAGAATACATACTGATATGTAGGTAAATAGTGGGTATTTGCTAGGGTAGCTTATTAGTAAGGGCCTCAAAATCTTAGGAGATACTTCTAACATTTTCTGTTCTCTAATAGACAAACCCTTGGTCTTCTCAACTCTAAAGTATTGTTTCCTGTCTTGGTTAGGTGTGAAGGAGGATCATTCTGTCACCTGTCACTGTAGTCTGATCTTGACCCTTTGCTACTGGTCACAGAATCTCTTCTAAAGCCAATTTAAACCCAGATTTCTGTCAGTTTAGGGTCCTTCAAAAGTATCTAAACATTTTTCTATTCCCTTGTCTCTGTTTCCACAACCCTATTCCAGTAGTGAATACTAATTCTCTCCAGACCCAAGTGGCTGATTTCCAGAAAGAATTTACTAATTATTTACCTAATTACTATTTCCAGAAAAGTAAGTTGCAAGATGCATTGTTCTATAAACTATCTTGTTAACTGGCAACTCCTTTGTATAACTGCTTAAAGATAATTTTTAAAATATCTCTTAAATCAAATGACTTAATTATTTACAAAGAAATAGTGTGTGTCACAGACAGATGGTACCAAGAAATAATCAAGGTAGAAGTCCAGATGACTAATGCATCTTGAGAAATGTGAATGGAAATACAACTAAGCTAAATAGTTTGATGAGATGAGGAAAATGAGAGACACAATCCCTGATATGGAATAACCACTTAGGCTATGGCTTAAAAACAAAAATGAAATGAAAAGGCCTAACGACATAACAAGCAGAAAAGACAATACACTAAAAATAAAACTAATTCTGTGAAAAATGTCCTTTCTTACATCAACTGACCCTGTCATCTAGTCTTCAGCAAAGCAAAGGAAGGGACTTGACTCATGACTGACACTAACTGCAACCACAGGTGACAAGAAGAACAAGATTAGTCTGATTCAAACTAGTTTGCTTATGTGATGTGTTGTTTTCTTATATCCTTAAAAATATTAGACTATACAAATGGGAGATAATGGGTTATTAAATGATGAGAAGGGCAGGTGTAGTATCAGAAAAAGACTCTTTTTTATATATAATTTTATTGTGATTAGTAGAAGGATTATATTATATTCACCAGATAGAAGGTGCATAACTTCACAAACACTAATACTCTTTCTCATGACATGGTCCCCATTTCCCTCCCATCCTCCCCCCGCTCATCTTGATTTACCCCCTTCCCTATCCAATTTCAAATAACCAATTAAGCACATATAAAATATATCAGATAACAAGGTGAAATATCGTACCAATATGAGATTACCAAAGGATGGCAAAAGAGACGAGAGATAATATAGTACATTAAGGATAACAGTCACTCATTATTTGGCTTTTGTTTCCTTACCCTGGAGGTCCTTACATTTATGGTCATACTATTTGGCCTTATGTCTCTAGATTTTGTTCTATTGTAAATCTCTGCTAGGAGAGCCCAAGGTTTTTACTGATTATGACAAATGAGGGAAACCATTGAGCCTATATTCCTTTGAGTCTGGCTAACTTCATTTAATATGATTTTTTCTAAGTCTTTCCATTTCCTTACAAATGGGGCGATGTAGTTCTTTCTGACAGCAATATAGAATTCCATTGTGTACAAATACCACATCTTGTTGATCCACTCATCAACTGAGGGACATCTGGGTTGGTTCCATATCTTTGCTATGGTAAATAGTGCTGCAATGAACATTGTTGTGCTGGTGGATTTAGTATGTCCTTGTTTCTGGACGATTGGGTAAATGCCAAGTAGTGTAATTGCTGGGTTATAGGGGAGTTCTATGTTTAGTCTTTTGAGGAACTGCCATACTGCTTTCCATAGTTGTTGAAAAATTTTGCACTCCCACCAACAGTGTAGTAGTGATCCCTCCTGGCCACATCCCCTCCAGCATCTGTTGTTATTAGGTTTCTTGATCCTGGCCATTCTAACTGGAGTGAGGTGGAATCTTAGAGTTGTTTTGATTTGCATTTCTTTTATGGCCAGAGATGTAGAGCATTTCTTCATGTGTCTATAAGCCATTTTTATTTCTTCTTCAGAGAAGACTCTGTTTAAGTCTTTGGCCCATCTTTTAATGGGATGGTTGTTACTTTGGAGATTAGTTTTGGAGTGATTTAATTTTTTGAGTTGTTGATATATTTTAGATATGAGGCCTTTGTCCATTGTTTGGTTGGTGAAGATCTTCTCCCACTCTGTAGGCTTCCTAATTAATTTACTAGCTATGCCCTTTGTCCTACAAAAGTTCTGCAGTTTAATGCAGTCCCACTTATGCAGCCTTTCTCTGATTTGTTGTGTTTCTTGGTCCTTATTTATTTAGAAAGTCAGAAAAAGATTCTTAAATGGATGATTTGTATGTGTGTTGCTGATGGTAAGCGACACCATGTGGATCTTTGAGCCTTTTATTTTCTGAGCAAAGATGGAGCTGCCAATGTCTACTTTTAAGGCTTTATTTATGGTGACTGTTTATGGGTATGCATGTACCTTTTAATCTCATCAAGACCCATATTTTAATGTGTATCGCTTTTTCGGGAGGCCTGGGAGAGTAGTTTTTATTATTGTAGTTCAGCCTGACTTCTAACATATGATTCTCTTGCCTAAGCCTGCGGAGTGTTGGGATATTAAGTGTGTACTATCCTATGCAGCTGAATAGGCTTTCTTTTTAACATGCCAATCAAACCTGAATGCTAACATTTGAAAGAAATTCCTCCCACTGTGGATATATAGATCAGTGTAGAAATGATAGTGGAGGAAGTCAGCACTAATCTATTAACAGTGATTCTAAAACAAAAGAAGACATAGCCAGGTGCCAGGGGCTCATGCCTGTAATCCTAACTACTCAGGAAGCTGAGATCAGAGGATCATGGTTCAAAGCCAACCCAGGCATGAAAGTCTGTGAGACTCTTATCTCCAATTAACCACAAGAAAACCAGAAATGGTGCTATGGCTCAAGGGGTGGGGCAGTAGCCTGAAGCTAAAAAGCCCAGAGACAGTGCTCAGGCCCAGAGTTCAAGTCCCATGACAAACAACAATAACAACAAAACTATTATGAGCTAAAGCACAAGTTATCTAAATAAAGTAGAATTTCAAGTGAACAATAAATAATTTTTTATTGTAGAGCCATGTAGTATCATAAAGAATGTTTGGCCCAAGTGTTAAGACTGCCATCAAGAAAAACAGTATTAGTGGGCCACTGTTGGCTCACACCTATATTCCAAGCTATGCAGGAGGCTGAGACCTAAGGATCAGTGTTTGAAGCCAGCCCAGGCAAGAAAATGCTTAGGTCCTTGAAACTTATCTCCAATTGATCACCAAAAAAGGCCAAAAGTAGTGCAGTAGCTCAAGTTGTAGAGTGATAGACTTGACCAAATAAAGCTCAGGGACAATACCCAGACCCTGAGTTCAATATTCAGGAACAAATATACTAAATTTTATTGCTTACTTAATCTTTTCTACCCATAGTTTCTTGCTGATCAGTAATACATTACCTTAATTTTTATAATCAAGAATATGTGAATTCTTGGTGTGTGTGTAGGTATGTATGTATACGTGGTGAGTGTGTTTATGTGGGAGGGATAGAAATTGTATGATTTTGAAAGGAGCAGTAATGATAGAAAATATTATCTACCTATATAACTGTAACCCCTCCATATATCACCCTTATAATAAAAATAAATTTCAAAACAATATTATCTTACTTAGGTTTCTTAAAGTAAATTTAGTTTAGATTTTATGAAACTAATATATGTACACATCCATCTTATATATTTGTATATTTATGAAGGAAATATAAAGAAAAACAAAGTTCAAAGTTCAAAACACTATCATCTAGAATGACTACTGTTAAAACCTTGGGTTTCATCCAAGTTCTCCTTAACATTTTACTATTTCAAAACCACAAATACAAGATCATATGAAGTCTTAAGACTGTATAAATGCTAGTGTTTATTGAAGACTTAATGACTGCCAGGCAACTTAAGTACTTTCCATAGAGTAACTCACTCTGTATCTTATGTGAACCTTGTAAGGTACTATAGTTATTTGGCACCATTGTATAGCTGGGAGAACAGAAGCCAGAAAGGTAGCAAATTTTCCCAAGTCACCTAACAAGCAAGTGGCCAGCTGGGATTCAGATCTTGGTAGAATTCAACTTTTGATAGTACTCTCTGGACTATAGGTACCAAAAAATTATAAAGGAGAGAATGAGTATTATTCCTAGCCTTCATGTATCTACAATATTTTATCAGGGAGAGATGTAAGAACTAGAAGTCTCTTTTGTTACTATTGTTGTTTTTATTTTGGTCTTGATGAAAGGAACAAAAAAATTGTAGTTTCAGTGATTAACCAAAGATTTAAGAAAATGAAACTTTTTTTTACCTTTTTGTTTTTGCTGGTCCTGGACCTTGAACACTGGGCCTAGGTAGAGTCCCTAAGCTCCTTTAGCTCAAGGATAGCACTCTACCACTTGAGTTACAGCACCCCTTCTGGCTTTCTCTGTGATTAATTGGAAATAAGAGTCTCATGAACTTTTCTACCAGGGCTGGCTTTGAACTGTGATCCTCAGATCTCAGCCTCCTGAGAAGCTAGGATTAAAAGTGTGAGCCATCAGCTCCAGGATAAGAAAAAAATCTTTTAAGAGGAAGCTTTCCAGGCCAGGAAGTTGGCCTAGTGGTAGAAGTGTTTGCCCAGCATGCATGAAGACCCAGGTTTGATTCCTTGGTACTACATACATAGCAAAATGCTGGAAGTGATGCTGTGGCTCAAGTGGTAGAGTTCTAGCCTTGAGAAAGTCCAAGGCCTTGAACTCAGGCCTTGAGTTCAGTCCCCATGACTGGCAAAAAAAAAAGAGTAAGCTATCCATAGGATAAGCACTCCATATGTATGGCACCATAATTAAGAATATGCCAGGGACCCAGTGGCTCACTTTTGGAGTAGGAGAGGATGAACTTTTTGAATTTCAGTTCACTATTTTTTTCCCCATAGGATAAATAAGAATCCCTAGCTCAGCAATGGCTTTACTGGACTATCCCTTGTTTAGACATATAAGAAGTGCAGCTTATATAATTCATATAAGACTCCTCACCAGAAGAGCCCTTTTTTGCTTTAATGCTGTACTGTTGGCATTTAAAAATTCTGAATAGTTTTATTTTTGAACATCTGTAGAGTAGCAGGCATATACTGGGTGACAGGCTGAGCCTGTGGCTGTGGTCATTTCAGTGATCTTACCTATGGGTGCAGGTCCAGGTTGCAGCCTGGGGGGCAGGAAGTGAGCAGCAGTCCAAACTGCCTGCTGTGAACCTTCCTGCCTGGAGCAACTGAAAGCACTGCAGTCCCAACTGGCATCCAAATCAGTAACAATGGAGACAGTAGCAACACATACAGGAGTCACCCCAGAGATGAGTTTCTCCACAGGAACAGTGCTGAGATCACCCTAGAATGCCAGCTTGTGTGTCTTTCCCCAGAGCTCTTCTTGCTCAAATATTAATTCTCAAGCCCAGACACTAGCATAGAGATGACCACTCCATGGTATTGGGCTTGAACTCAAATCCTCATGTTTGAGCCACACCTTCAGCCTAACTTCTGAACTTTGTACATATGAGACAGTAGGGTGGGTGGAAAAGAATTACTCATACAACCATTCAAGCCATTTGAATTCAGAGTCTCTTCCTTGAGTTGCAAAAGGTGGAGCCTAGGATTTCTAAGGGATGAACATGTCAAGAATAACTCATATGCAGCTATAGGTTAGTATGGATCCACAGGTTATCTTATGTACGATGGTTTTCCTGTGGCCATGGTTTATGTTGCTACATAGTGTGCATTCATTGATAGATCTCCAGAACAAATCTGCAAAGATTCTGGTTTTGAAGACTAATAAGAAAATCCCGGGGTTATAAATGAGAACATGACCACTCTTTTTGAAGAAAGAAAACAGGGTGAAAAAGCCATATCAGATACCTAAAGCTATTGAATTTTGCCTTATAATTAGTGGTAATCTAACTGATTCTGATCTATAGATGTCATAGCAAAAGGCTCCTGCCTTAATATGGCAACAGCTCAAACAATGTTATTTATGAAAATTCACATGACTCCCTATTATAATCCTATGTGTTGAATGCTTTGGATCCTATCAAGTTTCTCATCAAATGTTAAATATATCCTTTGATGACTGATAAATTACCACATGAGAATAAATCTTGTCTCTGTTATACAATTAAGTAACCTATGATATATATTCTTTGTCTTGTGGTGGTTGAGGTTATACAAGTTCAGAATGTGTCATAGTGGATGAGTCAGTATCCATGTGACGACATACATTACCTAATTATAGACAATAGTTTGAAGTTTAACTTACCTCAGATTAGAGGGAGTTATGACTAATTTCTTTAGCCTTTAGTACTGAAATGAATAGCTATGCCATGGGCTTATATCTCAAAGCAATGTTCTTCCATGTGTTTTAGTTGCAGCCTTCTGGAAGAAGATTTGCATCCCTTCCCATTCATTTTCCTGTAACTTCTGGCTGTCTCACTAACTGAAAAGAATTTCAACAAAAGACAGAGAAGCAATAGTGGCTAAAGATGAGGTCAAGAGTCATCAGGTGATATTTTGATTTGAGTTAGTCACTGAAAACATGAAATTGTCTGCATATAACATAATTAGTTCATTCACTTTGTTATATTCACCTGAAACTAATCATTTCATGGATCACTGTATTTCCTCAGAAATACTGAGTGAAGGCCCACCCAGGTGAATATTGTTCTAGTTTCTGGAGTGATGGTGGTGAAACTAGCTCACACCTTGCTCTTATACACAGTGCAGAGACAGGAAGTAAACAAATAAATACTTAATATTATGTCAGATATGGTACTTTAAAGGAATTTGAAATGGAATAAGGGACCTGAGTGAAAAGACATGGGTACTTTACTACAAAGAACAGGGGAAATCTTCTCTGAGGAAATGAGATTAAGATCTGAAGATGTTCACTGATAAAAGTTAAATATCTCTTAATGCACTGACTTTATCTTCAGAATATATATATATGTATTAGGCTTCATACATTAAAAATTGTCACCTATTTTAGAGTCCCTCAGGAGTGAGCACTTACAGAAAAATAATAGAGAAAGAGAAATTAAAGGTGACAATGAATTTTCAAAAACAGCAGCTCCATTAAATAAATGAGCAAAGAAGTGGAATGTGAGTCAGATGGTGAAGTACAGATGTGTTGAGTTGAGATGTTGAATGACTCAGATTGTGCAGACAACTAGGGACATTAAATGAAGTGTGGGGATCTAGACTTGACAGTAGCTACAGCCATCTTGCTTTTGGTTTTATAGTATATTCATATTTTGTCTCTGCTAAATAATGTAGTTGCCAGAATCCATTTTTTAACAAAAACAATTTTTCCTTTGTAAAGATTTTTATTTATTCAAATTTTGATCATGCTATAAAACTCTCAATTCCCATCTTGAAATTCTCAGGTCAAATGGCCTTACTATAATAATGTAGGAGGATTTTTTTCTTTTTTATTGTCGGGATAATGTATAGAGGGATTACATTTACATTCATCAGGTAGTAGGTGCATTACTTCTCACACATTGATACCCTTTCTCATGTTTTTGTCCCTATTTCCCTCCCCCACCCTCTCCCAATCATCTTGTTTCCCCCCCTTCACTTTCCTATTTCAAATAAACAAATAAACGTGTATACAATATACCAGGAATATACACATTTTTAATCATGGTACTTGCAATTCTCCTTGACAGGAATGAAGATTTTACACAAATCTGTATTTCTTCTTAGAAGTTTTATTTTGTCATTTTATTTGGTAGTCCTGAGGCTTGAAGTCAGGAATTGGTATTTGTCTGACAGATACTTTACCACTTGACCTATGCCTAGTAATTTTTGCTATCATTTTCTTTAGTAGGGTCTCATATTTATACTTAGACTGGCCCAGACAACAGTCCTCCTACTTATGATTCCTATTTTTGTGACTGAGATGACAGCTCCGTGTGTGTGTGCGTGTGTGTGTGTGTGTGTGTGTGTGTGTGTGTGTGTGTGTGTGGCTTTCCCTGGTCTCAAACTTTGATCCATCCCATTTCAGCCTCCAAAACAATTAGTTTACAAATATGAGTTATTGTGCCTGGCGCCTAGAATTGCTTTCACCATCCCCCATAACCATTCCACCCTTATAAAATTTATTAGCCTAGTGAACTGGTGTCATTCACTTGATAATTGACACAAATTGATGAGAGTGTACAAGAATCATCTTGACTGTATTTACAAGAAAGAAGGGTTGGAAAGCAAATGTTTACTTTGGTCATTTTCTTGCCTTTTGTTGGGACTGAACTTCCTTCTTCAGAGAGCTGACTAGTTAACAATGTACGTGCAACATTTATGAGGAATACTTGAATCCTGATGACTGAGTTTCAGCACCCTCTGCTGTTCATAAAAGAAAAATGTAGATCCTTGGAAGACTGAAAAATAACCATGTCTCATCCTTTAAACAAATATATGTGTGGATAAAGAAAAAGAATTCAAAATACATTTATTTATTAAAAATGATTACCATAATTTTAAATGTACATTAAGCTTTTAAAAGCCTCAATCAACACACACTAAGAAGTTTATGGTGAGCAAGAATAAGTTACTCTTTATGATACAAATATGTACCATGTGACTTTAAGAAAGCAGGACCCTCTCTCTCTCTTCCTTCTTTCCTTTCTTTCTCCTCTCTCCTCTCTTTCCTCTCTCTCCCCTCTTTTCTTTCATTTCTTCTCTCTTCTCTCTCCTCTATCCTCTCACTCTGCCTCAATTCCTAACCTGAAAATCTGTAAAGCATGAAACTCTGTCTTGATTGGCAGTGAGGTTTCAAGGTTCCTGGCACCTGTTTAAAATGTAAAGTCACTACAGTGGCCAAGCTCTCCCCTGAGACACAGGTAGCCATTTGAAAGGCAGTAGCAGTAGCGTGAAAATTATGAAAGTCACCAAGGTCCAATGGCTGAGCTTGAAACAGGCCCTGTTACACCTGTGTATCCTCACTTTCACTTCTGCAGCTTCTTGGAGAACCGCTTTATATATGGAAAGCTGGAAGCATCCAGAAGATAGGCAATCACATCACCAACTCTAGGTTAGAGAGTTCTAACCTGGACTTAGCTGTACAGATCTTGAATGGGAACAGATCTTAATCCTTTCACACAGAGAATAAAAAGAAATGACTTGCAAATTACTGTGTAATTAATTACACATTATACATTTATAACTACATTTTAACATATACTACAAATAAGACATTTCCATAGTGACCCTTACCAACCTTAAAGAGTTACTCTACCTGATCTTTCACAATGTTTACAAGAACTCATTCATGGTTAGTTCAAATAAGACATAGCAGCTCAACATCCCTTTTCAAATGACAGAGATCACGGGCACATACCCTCCATGCAGTCTATGAAACAAGAGCAGATCGAGTCCTTAGAGAACATGTTTCCTATCTCTCACACCATCCTGTCTCCAAATTTTTCATGGATAAGAACATACTTTCATGATTCTACAAAGTTTTATCAACAAAATTAAAAAAAAAAAAACAATTTGTGCTGTGGTGAGATAGCCATGATGCAGGTACTAAAACAGAAAAACAATAGTATTTTATAGGTTTTTTTTTCTTTTTGCTGGTCTTGTGGTTCAAACTCTGGGCCTGGGTACTGTTCCAGAGCTTCTTTTTGCTCAAGGCTAGTATTCTACCACTTGAGTCACCGTGCCACTTGCCTGTAATCATAGTTTGGGTGAGACCTTTTGTGTTTTTTTGACTAACGCCTTTCTGGGCCCAATACTGAGATTTCTTATTTTGTCCTAGTTAACATGTTTGAAGAAAAGTTTTGTATACATAATTCTTCAAGATAAACAGACACTAATTTTGAAAGTATATTCAGCAAAAGTGACTGCCAAAGTTGAGTGCATTTGCTGCTACAAGATGTTGTTTTATTTTTTTTTCTTAGATACCAGTTTTGGAGGCAACCCAGTGGCGATAGGCTGTCATTCGAGTGTAGACCCCTGGCTTATTGATTTGGCCACATTCAAGTCCCCAGCTTACAATCCCAACAAGGTACCAAATATCTCGAGAATTGGGGTGAACCAGTGGTCCTCCAGAGTCACCCTAAATAAAACAAAGCACGTATATCATTAGGGCAATTTCCTTTCAGATAGGTAGTGTTACAGGAAATGATAAACTCAGGTGAAATTTATAAGTGCTTGCTATATCAGAGAGATCGCAGAAAAGAATGTAATATCAACCCCCTATTAACCTCTAACTTCCACTGTACCTGCCCAGGACTCATTCTCGGGGTGTGTGATCCAAGAATATCTAGACTTTAATTCTCTTGAGAGACATATCATATGAATGAATACCTTTGACATTTGCAGTTTTATATTTGAAAAAAAGTAACCAAAACTCTAGCCACAGCGGGAACATGAAGGTAGAAAGAAACTGAGCACCAGAGGCTCATGCCTGTAATCCTAGCTACTCGGGAGATTGAGATCTGAGGATCTAGATTCAAAGTCAGACCCAGTAAGAAAGTTTTTGACTACCCCAAAGAAGCCAGAAGTAGAGCTGTGGCTCAAGTGGTAGAGCACTAGGCTTGAGTAAAAGCTCAGGGACAGTGCCAAGGCCCTGCATTCAAGCCCCAGGACTGACATCAGAAAAGAAAAATAGGGAAAATTTGAGAATAGTCTGTAGTTACTCAAATCTTTCCAAGATAGACCTTTCTTAAAATACAACTAAGAGGATGCACTAGGATACTAGAAAGCCTAGGATGTACACAAGTTTCACACTTAATGAAATAATTCCATTCTTAATAGATGTCACCATGTGCAAAGTTCTTTCCTGTGCCCCAGCTGCCTCATTTGTCAAATGAAACATCGTATATTTCATAAGATTGTGACAAGGCTTAAATAAATTGATTCATACAAAAAGAATTTAGGATAGTGTTGTGCTAAATTAGAGTAAACTCAATATGGTGTTTAAATATGAATAAGCACATGCTGTATATAGAGAAGAATTACTTTAGTGCCAAAGCTGAGAAGAACATTGGCAGACCGGATAAATGACAAAGTGAAACATGGAATCGTCTCCTTATTGATGATTTCTATAAGATAGCAACATGTGAATAATGCCTGGAATTACCTGACAGGCATCGATATTTCCTTCCATGTACCCAGCACAGAGCATTGTGTCCAGGATCACACCATTATAAGCTTCCTTGGCATTACAAGTTTCTGTATCAATGATTTTCACGGGTGCTTTCTGAAGCAACAGTGGATATTCACCTGAGGGAAGTAAATGTCAAGAAGAGAGCTATTGACAACAGCTACAGGACAACAGCCTGGCTCTACACATGAAGATTTAGCTAAAGCCGACCGCTGCTTCTGCTACACACCCTTCTCTCACGGACACCAATGAAGAAGTCATATGCAAAACATAATTTCATTGGCATTTTGCCTTTTAAAGTTCTTATCTTCTCACCTGTTTAGATGAGAATTTTCTCAACTAGCTTCTCCAGATAAAGGAGATTCTATACCCACACTTAGCTCCCTATGATTTTCTAAACTGAGGCCATGTGCAATGTCCTAACTCCATACACAACTTTCTCTGAGGAATTCTTAGAAAACAGAGTATCTGGAAGCAAGTGTTACCTTGAATTCTGGGCCTAGATGGCTGAGCTTTCACATTGCTTTGGTACCTGACCCCTGTATTAAGTGTTCACTCTTACCGTCATGGAAAAGTGCTCCCCAGCCTGTAACAACAACTCCTTCCCCTGGTAGAAAATCTTGTGTGGCTTCGGGAAGACAAACTCGATGGACATCTTTCTTAAATAAAACGTCTTCTGTGAGCATGACCACTGCAATATCGTCATGATGCTCACCCCTGATGTAGTCTTCATGAATAATAATTTGTTGAACAGAATGTTGCATATAGGGTGGAGTTACTCTAGTGCCAAAGCTAACTGTAAAGTTTCTTGGATTTTTTGACCTAAAGAAACAAAATTTATGCATGTTTTATTTATTGTGGAATAAGACTCATACTTTATTCTATGCCAAATATTAGAAATCCTGTATCATCCATACATGACGTTAATATTTGCTTGCTTGTGTAGTCCATTGCAATAAACCAATCTGATTTCCTAATCTATTTGGAAGCCCAACGGGGCTCCGTTGTGAGCCCCTTCAAGATATACTGTGTAAGGGAAAAAGGATATAGAAAAAAAAAATAAAGAAATAGTCTCTGGTAGCCAGGCGCTGTGGCTCATGCCTGTAAGAAGACTACTCAGGAGGCTGAGATCTGAGGATCAAGGTTCAAAGCCAGCTGGGGCACAAAAGAACCTGAGACTCTTATCTTCAATTAACTTCTACAAAACAGGAAGTGGGTCTTGGCTCAGGTAGGGCAGTAGCCTTCAGCTGAAGAGCCCAGGTCAAGTTCAAGCCTTGTGACCCACCAAAAGAAAGAAAAAAAGAAAAAAGAAATAGTCTGTGGTGATTCAAGAATCTTAACTTTAATGGAAGGGGGGGGGCAAAAACAACTGTAACTTTTTAAATGCCTGAGTACATAATTAGTGGGACAACAACATAGCACTTAAACTTGTATCCATAAGAAAAGGGAAATTTGGACAGGAGTGTAGCCTAGTGATAGAGTGCTTGCCTAGCAGGCATAGGGCCCTGGGTTTGATTCCTTGGTACCACATACACAGAAAAAGCTGGAAGTGGTACAGTCGCTCAAACGGTAGAGAATTAGCCTTAAGAAAGCTAAAAGACAGTGCCCAAGCCCTGAGTTTGAGCTCCAGAACTATCAAAAAGAAAATAAAACAAAACAAAAAGGGAACTTTCTTAATGAAAGTAGCATTTGTTATAAGGTTGTGTCTTATTTGCCTTGAGGATCAAGAGTAATGCAGAAACACAAGGGAAGGAGGTATAGACCAAGAGTATGTATTTTAGCAGGTATAGTGCTTTAGAATTTGGAGTATAAAGCAATATCAGGTAAGCTTCATGTGAGAAAAAAATGTGCTATCAGAAATGCAATATCAGGGCTGGGAGTTTAGCCTAGTGGTAGAGTGCTTGCCTAGCATGCACGAAGACCCGAGTTCGATTCCTCAGTACCACATACATAGAAAAAAGCCAGAAATGGTGCTGTGGCTCAAGTGGTAGAGCTCTAGCCTTGAGAAAACCCCAAGGATAGTGCTCAGGCCCTGACCCCAAGCCTAGAACTGGCAAAAAGAAAAAAAATGCAATATCAGCTTTCATAGAAGGTAAGAAAGAGCTGGGTGGGTTACTAGACTAGATCATTTATCTTCCAAACCAGGAAGCCTCAGATCTCCCTGACCTCAGAGAACAAGATAAACTAGTGTTTTCTTTGCTTTTTTTGTGGTGTATAGAAGAAACCCAGGGTCCTGTGCATCGTGGCTAGCTCACTGTGACTGAACTGCACCCCAGCCCGGAACTCACTTTTGGAAGCAGTGTGCAGCCGTGATCAGGAATCGTTCACTGATGAGTGACGCTCCGCAGTAGTGTCTGCCATTCATTTTGAGACTCGCTTGCCAAGGCCACTCTCCTTCCTGAGCCGTGGAACCTCCTTTAATTCTGTCATAAGTAGCTGACATCCTGGCTCGTCTCCCACAGCCTGTCAGAATTTCTGGTCAATTTTGCTCCATTTAGGATAGAAAGATATTAATTTGATAATACAGAGTGAGCTGACTTTGCTTAGATAGTTATAACTGACAATGTCTCATGCAGACAGGAACAAATACAATCCATATAAGCATCACAACAAGTCCCTGAATTACCTGTCTACTAGGTATAGTAACAGTATTTAAGGAATGAATAAGCTATGGGAGCTACAGTCCCTGGGCTCTTTTGCTCAAGGCTTTACCATTTTTGAGCCCCAGGTGCACTTGCAGTTTTCTGACAATTAATTGGAGATAATAGTTTCACAGACTTCTGCAGCTGAACTGAAATCCTCAGATCTCAGCCTCCTGAGATCTGTAAGCTACCAGCACCCAGCGTCTAAGGTTGCTAAGAAGATGAAATAATTACATTAAAAGCACATGTTAATGTGCCTGGTCAAGAGTAACAATCTCCTTTGGTGTTGTATAGATTGTCTAATATTTAACTCAGAAGTATTTAAACTTACGGCTGTTGATTATCTTCTCAGCATCAACCTTACTGATTTCTGAAATAGAACAAAAAATCCATAGTAAATTTAACATCCAGCTGATGGTGGAGCAATGTACGTAGGTCCAGCATTTTAGGATGGCCTAAAAATTATTACACTTCCCAGGATAAAGTGTCAATAGAAATGAGAGAACACTGGCTTATTAGAATTTTACTTTCAGCATATGTGAATATAATATATGGAAATGTTATCTTCATATGGCCACATAAGACTTATTTTGTTTAATTGAAATTGTATTCCACATGATCTGATAGTCCGTACAAGAGTCCTCATCCCTTCAGAGCACAAAAATAATATTTAAAAAGTGATTTGTCTGAAAATTAGAGATCCAAGGATATTTTTATAAGTTGTAAGAGAGCATGAAACACAAAACATACCCATACTTTTAAGAATTGCTGCATGCATTAACATCTGTCTCGAATGAGAAGCAATCCCTCCTTCTTCAGACAAGTATAAGGTATGTGTTATTATAAATTGGATATATTTAATTAATTAATTAATTAATATTTCATTATTGTTTTTAAATAGTTATATAAAAGAGTGGTCATCAACCAAGTACTTTCTGAATAGAGTGTGTCTTGATCAATATCACTTCTTCTGGATATGTTTTGGGTTTTGTTTTATTTTTTTTGCCAGTCCTGGGCTTGAGTCCAGGGCCTGAGCACTGTCCTTGTGTTTTCTCAAGGGTAGAGTTCTACCACTGGAGCCACAGCACCATTTCTGGCTTTTTGCTACATTTGTGGTACCAAGGAATTGAGCCCAGGTCATTGTACATTCTAGACAAGCACTCTACCACTAGGCCAAACTCCCAGCCTCTGGATATGTTTTAAATAATGAAACAAACAAATAATTTCTCTAATATAAAATGGCATCCAGCCAGCACCAGGAGCTTATGCCTGTAATCCTCGCTATTCAGGGGGCTGAGATCTGACCATCATGGTTCTCATCTACTGTATTAGCTTACCCACAAGTCTAAGAGAATTAGGATCAGTAGTCAAGGGTCTTGACTTGTTCTTCAGCATCTGATGTAAGATGGTTTCAATTCTTCTTCTTGTGTTTTCCTTCCTTGACCTAGCATCCTTGAAAACCAGCCAGATATATGCTGTCACACTGTTGTTATCAGGACTGGAAACAACATAAAGATCTCATTCATGGCTGAAAACAGCATTTTCTTTTCCAATCCCTAATTTTTCATAGTGTAGACTCTCTGCTCTTTTCTTATTTTTGCATAGCAACTTCACAATTTAAACACAGGATCATTACCTGCCTATATTTATGTGGTAACAATACTCAGGGAGGTATGTTGTTCAATTTATAGGACAAGCAATTGTACTAATAAAAAAAAATAGAAAAAGCCTGACACACAGATAAAAGATATCATGTAAGGCCTGGGATTGTTTGTACATACACTCATTAATCACTTGTTCACCAATCTGCTCTATATGTACCTCGAGTAAATATTATTGAATGATGAACTAATGAACAGTCCCTAACCCCTAGAAATTTCCCAACTTTAAGGAAATAAGACATGTACAAGTGACTACAAAAATGGTACAGGAGAACATTAAATATTAAGCTTAACAGGAGATATTCAGTGGAAGCATAAGTTAGTTTCTTACCTAACTTATAAAGAAATATTAAAGGAACAGATGAACATCTAGTATTTTTAATTTTATTTCATTAAGCAGAACATTTCATTACTCAGAAATGAAGACATATTCTGGATAAAAATTGGAAGGAAATAATGAGTATTTCTTTGCCATGTACTATGTTCTAGGTACTCTATTATCACATTTATTAGCTGATATTTTCCCCAATGCTATAGTTTGTCATTATTTTATACAGAAACTGAGTCTTTGAGTAGTTATGTAAGGTGCTCAGGAATAGATAATTACTGCCTGCATTTTAGCACACAGGAGGCTAAAACAGAAGGACCATAAGTTCCAGGTCAATCTGGGCTACACAGTGTATTTGTATTCAAGCCAACATCAGCTACATAATCTGTCTCAAACATTTTTTTAAAGCATGTTCAATTGAGTGCTACTGATTCTGTTTTCTTTCCACCATGCATTCTGTTTCACTGTTACCTATACCTACAAGGCTTATCCAGTGACTACAGTGTCAAAGAGGAGGCCCAAGGGAAAGCAGTGATGAGAAGATCAAGAATAAAACTACATTTGAAGATTAATCTGAGTGCGGTATTCTGAGATGAGTTTGGAATTTAGAAAAGGTTAGACAGCCAGTAGAAATTGCCAAGATCCCTAAGGCTAGTGCTGAAGTGTCATTATCATGAATTGGGTAAGATGTTCAATATTTGGACAGATAAATTAGCAATATTTCTCAGGAAGCACTCAGTTTATATAAATGCTTTTTGTTGTTGTTGCACCAGTGCATGCCAATGTGAGTAAGTCCATTGGTCTCTCCATCAAGTCATCTTGACCCACACTTCCCAGCCACTGCAGTTATGTGCATAAGAAAACAAAGCAGAAAAGTTTTTTAGGGGCTGAACCTACTCCTTTCAACCTCAGTTTGCCCTTTCTTTTCAGTACTAAATCAAACCCCAATGACAATGCTAGTTGGAATACCACTCCATTTTGCAATTGCAGGAGTCACAGGAGCTTGCAAGCAGCATTAGAGAAAGTAATAGCAATGATCATTTAGCCAGCATTTACTTGCAGATATTTTTGTACACAATCAATATCTTTTTTATTTTGAATGTAATGTATGAGCACAACAGGGCAGTTGTTACAATTAACACTTCATAAGATAGAGGAATGGATTCAAATTGAAGACTCTAAGGCTACTCAGTGAGAATGGGCTCAAATCCTTAAGTCCATTCTCTGCTAATCTTTGCTACTCCAAAGCCATATCAATGGAACAAAGACCAATGTAGATATATTCTCTTCTATCTTAAGTCTAATAAGAATTCTAGGGTCAGCTGGGCACGGTGGCTCATGCCTGTAGTCCTAGCTACTAAAGAGGCGAGATATGAGGATCTTGGTTCAAAGCCAGCCCAGGCACTAAAGACCGAGAGACTTTTATCTCCAATTAACCTCTACAAAATGGGAAGAGGGGGTTGGCTCAAGAGTAGGGCAGTAGCCTTGAGCTGAAGAACTCAGGGATAGCACCCAGGCCAAGTTCAAGCCACATGACCCCCCCACACACATAAAAGAATAGTAGGGTCAATTCTGTAAGGGGTTTGGCTGATTTGGGAGTAAAATTACAAAAGAAAAAGGACTATATTTATATGCTCCTGAAAATAATAAAAATCTGACAGGATCAAGCTTTTTTTATTTTCAGGGTGATGCATAGAGGAGTTAAACACTGATTTACAGAGCTATGTAGGAAGTGGCACTGTGACTCCAGTGGTAAAGCATTAGCCTTGAGCCGAAGAGCTCAAGGACACTGCTCAGGCCCAGAGCTCAAGTCCCATGATCGAAGGTGGGAGGGGGGAAGACTATGTAATGTTTTCTTGTTATAAATAGGAAATGAGAAGGGTAAGTCATATAAAATTCGATGACTAACACATATCAGATCTAATGTGGAAAAAAATAATGACTTCATTTTTTGCTTTTATTTTATATTAAACAATTAGTTTGATACTGTGATAATGTTAGATATTAGTAATTTATTGGCTAATACACCCAATATATCAATAGACTCTTCTCTTGGGACAGGAAAACTTAAAATACAGGTACATGAATGATGACTGTATATCTTTTCTATGGTTACAGTTACTTACACCAGTGTGATGACTTGAGAATTGATATATTGTCTGTAAATATTCGAATTTTGAAATGAATCAGCCATCTGTTAAGAGAGAACAGAGAGTCAATATCAAATTCCAATCATATTTATATTTCAAAAACTTAACAATGAAAAAATGTAAGAAAATACTAACTTACTTTTGTTTCGATGATTTTACTAAGATAGTTATTTTCTGGTGATGTCTCCCTTTCATAATTTCTATCATATGGAATATCCAGCACTTTAAAGCTACCTTGATAGTAGTAGGTCCTATTTTCTGTGAAATAAAGAAATATTTCTAGAATTATCTAAATTATGTGGATTTCAAATCCAGATGCAGATTGTGTATTAATATCAACTTGAAGTACTGTGTTTATTAGATATGATAAACTTATAAAAGTCCTTCTACTATAATTGATTAAGCAATTTAATAGAACTAACAAACTAGCTCAATGTATGGGAGAAAAGAAACATTACTATGCTGATATTCTTTTCTTTTATAGTAAGGCATGATGATATAATCTCTGGTTAAAACACATGACTTAAAAAAATGACTCCAACTTTACTTATATCAAAATTTTTAGAGCCAGGTGTTTGACCTAGTGATAGAATGCTTGCCTAACATGCATGAAGACCTGGGTTTGATTCCTCCGTACCACATACATAGAAAAAGCTGGAAGTGGTGCTGTGGCTCAAGTGCTAGTGCTGTAGCCTTCAGAAAGTCCAAGGCCCTGAGCTCAAGCCCAGGACTGGGAAATATATATATATATATATGTATTCCATATAAATATTTTTGTATTAATTTATTTGCTATGATGAAATAATTAGTTGAAATTCAGTATCTCTTGATTTCTCTTCTTCATTATAAAAGCACCTTGATAGAGTTGCTTTCTTTTCCTGTTTATTATTTATCAATCATTTATGCATTCGTATCTCATCTTTCTGTAGTCAGAAAGATGTCTGACTACACTGACTACATTATTAATGCTTATTTGTAGGATCTGGAATAATTAATGCATGATTGATTATTTCTGATTTTTTTTGTTTTTGCTGGTTGTGTGGCTTAAACTATGGGCCTGGGCCCTGATGTCCCTGAGCTCTTCAGCTCAACACAAGTGCCCTACCATTTTGAGCCACATCATCATTCTGGTTTTCCGGTGACTAACTGGAGATAAGAGTCTCACAAACTTTCATGCCTGGGCCAGCTTTGAATCATGATCCTCAAATCTCAGCCTCCTGAGTAGCTAGGAACACAGGCATAAGACACCGGCACCGACTATTTTGTTGTCTTTCATAGAAATGGAAATAATCACCACTGTAAAAATAAAATATGTGTGTGTGTGTGTGTGTGTGTGTGTGTGTGTGTGTGTGTGTGTGTGTGTGTTATGTACCAACCTACTGCCAGGAAATGAACCAAGAGACCAATAGTTATTCCAAGGATTGCTAACACTCCGAATACGGAGACAGCTATAACCCACAGTGGCAAAGATGAACGGGACGTTGTGAATGGTCTGCAAATAAAGAATATAAATATAAAAGATACATCAGAAGTGCCAGATAAAGAAAAGTTAATGATTGAATTAAAGCAGAATTAGGACTCAAAAAAATACATCAGAAAATTCATGACCTTTTCAAATCTGTATTACTTTTTTCTGGCTCACCTCTAAAGCACTACAACTAAGCAGCAATAGGAAAAGAAAAAAATGGAGCTAAAAAGGGGAAAACAGTATTCCTCTAAGCACATATAATTAAACTAGTGCTATGAACTGTATTCATTTTTCAAGTTCTGTGCTGTGACTCTAAACATTCACACAGTGAGAACAAAGGATATTCTTAGGAGAGAATTGCTGAGCTCAATAGCTAAGTGCATATGATCATGGAAATGATGCTTCTCAAAGTGAACTTCGAGAGATGGAAACAAGAGGGGTTTTTTGTTGTTGTTGTTTTTTTGTCTTTTTTAATTGTAATTAGTAAAAGGGTTACATGATATTTGCCAGATAGAAGGTGCATTAATTCACATACATTGATACCCTTTCACATGTCTTGGTACCCATTACCCTCCCCCCAAGAGGGTTTTTTTTATGTACTGTTTTCAGTTCTCCCCTTCCCCTGGCCCATTGGTTTATCCCCTTTTGTCACTGTTCTTTATTTCTGTGCTATTTGTGTTGTATATAAGTTTATCTGATTTGGAAAGGCAAAGGGGAAGCACCGAAACAGTTGGACAAGGGGTGAAGCCATTCAGCAGTAACACTCACTATGTTAGAAATGAACTATACAGCTTGCGGGGAGAGGTAAGAGGGGGGAAAACTGGGAGAGAATGACATTGTTCCAAAAGAAATTTACTCATCACCTGACTTATGTGACTGTAACCCCTCTGTACATCACTTTTACAATAACATTTAAATTTCTGTGCTATCAAATTATTTTATTTTCAGAGTATTCTGTTAGTGCCCCGACAATCTGTCCTTGGAATCCAGTTCCCTTCTCTGATCAGTGAATATGAACAGAATATAGCTCCATCTCTGCCAGAGTCCCTGTATCTGTGTCTCCAACTTGTTTAATTTCTCTAGGGAATTTGACTGAGGGCTGAGAGTTTGGCCTAGTGGTAGAGTGCTTGCCTAGCCTGCACGAAGACAAGGGTTCCATTCCTTGGTATCACGTACATAGAAAAGCTGGAAGTGGTAGGGTGGCTCAAGTGATAGAGCACTAGGCTTAAGAAAAAAGCCCAAAGACAGTGCTCAGGCTGTAAATTCAAGCCCCAGGACTGGCAAAAGTAAAATAAAATAAAATATGACTTATAGATTTTGCCAACTGTATTTAGGATCCTTTAAAGTATGATTGGGGCATGACTTTACTCAGATCACCTAAAGATGTTTAGTAAATATGCAAATCATAGGAGCATTCTCTAGGTCTAGTGAAATTGAATCCCTTGGGATGAGTATTTTAGCACTCATTAAACTATGTGCTATCTTCATGATAAAATATTGGAAAACCTTACTTTTCAAAGGGATGTTACCAGATGTTTCCAGATTAAAGACAGCAGCTGGAGGCAGTGCACATGATGCATTGAATCATAGCAAAAGATTGTGCAGTCAAACAGCATTTTTTTTTTGTGGATCTTGGAGCTTGAACTCTGGGCCTGGGCTGTGTCTCTGAGCTCTTCAGTTCAAGGCTACCTTCCTACCCCTTGAGCCACCAACCCCTTTCCTGGTGGTTAGAGATGAGTCTTTACCAACTTTCATGCCCAGACTGGCTTTGAACCAATTTCCTCAGATCTCAGCCTCCTGAGTAGCTAGGATTATAGGCATGAGCCTCAAGTGCCTGCTAAATTTGTTTTCTTTTTAATCCATCTTTATCTCCTAGAAAAAATGATTTCATAACTCCTTTTCCCTCAAACCTTGAGCACGATGTGGGCACTCCTAACTGATAGCTCTTAATTGAGATCTCTTGGTGTGTTTCTTATGTTGACTAATTTTATTTATAAAACTTTAACTCAGAACACACTTTTATGTAGTTTGGGGAAATCTAAAATTTCCATCTCCATATTGTGTTTTCAGAACTTACTCTTTTATAAAAACAGAAAAAAACATACTTCTGTTAAAAATTTCTCAAATAAAATGTCTTATAATTTGTCCAGCTGCTGGTGTGAAAGCAGGAGAGTAAAACAGTTGCCCAACCTTCTATTTTATTTTGTCAAAACAACTATGGAAGCCAGGCTGAGATCTGAGGTGGATCAAAGTCAGCCTGGGCACTAAAGTCTGTAAGACTCATCTCCAATTAACCACTAGAAAGCTGGAAGTGGCACTATGATTCAAGGGGTAGGACTGTAGCCTTAAGCTGAAGCGCTCAGGGACAGTGCCCAGGCCCACAGTTCAAGCCTCAAGACTGACAAAAAAATTATATATATATATATGGAGTTTCTAATTCCAATTTCACTGTATTTTTTTACAATCCAACCCTTTTCCCCCTGTGGTTTGGGATTATATATGTAATCTGATCAATTAGTTGATTTTTGCTTTACTTTTAGCTAACATGTACTTAAAGTTGAAGAGGGCTTATTGTGGTATCTCCACACAGGTCCACACTGCACTGTGAACACAGTCACTTCCTTTACTCCACTCCCAATCCTCTTACTTTTTCTGTGCCAGTACCAGGACTTGAATTTGAGGCCTCAAGATCTAGCTCAGTTTTCGTGCTCATAGCTGGTGTTTTACTATTTAAGCCATGCCTCCAGTCTGGTAATTTTGCTGGTTAATTGGAAATAGACCTTGAAGAGTTTTCTGCCTGGCCTGACACTGAAGCACGATCCATCAAGTTTAACATCCTTATTAGCTAAGACTATAGATATAAGGCCCTGGCACCCAATCTCTCTCCCTACTTGTTCACATGTGCATGTTTATGTGTGTGTGTGGGGGGGGGAGGAAGAGCGGGGGACAGAGAGGGAGAGAGAGAGGGAAGTATGATTTAAGTATGATTGGAGATGACTTTATTCAGATTCACACAAATATATGACTCATGTATATGAAGGCACCACATATATACATATTTTAATTTATATTTTACATACTATATCCTATATTCTATATATCACATATATGCTACATATCCTTTAAATCTTGGATATGCATGCAATATATGATCTATCCTATATGTGATATATATGTAGTTATGTATGTACATATATATCCATCTTCAACCTTTGAGCCTCTTTAGTCCTCATGATAGTTTTAGCTTTTTTAAGAAGTAACATCAAGATTTTATAAAGTAGAATAGATTAAATAGATTCAGCTGTTAGCCAACTTTCAGTAACTTCTTCAGAAAAATCACAAGAAGATAAAGAATATAAAATACACCTTGCCATAATAATTACTAAATTTGAAATTGGCATCTCAAATTGGATAGAAAAGGGGGGAAAACAAGATGAGGGTGGGGGGGAGGGAAATGGGGACCAAGACATGACAAAGGGTATCAATGTATGTGAAGTAATGCACCTTCCATCTGGCTAATGTAATGTAACCCTTCTATTAATTACAATAAAAATATATGAAAAAAAGAAAAAAGAATCTAAAACAGTTTTCTTCTGAGAAAGATTCTTCCTATTCTATCCAATATGACTAATTCAAAAGGAAACAAAATGAAAATAGTAAATTTTCATTTTGAAGTCTTTACTTTCGCTTCAGATGTTCCTTTCCTTCCTTTTAATCGTCCATCGTTCAGGTACCTATGTGTAACCACAAGCTTACCTGGGTCTCCTGAAACTCACCTGCAGCTTCAATTATGTTTTCAAACACAATCCACACTTCTTGTGTGGATTAATTAGATTAATGTCTTATTCTAAAAAGCTTATCTATGAATTAGGGTTTGAATTTGTCATGGATATCTAGCGGTTGTTAGAAACAATCATGTAATCCTGTGAAGATTTTCACATAAGCATAAAATGATAGAGGAGAAGGAATACATGCTCTATAAATGAAATTTGTCGTCCATGTAGTATAAAGGTAATGATTATCTCACAGACAAAAATAAAACACGCATGCTGGCTTTTTTAACTTCTAAATGTATATAGTCAATCTCTTACTGATGTATCAGAACTGTGACCTATAAGCAAACATCAAGATTATGAATTTAAAAAACTGCTTTAGTTACAAAATACTATTTAGTTAAGAAAGTTATTCAATTTAAGAAATATATATTAAGTATACTTCAGAAAGTGAATATGATTTCTAATCACATAAAGCTAGACATTGTGGATATATATATATATATATATATATATATACATGAGTCAAGGGTTCTGCTATTTACACAAAAAATTAATTGTAAATTTTAGAAAATATATGTATGGTGCACATTTATTTATGTTTCAACAATGTGAACCTCAAACATTTTAACATTCGATTCAGCAAATTTGCTCTATTTCATATATTTTTATGATGACTGCTCATGAACCAAAAGCATATTTTTGTTTTTTTATTAATGATCACTGGCCTATTCGTGTGATGATTACATAGCTAGATACTTGAAAAAACAATTAAAACCTGTCTGTACGTAATCAAAATGTTAGAGTTCATGACCATTTAACATGTCAACATAAAGGATTATGGTTCGCAGAAAACATCATTAAAACCAAGGTATTGTGAAATGCAAAGTAAAATTCCTAAAAATCACTGTTGAAAGCCATGTTCACATCACTATCAATGTTTGATTCATGAGAGAAGAAAATGTTCTCTCTGCTGCTTCCTCTCAGCCTGTCAGCACCCACACATTCACAGTACTTTCCACTCATAGATTCTGAAGCTGCTTCCCAGTTTTCTGAAGCAACTCCCCAAATTGAAGTTTTAAAGTACACATTGCAGACAGACACAAGTGCATGTTTGGGCCAAACATGCAAAAGGTTTTGGAAATATATTCCCACCTAAACTCAGCTATTATATTGCTGCCTTTAGCTGAGACACACATTGAGGAGATAGTGTGAATTCCATTTTTTGGGGGTGGTCAAAATTTGGGGGAGGTAAATTTGTACTTACCTATACATAATGTGGTGAAATTAAAGGCTGCCGGAGTGAATGGAGGTAAAGGAAACTTCTTTACTCCTTTTATGCTGATCAGTCGTTCTCAGGTAAATGTGCTTACTGTAAGGATAGTTTAAGATTTTAAGGGCTGGGTATAGCTGAAAGTTATTTCAAAGGAAACTTGTCCAACAAGTGTGATGACAGTTGTGGATCTGTGAGTTAAAGGAAGAAACAAAACTTCTCTTTGAGTTGGTCCTTAGGGGGGAAGAAAAAACAATAGATATTACTGAGCTGGTCATCTGCCAGTCCCTCCCAAGAAATACCACCGCAGAGTGGTGAATCAGTGCCCTGACTCAGATTCTATCCACCCTCTCATGGTCTAGAGTTACTCCCCAGTGAAACCAACAAACGCATAAGAGCAGACTGTAAGGAGTGACTTAAGATGTCTTGTTTTGTGTACAATAATTCTATGACAGCATTACTCATTTGAAATATGTTTGACTTTGAAATGTCACTTAGACTCTACATATTTTTATAGGAATGGATTTTGTAATAAAAATAGGTATTGGAGTAAGAAATAATTACACATTTATAATTCTTGACAGGAAAATGAACTACTTAATCGATCAAAATTTGTTTCATTTGGTGAATGTAAGCAGGTCTGGGGTAACACTAAATCGTTAAGAAAAGAAAAACCTCATGATTTAATCAGGTACTGGTGGCTCAAGTCTGTAATCCTAGCTGCTTTGGAGGCTGAGATCTGAGGAACATGAGTCAAAGCCAGTCTGGACAGGAAAGTCCATGAGACTCTTATCTCCAATTAACCACCAAAAAACTAGAAGTGGTGCTGTGGCTCAAAGTAGTAGAGCTCCTGCCTTGAGCAAAGAAAACTCAAGAACAGCTTGAAGGCCCTGAGTTCAAGCCTCATGACCAACAATTTCCCCCACCCCCCAAAAGAAAAGATCATAAAGACATCTCAATATTTTAAATATATATGTATAGATTCTTAGTACCAGTTTCCATACCTTTACCCATTCACTATATTCCTTTACCTAATAAATATTGATCATGTATTTCCTGGAACTAACCATTTCTCTCAAAAGGAGCATTACCTACAGCGATGGATGTAACACCAGCCCTGCTCTCATAACAAGGAATTTAATATTGTGCATGCTGTAAAAAGAATAACATGTTGAGCAAATAACCCAGGCTCAAAAGGACAAAGGTCAAATGTTTTCTCTTATATATTTGACCAACCTAAAAAATAAAATATATGTATAATCACACAGAAGATTAAATAGGTAGATGATAGATAGTGTTTTAATGGAACTCTTTGAAGACATTGCATGGGAAAAGTTAGGTGGTATTCAATTCCAATATATTGTGCATCTATGAATAAATGTAGTAAACTAAAACTCACTGAGAGCAACTGAAAAAGAGAAGAGTGTGGGGTAAATGACAGGATCACTTTTATTAAAACCCCATTTATACATGTGCAAAATACCACTAGTAGACCCCTTTGAACAATTAGCATATAGTAAAAAAAAAATCAAGATAAGAACGTAAAGCAAATCCCGTCCAGAGTGGGGATACTACTAGGAGGGAGGAGAGCAAATTAGGAATGTGAATACAGGCAAAATATTTTATGTCCAAGAGTGTACCATGAAACTTGTTGAATTTGGTTAATGCAAGGATGAGGCAGATAAGGAAGTTTATCTTATGCATATGTGAATATGTAAAATGGCATTCCCTAACATGACTAGTTAATGCTAAAATATTTTTTAAATGAAGAGGAGGTGAAGGGAAGGAGAGGGCAAGGAAGAAGGGATTAGAGTAGGGACAAGGAGGAAAAGGGAGATTGAGGGAGAAAGGAGGAGAGAGGGATGGAGTGGAGAGAGAGAGGGGGGGAAAAGAGAAGAGAGAGGAGGAGGGGGAAGAGAGAAGGAAGAGGAGAGGAGAAGGAAGAGGAGTGGGTGCCTGGAGGGTCAAAAGGGCCCAGTGTCAGTAGCTCACACCAGTAATCCTAGCTAATACTCAAAGACTGAGATCTGATGGAGGTTCAAAGCCAGTCCAGATAGGAAAAGTGTGAAATTCTTATTTCAAATTAAACACCAAAAGAGCCAGAGGGTGGAGCTATGGTTCAAGTGCTAGACTATTAGCCTTGAACAAAAACAAGTTCAGAGGACATCACTCAGCCCATAAATTCAAGCCCCATGACCTGTGTGCACATGTGTGCAGGAAGTGCAGTGAGTAGTTATCCGGTTATCTATAGAACTTCTCTGAGGAAGAGGCTTTGAGAGCTAAATGATACTAATTGGTGTGATTCATCCTCCTGAAACACATTCATTATATATCACTTATTCAACAACAAATTTTAAATGCTCAGCTTCTTTCTGGATAAAATACAGAATACAGAATATGGGCCTCCTTGGTTGCTATTCTATGGCTTCCAAATGTTGTCACTTTTTATCTTAGTTGATCCATAGTAATATTCTGTAATATGGAGCCATAACTACTGGTTTCCGAGTGTTCAACATAAATCTTTCTGAACTTTAACTTTCTCACAGGTAAAACATGTAGGCCAACAAGACTATACCTGACATGCTCCTCTATCAACTAACACGACCCAAATCAAGTGTCTGGCGCAATGCCCAAGACATTGTAATTTACCAAGGACTTGGTGTAAGGCTTAACTGTACCTCCGCCATTTCTCACAGCTGTCTTTCTCGATGGCAAGCCCTTCCCTCACATTGATAAGTTATCTCCAAGCTTGCCACTTCTACCATCCAAAGTTTAGTCATGTCTCATGGTCCAGCTGAGCTATATTTTTTTCCTCCAAAGCATCCTGGTAAAGCTTTATCTTCTTTGATCTTTTATTCCCTCTGGTCTCTAACTATCTTTTGCCATCAATACCAAATTCAGATTGAACCATCTACTGTTATATTGATCTCCACTTAACTTATCATGACAAATATCTGATAGAGGTGAATAATATTAGTTATATCACTCAGAAATGTGAATAATATCCATATATATGCCTTCTAAAACTAAGTAAAATACATTAAAACTCGATAATAATTAACATATAATAAAAAGTAATTGTGTTTAGGCACCTTGGTGATTGAGACCTGCAATCCTACCTAAGGAAAGTCTATGAGATGTTCATTTCCACTGTCCACCAAAAATTCCCAAGTGGAGCTCATGTGGTGGAATGCTAGCTTTGATTTAAAAAAATTTTTTTAAATGAAGAGATAATGCTCAGGCCCTGAGTTTAATCCCAGTTTAGACACACACACACATACACACACACACACACACACACACACACACACACGGTAATTGTATAAAGGTGATTATAAAAAAGAAAATTAAAACAATAACATCCCTACTAAACTGCAAGGTTTGCTCTTCTATCATTTGTTAGGAATGTGAGGAAATGCACTTATATCCATTGACACAATTGAGGTAGCAACCTTAAAGGAAAGCAATGTTAAGTTTTCAGTTGTCTCTCTTTAACCAATCATTTTCACTTCTAGTTATCTATCCTAGGACAGATACTCAAACAAGAATATATTATGATACTGACAACAAAATTCACAAGAGCAAAAAATAGAAATAAATTAATACTTAATATAGGAGTGATTAAAGAAACTCCAGCATATTATATGAAATGCTATGCACATGTTAAACGGAATGAAGGTGTAATAGATCCTGTGAATTAACCCATTCTTACTTTCTATGATCCCTTTTAAATTACAGAATTTGAGAACTAAGAAATACGGTTAGGGCTCTGGAAGCAAGTTAGATTCTTCTGGTAGATGAAGGCCTTCCAAAGCAGAAATGAGGCTATTTGGGGAGTTCTGTAGTAAAAGGCCATTGTCATGATGTTTCCTGAAAAGGAGTTCATTGTTCTTCAGATTTCTGGAGTCAAAACAAATATAGCATAGGCAAACTAGGCCAACTTGTGTGAATCAAGAGACCGCAGGGCTAATAGTGGTGATATTGTATCATATCTGCTGATGTCCACAAAATTTAAAGAACAATTGGAGCTAGGAGATGCTGGCTCACCCCTGTAATCCTAGCTACTCAGGAGGCTGAGATCTGAGGTTTGCACTTCGGAGCCAGACAGAGCAGGAAAATCTGGGAGAGACTTATTTTCTATAAACTACTCAGAAAAACTGGAAATGGCCCTGTGGCTCAAGTGGTAGAGTGGTAGCCTTAAGAAAGTTCAAAGATAGCACCCAGGCTTTGAGCTCAAGCCCCAAGACTAGAAAACAACAACAGCAAAAAAATATATATTTTAAGAAAAAATTGGGTAAGAAATGAGATGCAGAATGATAACTCAACATGATACCATTAAAAGTATTTTTAAGGATCTGATCACACAAAACAGTATTTATCAAAATGAGCTCCAGGAAATGATAACAAGAGGCTCTTTCTCTTTGTTGCTGTTTTTGTCTTCTTTTCTTTTTGTTCATTTATATGTCTTTGGGAGTTCAAGGGGAGGCATAGATATGGAGTGGCAAAGGATGAATAAACATAGTCAAGTTGCTCACTGGACACTCGGCTGAAAATGAACGATACAACTTGAGTGCAGAGATAGGAGGGGAAAACTGAGAGAGAGCAAGGAAAGGAATAACAGTGTCCAAAAAGAAAAATACTCATTACCTGACTTATGGAACTGTAACCCTACTGTATATCAATTTTATAAATAGCAATAATTTTTTTAAAAATTAATGAAATAGTTTTACACATTTTAATCAAGTGCTAATGTACATAAACTCATATATTTATTTATGAAAATATAAATGTATTGAAAAGATCAGAGTATTCATTTTTTTCAGAGAGTATTCATAAAATAAGGATTACTTTAGAGAAGGAAATAGATCAGATTGGAAATAATGATAAAAACTTTCTGGTGATCTGTGATGTTTATTTTCTTCACAAGGATAATAGATTCTTCATGAGATAAATTACTTGTTGAAATAAGTTTTCCAGTCCTGGAGCCTGACGTCAGGGTCTAGGCACTGTCCTTGAGCTTTCTCAAGGCTAGCACTCTACCACTTGAGCCACAGCACCGCTTCCATCTTTTTCTGTATATATGGCACCCAGAAATCGAACCCAGGGCTTCATGCATGCTAGGCAAGCACTCTACCACTAGGCCATGCTCCTGGCCCCATAAATTGTTCTTTATGTGGATTTAAGTAGAAAAAATGGTTAGAATTAACAGTAAAATATGGAATCTTGGACAGTTGAGGCCAAATTCTCTGAGTAAAAAGAAACTGTCTTTGTTCATTGTGTAGAACTTCCTGAGGGAAGATGATGGTTTGATGATAGATTGGCATGGAATTAATGAGAATACATTGCATTAAACATTTCACAAAGATATGAACTAAGTTTTAAAAGCATGGTAGGAGTTTTGCTGAAAATAAAAAGTTTACCATCTGGAAAGACCCAGCATAATATGCTTCAGAACCTAAATAATAGGAGTGGTAACATGCAAGGGCATGACAGGAGATAAAACAGACATAAGTAGCAGTGAGACTATGATAGTCCATTTATTTCATTCAGCTTTACTCAGTGAGTAACAAGGATTAACCCAAATGCACCAGCCACAAATCCATGAACCCAGAAATAATAAAATGTCCTTCTGAAATTCATGACCTTGAGAGAGACTCTGATACATAGCAGTCATGCTTTCTGCTGTGAGAAGTACAGTGACAGGTGAACGCCGCCAGCCATCTGGAGTACATGTCTGGAAATGTTGAGAAGAGCTTCCAGGTAGAGATGACACCTGAGCTGGGCTTTAATAATGAGTAGGCGCAGTGAATCACGTTTTCATTATGGATTTGCAAGTCATAATAAAGAGCTGAGATTTTCTTCTCCGAGGGTATTGAGATCGAGGTGGACTGATGCATGGAAATGCCTCTAAACAAGATGGTTGGATTCTTTTAAGAGAACTTTTTACCTTAGGAATTCATAATTTGTTTTATTTTTGAAATGCCAGAGCAAGAAAATATTAATGAACTCAATAAATGTTTACTTGAAAGTTGCTATTTGTTACATACTAAGAATACACTGGTGAACCAGAGAGATAAAATCAGGAACACATACAAGAATGTAGTACACAAAATTAGATATTTTAACGTGTGTGTGTATGTGTGTGTGTGTGTGTGTGTTTGTACTGAGTCTTGAATTTTTCCATACAAAGCTGGCACTTGAGCCACACCTCTAGCTTTTTGGTATTTAATTGGAAATAAGAATCTCACAGACTATCCTGTCTGTGAGCTTTAAATGTTGATCCTCAAATCTTAAAGCTTAGCATCCTGAATAGATAGGGCTATGGTTGTAAGCCACCAGCACTTGACTTGACATCTTAAAATGTTGATGCATTTTATAAATGAAAAAATAAACAGAATGTTATAGAATAACTGGATAAAAATAACTGGTGGCCATAATAGTTATGATGGGTGGTCAGGAGGCAAGGTTTTAAAGAATAACCTGTCTTCTAATGTTTTTAATTGGCATATAATATTTGGCACTTATCTAGATAGATAGATAGATAGATAGACACTCAGTAAATATTTATGAGCACTTAGAGTATAGAATGGGAAAGACTTCATCTTGTCAAATAGAGTGCATGTAATTTCTTTTTTTATTTTTATTTTTTTGCCAGTCCTGGGCTTGGGCTCAGGGCCTGAGCACTGTCCTTGAACTTTCTCAAGGCTAGAGCTCTACCACTTGAGCCTCAGCAGCATATACGACTTTTTTTCTATGTATGTGGTACTGAGGAATCGAATCCATGTCTTTGTGCATGCTAGGCAAGCACTTACCACTAGGCCAAACTCCCAGCCCTAGGGCATGTAATTTCAGCAGAGTCATATTTCATACCATATAAGTAGAAACACCATAAAAATTTTAACACTGTAGACAGCTGAAAAATATTTTTTAAAATTATTTTATCTACCTTTAAAATTTTACTGTTACATTTTTAATTTTAAAGAACAACAAAAAAGGCAAATTATATACAGGGATTACAAAGTCAACCCATCATACAATTGTACTTTCATCATAAGGAAAACTACTGAAATAGGTGCCTTACTGTTCCCTGCCTTGAAGACAGTATTTTGGTTGCAAAAGGAAACAAATAAATGACAATAAGAAGGATAAAATGATTTGAGTAAGAAATTGTTACTTAAAAATCATTAATAGGTGAGAAAATATAGCCATTGAATTCAAGATATATTATGTAAAAATAAACTACACAACCCAAATGTAGGGATGGGCCAGGAAAATAAGGAAGAAAACAACATACATTGTAGTTATAGCCTGATGTGTGGAATTGTGAGCTTTGGTACAGCTACTTAATAAAAAGAAAGACAAGAAATCATTCTTTATTACTGACTGACACATTTTGGCTCTAAACTCAACAGGTTAAATTTATAGGCTTATCAAACATGAATAATAGTAACTAGCAAATGATTTATTTTCTCTAGTTTTCAGTGTCTTAATCTAGCTTAATCAGCCTCTTATGAATAGAATTCATCCAGATCAACTTATGATTGCCCTCCTCTCTCAACATGTGATTTTATGAGTTACACAGACTATCTCATGTATAGGTAAAAATAAATACAAATGCTAATGATTTGTCTACCACATGTTAGCTTAACAAAGTGAAATTATAACTTATTTAATACAATGTATTTGATAGATCCTGTACACTTGTTCTCATACTTACAAAAGGTTTGCTTCCTGCTGATTATGGAGAAAAAAACTAAGCAAATTTTGAACATAATTATAAGATTTAATGAAAGCTAGATGATTGCTAAAAATATTTTTGCACCTTATTTCTTTTCTTTCTGTCTTCTAAATTAACTAACTAGATAAGTAAGTAAGTAAATGATGCTCTTGATATAATGAAATATAGATACTTGTATTTGGTTACATAAGAAAATGATCCACCCTGACAATAGAATAAATTTTTTTTAAAAGAGAAAGAAAATGATCCATTTGCCATCATTTAAAAGAAATAGATCTTGATGCAATAGGTAAGCACTTGGCATTATCTTTATATTCCATTTCATAATTACTTTTCTTTCAGAGTCCAGTCTTGGAGATGATCCAATCACGATAAGAGGACACTCGTGTGTAGACCCCTGGTTTATTCTTTTTAGCACATCCATCACCCCAGCTTACTATTCCAACAAGGTGCCAGATTTTCCTGGAGTCAATATAAGCTAGTGGCCCACCAGAATCATTCTAGAAGAAGGGAACAAATATTTGTTACCTTTTTGGAAAGTTTTCTTTTTGCCTCTGTTTAGGAATGGCTACTGAAACCAAGTCATTTTCTTTCAGAATTTGGGAACCCTTGTCGGCAAATGCTCAGGATCCTACAAACCATCTTATATTACCTCCAGCTATTAAATGTTGCATGAATGGATCAGAATTTGATTTGAGAGTTCAGTTTTAAGCCAGGTCCTGGTGGCTCACATCTGTAATCCTACTCAGAATTCTGAGATCTGAGGAAGGTAGTTCAAAGCAAGGCCAGGCAGGAAAGTCTGTGAGACACTTATCTCCAATTAACCACCAGAAAACTGAGTAGGGCCGCGGCTCAAAGTGGTAGAGCACTAGTCTTGAGCGAAAAAGTTTAAGTACAGCTCTCAGGCCCCATGTTCAAGCCTCATGATTAACAAAAATAAATAAAATGAATTCAGTCTTAAAACGAGTTCAGGCCGGGCTTAGTGCTGTGAACTTGGTAGTGTGCTTGTCTCCATGCAATCCCTAGAAAATGGGGACATGGACACAAGCTCAACTTCCCGAAGCCTCAAGTAGGATACCTCCTGATGCCTCCTCTTCAGGCTTCCCAAAAGATAGGACTAAGTTTACTTTATAAATTTCTTAATACTTTTGTTTGTGATTATCTTTTATTGTTTCCTTTTGGCGGTACCAGGATTTGAACTGAGAACCACCACTTACTGGACAAACACTCCACTCTTTGTAGTAGCTCCAAGCCCTCAAGCATTAGTCCAATAAAAACAAGATTTATGTTCATCCCCAGCACCTAGATTGTACATAGGACACGTACATAGAACTGATGATACATGTTGAATTGGATTTCTCTCTCCTGATTAAAAATAATAAATTGTGGAAATCATTCGTACATAATGATAGCTTATGTTAACAAAAACTCCCCTTGCATTAGCACTTTGGGAGAAAATGTTTGCATAATGATATCTAGATGTACCTGGCAGGCATCAGCTTCTCCTGACAAGTATCCAGCACATAACATGGTATCCAGAACTAAGCCAGAAAGCACATGCGGGGCATTGCAATTTTCATTGTCTATAATCTTCAAAGGAGCTTCTTGTAGTATCACTGGCCAAGGACCTGAAAAGAAAAGGTTTGCATTACAGGAATCTTAGCCTTGTTTGTTGCAATAAAGAACATTTGGTGGGAAATGCCACTATGGCCAAAGTGGTAGAGTGCTAGCCTTGAGCACAAAAGCTTACAGACAGCACCCAGTCCCAAGTTCAAGTCCCAGAACTGGCACCCCCTCCCCTTCCCAAAAGCCATTTGGCATCATACAGATTCTTTTGATTACCATACCAATACCAAAAAGGGGCCCAAGGAAGCACTAATTTCTTTCAGATTTATATTATTACTGACTGCCTCATACTTAAGACTTTTTCTCAATTCCATTTCTAAAGATATTTCAGAAATTGAAGACAAGAGTTGTTTTCTGCCTCTTCCTTGATTTTTTTTTGCCAGTCCTGGGGCCCAACTCAGGGCCTGAACAGTGTCCTTGGGCTTTCTCAAGGCCAGAGCTCTACCACTTGAGCCACAGCACCATTTCCAGCCTTTTCTATGTATGTGGTACCAAGGACTTGAACCAGGGTCTTTGTGCATACCATGTACTAGGCCAAACTCCCAGCTCCGATATATTTTTTAAACTGTATTTACTGGTTAATGGATTTCCTGAGGGAATGACTAATTTCTGGATTGTTTAAGCTTCCATGATTTTCATTTGTTTTTGTCAGTCATGGAGCTTGAACTCCAGACCTGGGCTCTCTCCCTGAGCTCCTTTTTGCTCCAGGCAAGCACTCTACTATTTGAGTCACAGGCCCCCTCTGGCTTTTTCTGAGTAGTTTATTGGAGATAGGGAAGAGAAGGGGGGAAAACAAGATGATTAGGAGAGGGTGGGAAGAGGGAAACGGAGGAAACATCAGAAGGGGTATCAATGTGCAAAAAGTAATGCACCCACTACCTGATGAATGTAACTGCAACCTCTACATTACATTATCCCTACAATTTTTTTTTAAAAAAAGAATCTTATGGACTTTTCTTCCTAGGCTGTCAGTGAAGTTCAATCCTCAGATCTCAGCCTCCTGAGAAGCAAGGATTACAGGTGTCAGCCATCAGTGCCCAGCTAGTTTCTGTGTTTTGATGGGAAATTTTACCATTCATAGAAAGTGCTCCCCATCCTGTTGCCACAACACTGTCCTGTTGGGATAGCTTCATGTTTGCTTCAGGAAGACAAATCTTACGAATGTACTTCGTAAAAGACACTTCGTTAGCCAGTTCCACAAGTGCAATATCATTCTGAACTCCAGGGGACTTAAAATGTTCATGTAAAATGATCCTCCGCACTTTGTGGGTCATATAAGGTTTATTTACTGCAAGTCCAAAGTTGACAGTCCAATCTTTTAAACTGGTTTTCCTAGAAGAGACAATTTCATTTAGATATATTCAGTTTTCTCAATAGTCAAGATCTCTTACCTTAAAGGCATGAAGTTCTCAGACGACACTACATAGCACTTGGATTCTTTTTTTTTTCTATTTTTTTTTCTATGTATGTGATACCAAGGGATCAAACCTGAGTCTTCGTGCATACTAGGCAAGCACTCTACCACTAGGCCAGACTCCCGGCCCCATTCTTATTTTTTTTTAAATGTCTCAGACCTAAAATGTTTTAAGTTTTCAGTTTGTAAAAAGAGTATGAAACCTCTCATCTTGCTAGAGATGGTCCCATTGAGGTTTTCTGTGCAAATTTAGCTCCACCTAGGCTCGTGGACATAAAACACTGCACATCTTTCTCACCCAATGCGTCTTCGGCTGTAATTTAGATTTCCTGATTAGTTCTATTTCCTCACAGAAACTCTCAATTTAAGGCTAAACACTCTGCTTATTTTCTCCTCTCCCTAAAAGTTTCAAGTGCCATTTATTTTTAAGGATTCAAGGGCCGGGAGTCTGGCCTAGTGGTAGAGTGCTTGCCTAGCACATGCACAAAGACCCAGGTCCGATTCCTCAGTACCACATATTTAGAAAAAAGCTGGAACTGGTGCTATGGCTCAAGTGGTAGAGATTTAGCCTTGAGAAAGCCCAAGGACAGAGCTCAGGCCGTGAGTTCAAGCCCCAGCACTGGCAAAAAAAAAGGATTCAAAACCTTTATGTTCTTGTCTCCCATTCTCAAACTTCCAATGAATCCATGCATTCAATAACAGTGGTTTTGAACTTCATTTCCTTTGAGTCAATTCGGGTTCAATTGCAGAGATTTATGTTTCATAAACCCACTGAGATGTTAAAGGATCCACATAGTTCATGGTCATGAGCTACTCTTCGGAAATTTATTTATGGAAAATAAATCCTGTGCATGTACTTTTGCAAAATAAATTACTTTCTTAAGTTTCTTAATCATCATGCTCCAGAGTTGTCCAAACCAATGAAACTAAAATTTCAAAGCATATTTTCTGATATTTCTTTTCACAAAATCATTTCCCCTTTGTTTACTCTCTGAAGAACACAACTCATGATGTTCTATTTTCCATAATGCTTACTGTCAATCACGTGTGATTTTATATACTATCCCTAGTATATAATATTTTTATTTTAATATATATTTTCTTCAATGAGATTGAAAAAAAATCCCTAAAAGGCAAAACAAATGAGTACCTGGTAACTTATACCACATGTACTTGTGTTTGTATTCAATTTCTATCACGTAAGAGCTGTATGATTTTTGGTAAGTTAACTACATCACCTTATCTGAGCCTTTACATTTTCATCTTTAAACTGGTTAGGTCATATGGTAAGATAGTAATCATTGTGACTATTGTTGTAATTATTGCTGTAAAATTATCGTGACTATGAAATAACATAAGAAAAATACTTACAAGTGGGCCAAAATAGCTATTTGGGCAAGTGGGACATATTTCTGCTCAATTCCTCTCTCCTCTGTTCAAATTTAAATACTTTCTTGTCATTTAGCTATCCAGGAAATAGTTTTGTATTTGATTATAAACTTGGCATTTTCTTCAACATTTAGGTTAGTCCCTGCACGCTCCTCAGAATAAACCTGTAACTCAAGTCCTACATTTCATCCAACTTTTGAACTTACTTAGCAAAGCAGTGAGCAGCAGACAGTAACCACCTGCTGCCGACCAGTGAGGCTCCGCAGAAGTGAGTGCCTCTCCACTGCATGCTGGCCATCCACGGCCATGCACCCTCCTGGGCATTTTTCCCATTCACAATTCGGTTGCCAGTTGCAATGCTGTTGACCAGTGGTCTTCCACAACCTAGAGAATGGATTTGTTTACACCACAATATGTTATCTTTGATAGTGCTTAATAAGAAAAGGTATCTTAGAACGCTCATTGAAACCCTTCTTCTGATTCTGCTCCTTTCTGCTACCTGTAGTTACCATGATTGTCCCTTTTATCTTGTCTGAGTGACGCCGAATTCCACTCTTCCAGTCTTCATCTTATGTTAGCCATTACCTAAATTGAAAGTTCTCTACAGAAGTTTGTCAAGCACATAATACCCTAGTGAGAATTTATTTTCCAACGTAGAATTGCATATTTTAATAAATATATGATTTATTTGATCTCAGTTACATTTTCTTTTTTTCCCCAAATTTTTCTTTTTTCACATCAGTCTTTTAAATTTTGTTCTTCACATATGATAGCCTGTACTCATAATTCCATTCTTTGGAATTCATTCTCATTTCACTATTTTATACTAATCCTTATGCACATTAAAATCAACAGTCCAATGGTTTCCAAAAGGATTTCCAGATTTATATCTTGATGTACATCAAGATCTTTTTTTGAAGAACATTTGCAGAAGCTCATGAACATATTAAAATTTACATTAAACTTAAATTTTTTAACTTACATTTGTTGACAAGCATGTCAGACTTAAACTTGCTGATTTCTGGAAATGAGAAGAAACCCAAAAAATTGGTAAAAAATATCACCAAGAAGTCGATTCAAGCTCAAAAAAAATAAACACTAACTTTTATGGCCCAGTTATGCCCAACATTGAACTATTTAGATTTCATCTCTTTAGATCTTCACCACATGATATAGGAAAAGAGAAAAGGAAATGAAAAACAAAGCTTTCACATTTGTGATTCATTTTAAATTAGTGTCTATTTGTAATAGAATGAGGCCCATTGTGGTATTTTCAGATGTGTACACAGTGCTCTTTGAATGTAATCATTCTCCTCCACCACATTTTCATTTCTCCCTTCCCACTTCTGCCTATTCGCAAACAACGTATGGAGGATTTCATTATGTTCTTGTTGATGTTACCACTAGTATTGTCATTGTCATCATCATATTTAAAATAAAGTATTAGGAACATAGAAAGCTGATGCATATATTTGCATTTCTTTATCTATGATAATTTTCTTTACTCTGAAGTACTGTAAGTTATCTACGTTTTTAAGGGGAAAAAAATCTCTACACATCCACAAACTTAGTTCATTCTTTTCTAGTACTCTTTCTTAAATAATCCAGAAATCTAAGCAATTATAAAAATGGAAGTAGGTAAAATACCTATAATATTAATGGAAGTGGGAACTGCTTTCCAGGTCGCCATGTTGTCTCTCAGCATTCGATATAAGGTAGCTCTGATTTTTGTCCTCATGCTATGCCTCTTTCCTGGAGGAAACTTGAATAGCAGATGTAATAGAACTCTTGACCCATTTCGATAAGGCCTAGAAACAACAGAAATTTTCTAATATTCCACTTCCTGCCTGATTTTGTTGATAGTTTGAAAGGATTTTGAATTACCAACATGCTCATTAACATATGTATTTCTTTATATCTGTTAAAAAGAGTAGGTAGATAATTTTTCAAAAAAGTGTTTAGGACTGTTGATGAAAGGAGTTATGAATTCACAAATTGGAACGTGGAATATTTCAGACACATATGAGAAATTGAATCTTAGCCAACCAATGATTCTCTGGAGAATTTATTACAATAAAATAGACACCAGAGTTCTCATGCAGAATTTTTTCTACAATTAATCTTGAAAAAGAAGTCAATCAGGAAGTTAAGAAACATCAGAGAATTTTAAAACATACTTCCAGCATTTACTCAGAAGCTTTCATAGTCTTCCTCCTACAATTTCTTGGGCAGAACTGGTCTGCTTCAACATACATAAGCACTGAGGAAGCTCAGAGTAAAATCACAAAATCATAAAAAGTATCATGGTTATATACATATTGATGCCTTTAATTAACCTGAAAAGGAGTTGCATTCATTTTGTTGTGCTGTTACAGAAGCATGAACCCAGGGCAGAGAGCAATTTTGTTCAGGACTAGGACTCTACTACTTGAGCCACAGCTCCACTTTTTTCTTCTTTTTTTTCTTTTTCTTTTTTTTGCAGTTAATTGGAGATATAAGTCTCATAGACTTTCGTGCCCATGTTGACTTTGAATCTCAGATCTCAGCCTCCTACGTAGCTAGGATTACAGATGTGAACCACTGACTCCTGGCCACTAATCACAGTTTTTATTTTATTTATTTTTTTATTATCAAGGTGATGTATAGAGGGATTACAGTTACATTCTTCAGGTAGTGGGTACATTCCTTCTTGAACATTAATACCCTTCCCATGCTTTTCTCCAACTTTCCCCCCCCACCACCTCTCACTCATCTTTTTTCCTCTGCCCTTCACTATTTCAAATAAACAAATAAATGTATATAAAATATACCAAGTACCAAAGTCAGATACAGTAACAACATAAGATGAACCATAAGGGGAAAAAATGAGAAAAGAAATAACTTCACAGAGTACTTGAAAAACAAGTATCACAAAGATAAACCTCTTGTTTACATATTCTGGAGTTCATTTTGTTTAGCCTCATCCTATATGGTTATATGCACAAAGCTTTTAAGCTATTATGATCCTCTGCTAGGAAAACTTTAGACATATACTAATTATTACAAAGAAAACCTTGGTAATCACAGTTTTTAATATATTTTTATTGTAATTAATAGAAGGGTTACATTACATTCGCCAGATAGAAGGCGCATTATTTAACAATCATTGCTACCCCTTCTCATGTTTTTGTCCCCATTTCTCTCCCTCCCCCCCTCCCCTTATCTTGTTCTTAATGTACTATGTTGTCTCTCATCTCTTTGGTTGTCCCATGGTTATCTCGTATTGTCACAGTACCTTACCTTGCTATCTGATATATTGTGTGTATATATATATATACATATATATATATTTGTTTATTTGAAATAGGATAGGGAAGGGGGAAACAAGGTAATCACAGTTTTTAAATATGCAATCTTATGTCCAAATAATTTGACTGAATGAAGGACAATTGAAGGTGTTTGTTTATAAGCAAGTTGGTTAGAAGAAGCAAGTTGGTTAGTTGTTTTAAGAGTACAAATTCTCTAAAATAGGTATTACCAATTACCAAATTACAAATGCTATCAACCTTTACTATGCTTTCCTGTACTCCATATATTCCTTCCTGCCTCCACTATGATCAAACACACTTCAAAAGCATATTTAGGCCAGATTATACAATTCTGTTTATCTGTCTTATACTGCTTCTTATAAGAAGTAGGAGCTATATTACCTAATTTCCTCTCATACAATCTTGAATAAAATTGTACTTACAAAAATTTGATGATCTGAGAGCTGACATACTTTTCATATATTCTAGAATTCTGAAACACAGATAGCATCTGTACAAAAAAAAAGAGAGAGAAAAAGAGCCACTATATATATCAAACTCAATTTACAGTGAAGTTAGTAAAGGATATCTCTGATTTACCTTAGCCTCAATATCTCTGGTCAGTTCTGTGTTAGCTTGGGAAGCAGTAGTTTCACAACTGCTATTATACATAATTCCAGAAATACGAAAATCACCTTGGTAATGGTACATTTTTCCTGTGAAATAAAAACATACAAAGTTTCAAACTAGGATGTGGTCCTTAAGACTTCTGTCTAAAAGGTGGCAATTAATTCAGATTTTAAAATAACCTAAAAGAGGGAGAGAGAGAGAGAGAGAGAGAGAGAGAGAGAGAGAGAGAGAGGGGGGGGGGGGGAAATAGGGAAGGAATTACACTAATTACACTGTACAAAAGAAAATGTAAATTTCTAAAAAGAAATACAATGCAAAGCCAGCGCGGAAAGTAAAGCACGAGAGACTCATCTCCAACTAATCACTAGAAAATCGGAAGTGAGTCTGGCTCCAGGAGTAGGGTGGTAGCCTTGAGGTGAAGAACTCAGGAACAACGCCCAGGCCCAGAGTTCAAGCCCCATGACCCACAACATGAAAAAAAAAAAAAGGAAAAAAAAGAAAGAAATACAATGTAAGAATCTTATCTCTAATGAACTATCTAAAAGCCAGAAGTGGAGGAAGTAGAGCTATGGCTCTAGTTGTAAAGTGTTCATTTTGAGCAAGAAAAGTTCAGGATTAGTGCCCAGGCCCTAAGTTCAAGCCTCAAGAGCAGCACACACAATAATAATAATAACAACAACACCAATCCGAGAGAAAAAGAAAGGAAATGAACAGTGACTCAGAAATCGTACAGCATTTTCCATCATGGATCAAAGGAGCTCTCATTGAAAGGCTCAAGAGGAGTAATGTCTGTCAAATTACCTTAAACACATTATGTAACGCATAAAATTTAAGAGCTTATATTTCTGGAATGTAAAAGGAAATTGGAAAACCAAACTTTGTAAGTGCACTGTTACTATGCGTGATTTTTTTAAAAAAGGTTAAATTTTCATAACATTAAGCCATTTTGACCATATTTGATCACCTACAATTGGAAGGACATTTCTGGATTATCTATCATATCTTAGTAACCAATAGCAGACCTGAACTAAGAAGAAAATGAACATCTACAGTTTGAAGTAAATTTACTGAAGGATATAAAGACCCAGGTATGAGCCCACAGCACAACTCTTTAGTTGAAAATTAACATTGCCATAAAAGTATTGAGCATTTCGGTATTGCCTGTATGACCATAATTGATGACATTATTAGTAAGGAGGCATCTGAACAAAAATTGAAAACCTCAATATCAACTAATGAAAGTATGATGTAGAACTAAAACAGTAATCAAATACAAAGCAAATGAGAAAACATCCTAGAAAAAAATTAATTTTCTTCCTGCTCTATGTTCTAAACAAAAGGGGCATTCACTAAAATAGATGAAAATCAAAAGTAGTAAATACTGACCAATTGCCAAAAAATGTACAAGGAGGCCAATAATTACTCCGAGGATTACCATTACTCCAAGAATAATAACGATCACCCACAGTGGCCAAGATGTCCTCTGGAAGGATATATTGGGTCTATGAAAAAGGGGGAAAAATGTTTTAAATCAGACAGTAGACATTCCAAGTCCACCTAGCTCTTATTCAACTCATATACCTTGATTTGTAAGTTAGGCATTTGTTACTTGAAATCATGACAGTATCCAATCAAAGATAACAGAGCCTAATGATCAGTCACTTAAAAAACAAATCATACCTGAGCACCATGTCAGCTACCTGGGCTACATGAAGTGGGCAAGCGTAAACATGGTCTCTGAGATCATGTTGCTGAGAAGTTTACTTGTCTTATTTTGTAAAAGTCTAAAACAGGGAGCAAAATAATATTTGGTGTGGTCCTTTTATAGTTTTGGAAATTATAGCCATGTCATGTAGATGGCTATACAATGATTTACGGACCCAATTAAATATATTAACATGACATCGTTTATAAGTTTAATAAATGTGGAAGGGAATACTCTGTCAACTTCAGTAATCCCTATTATAGATTGTTTTCTTTTCTATTAATTTTTTGTGCCAGTCCTAGGTCTTGAACTCAGAGTCTGGGCACTGTCCCTGAGCTTTTTAACTTAAGGCTAACTTAAGCCACAGCTCCTACTCTGGCTTTTTGCTAGAGAAAGAGTCTCCCCCCAACTTTCCTGCCCAGATTGGCTTTGAACTCTAATTCTCAGATCTCAATCTCTTGAGTAGATAGGATTACAGACATGAGCCACCAGCATCAAGACTCTTTCCTATTTAACTATATTTTATTCAATTATATTTTATAGCTTTTGGATGTTGGACTATACATACACAATATAAATCATAGGATATTTAGTTATTTTATCATCAACATTGAACATTTGAATGAAACAGAATCAGAAAAAATGTGACTTATAACATCTCTACAGATAGAATAGTTTAAGGTTATGAATAGATTTTATGCCTACATTGAACATAGTCTACTCAAGGTTTAGACTCCAATTATTTTTCATAGTTTGAAAAGCATGATGTCATGTAATTAGCCCATTTGGAAAAGGAAATACAAGAAAAAGTATTTTCAGATTTCAAAACAAGTACAACTGTTCCCTCAATTTATGTTCTATATCACCCTGAATAAAGTTTTTAAAACACATATCTGCAATCCATACTCTTCCCTGTTAATAAATTAGTTTTTCTGCTCTCCTCCCTTCTAGAACAAGTAGGTAAGGTATTTTCTTTTTGCTTTTTATTCTGCACTGTTTTAACATTACCTAAAACCACAATGGCATAACTCCACCTAGTTTTATTTCCTCTTCATTGTGTCCTCTGTGCTTAATCCTACCTCTTCCTTATACCTGTCGCTTGTAATGAATGTGTTAGTTACTGTTTCCCAGAAACAGTATTTGTCAAAGCTCTCCTAAGAAACTCCCTATCTCAGGCATACCCAATGTATGCTTTTTAGGGCAGTTCTATTTAATCACATTTTCCAAGCAAAAGGGAAATTCAGACAGGATGCATTTTCTACAATATTTATTACTAGTATTTTATAACATGCTTTCTCTAATGGTTATAAAATGTGTACAGTGAGAAGTCTCAAAATTGTTATGAATTAGACATTTCACTTAGTCTGGTAGCTTCCTCTTTCTGAGATCTATCTGTGTATTAGTCTGAGATGCTCAACTGTTAGGTAGTCTAAATAATGAGTCTAAATAAAATGATTTATATAGATAACTACTATGTAGATCATAAGAAAATATTTTCCTAAAGCCATCTTAAGATGCTATAGGAAACTGAATTTTATTGTTGTCTATTGCCTTAATAGATTTTCCCCCTTCTATGGCTGTTCTCTTCCTGCCAAAACAACAAAGGAATTTCTTTTGGTTTTTTTTAAAAAAAAAAAAACACAGCAGAAACTCTACTATAGAGCCATAAGAACAAAAAATGCATGGTATTGGCACAAAAACAGACCAGAAGATCAGTAGAATAGAAGACCCAGAAATAGAACCACATACCGATAGTCAACTTGTATTTGACAAAGAAGCCAAAGATATACAGTGGAACAAACACACTCTATTCAATTATCGGTACTGGCAAAACTGGGCAGCCACATGCAGAAAACTAAAAATTGACCCTAGCCTTTCGCCATGCACAAGCATTAACTCAAAGGGGATCAAAGACCTCAATGTCAGACCAGAAACCGTGAAACTGCTACATGATAGAGTTGGAGAGACACTGGAACTCATAGGCACAGGCAAAAGATTCCTGAACAGAATCACAGGGTCACAACAGATTGGAGAGAGACTCGATAAATGGGACTACCTAAAAATAAAAACTTTCTGCACATTCAAAAGCATAGCTACAAAAGTAGAGAGACAGCCAACCAGCTGGAAAAAGATATTTACCAATAATACATCTGACAAATGCTTAATATCCAGTATCTACAGGGAACTCAAGAAACTAATCCCCCCCCCCAAAAAAAAGCCAACAAACCATTCACTAAATGGGCAAGGAACTAAAGAGAGACTTATCAAAAGAAGAGATTAAAATGCCAGAAAAGCATATGAGAAAAATGTTCATCATCCATGGTCATAAAGGAAATGCAAATAAAAACAACCCTAAGATACCACCTTACCCCAACAAGAATGGCCACGATTTTGAACTCAGATAATGACAGTTGCTGGCGGGGTTGTGGAGAAAAAGGAACCCTACTACACTGCTGGTGGGATTGTAAACTAGTTCAGACACTCTGGAAAGCAGTGTGGAGGTTTCTTAAAGAACTGAAAATTGACCTTCCCTACAATCCTGCCATACCACTTCTGGGCATCTACCGTGAACATCAGAACCCAAGATATGATAAGGACACCTGTTCAGCTATGTTCATCTCTGCACTATTCACAATAGCCAGGTGCTGGAAACAATCCAAATGAATGGATATAGAAAATGTGGTATATATATATATATATACAATGGAATTCTACATAGCCAATAGACAAGATAAAATAATGGCATTTGCAGTGGATGAATCTAGAGCAATTCATGTTGAGTGAGACAAGTCAAGAACAAAGAAACAAAAGGCGCATGGTATCCTTAATATGTGGCTATTAGATCCAAACAGTACAAGTGCAAGGACTCAATATTTGCATACCCAATGTTATGGACATGGTATTGGAAATATAAACATAACTACATAGACATAAAAACCTATGACTCTATAGACATAATGTTTTATTTCATAAATTAATATGTATCTATAATATACAAATCCTTAGCCTAATTTTGATTATGTTCTAAACACTAAGTGCCAGTGATTGTATATAGAGACTCCCTTCTTGAACACTTGTTTGCTAAACATGTCATTTGAAATATGATGTAAAAATCGATGTTAATAAATTCTGTAATTAAAAAAAAGTAAAAAAAAAAAACCACAGCAGGTTGGGAGGTGGAGGTGAGAATGTTGAAAGGAATGACATTGATCAGGAAGCACTGTATTCATAAGCTATTTTGTTGACTGGCAACTCCTTTGTACTACTACTTAATGATAATTTAAAATATAATTTTAAATGTGTTTAGAAAAAGATCACAGTTATTTATGACAGATTCTAAAAATAATAGATGAAGCTTTGAAATTCTAAACATGAAAACAATCTATTCATGAAATAATTTACTTTTTTACTTACAGAATTCCCTTTCAATCACATTTTTAAGGAAGAAATGTGCATTTCAGGATGAAAACATTGTTAAAAATAATTGTCGATAAATTAAAACTAACCTATATGTTTTTTTCATATATTTTTATTATAATTAATACAAGGGTTACATTATATTCACCAGACAGAAGGTGCATTACTTCACAAACATTGATACCCTTTCTCATGTCTTGGTCCCCATTTCCCTCCCTCAACCCCCCCCCATCTTGTCAAACTAACCCATATGTTTTTCAAAACTATAATTGATTCATTTTTGGACTGAACCTACTCCAACTAAGACTTCATTGCTATTTTGGCACAATTCACCCTAACCAACATGTGCTAATAATGGGGATTGAAAAACTTGCAGTGAATACATTATTCACAATATTCAAATATCAACCTCACTTATAATTTTACCCTCAGTATTCATGATAGGTGCTAGCTCCTACTTTAGATTTCTTCATAACCATTTTCTAGAGGTACTTTATCAGTAAAACCATTCAGCACACAAAAACATAGCTTTTACTTATTAAAATTTGATTTACAAACTATTTAAATAAGATGCATCTAAATTCTGCTATATAAATGAAGAGTGTTAGAACATGTGTTAAATATCAAAGTCCCCAGGGATTATACAATAAGCAACCCTATTTCTGTCCATTGAGAGTTTTCAGACACTACAGGGAAAGCTGGAGCAGAAAGTAGAGAAGCATATTAACTGGCTTCTACCTCCACTTTCTCCTGGGGTTCTGGGCAGCAAAATAATCCTCTGGAAAGGAAACCATGTGGAAATTTGTGAAGTGTGAGGAGCACCTACATTTTACCAAAATTATGCAGTTTTACTTGTTGCTAATGAAAACAATACCATATGCAATTCTATTTTTCTATAAATTCTATTACATTATAATGTCCTTCATTGATAAGCCATGAAAAAATGCTATGACTTATTTCCCTAAGATTTCAAGTCAATTATAAGTTTATATTCTTTCCTATAAGAAAAACCTTGCTAAATTCTAGTTTTCTTATTTTTATTTTACATTTTTTTAGTTTTTGAAAATTTCTCGGGCTCTTTAAGAACCTTTCCACATCAAACAGTAGTAGAGTTTGGTTGAGAGAACTAGAAACAAAAAATTAAATTTGAAAAGCAGTGCTTTATAAACCTAAAAGATATTTCTTGTCTCCTAGTTAAATTTTCAAGACTTCATCTCCCCCCAAAAAATCCCATTTACCTGTACATAATGTTCTGACTGTTGAGGTGGTATCGAGGGTAATGTGATGAGGGTGATGAGGGTGATTATAGTGGTGACAGATTTGAGAATCTTCTGGTATTGAATCCAGTACTGATTGGCTGGATTTTTTTTTCTGGGCTGGGTGAAATGTAAAGAACCTGTAAGATGTAACTTGTCTGACTTATGTTAATAACAATCACATTTTCAGTGGTTCCAAGACAGGAGTCATACAAGGAAAACAATTTCTCTTAACTTGATATTTAGAAATAATAATAATAATAATAGCTCAGTATGGATTTGTCATCCAAGAGGTCCACCCAAGAAATAGCTTTGTGATAAATAAGGATAATCCTAACTCTGTGTTTCACCAATTCCATTAGGCTCGCTTGTTCTTCCTCAATAAAAAACAGGCATCACTAGACAGAAACTGGGCAAATGACTTTTGATGATATATCAATTTTAATATAACTAACCTGTCATCATGGAATGGAATTCTATTTAATTGTGATTTCTCCTTGCTTTATCTGAGAATAATCATCCTTTTTACATATTTGGGGGAAATTTGGATTTTTATTTTTGAGTCTTGTTTATAAGGTTATCCTGTGTTGCTATTAGGTTATTAATATTTTGGTTTTTATTTACTTATTCTGGATGTTATAAGCTACGTACATCTATTTAAGAATCTCAGGGCACCTGATGCGGTGGCTCACACCTGTAATCCTAGCTAATCAGAATGCTGAGATATGAGGATCCCGGTTCAAAGCCAGCCTGGGAACCACTTAATCTCAAGGATAGGGTGGTTGCCTTGAGCTGAAGAGCTCAGGGACAGTACCCAGGCCTGGAGTTCAAGCCCCATGACCTACAAATACAAAAAAATAAAAATAAAAATGAATCGCAAGGAACATAATGCAAGTCTCAGAATATTTTGTTATTTAATGAGATTTTTTTTTTGGTTGGTGGTGGGGCTTGAACTCTGGGCCTGGGCACTGTGCCTAAGCTCTTCAGCTCAAAGCTAGCACTCTACCACTTGAGTCACAGTGCCACTTCCAATTTTCTGTCTGTTAATTGGAGATAAGAGTCCTACAAACATTAGTGCTTGAGCTGGCTTTGAACCTAGATCCTCAGATCTCAATTTCCTGAATAACTAAGATTATAGGCATGAGCCATTGGTGCCTGGCTTACTGGGATCTTTTTATACACTGGAATTTTATTCTTTTATTCTTACTAGTGTTAATTGAGCATATCTTTCTTTTTTGTGTTTTGTGCAATGAAGCATAAAGTATTAAGAATTCTTTTTCATTAATTTCTTTTTTTCATATATTTTTATTGTAATTAATAGAACGGTTACATGATATTTACCAGATAGATGGTGCATTAATTCCCATACATTGATACCCTTTCACATGTCTTGGTCCCCATTTCCCTCCCCCCCCCCACCCACACCCCTCATCTTGTTTTCCCCCTACCCTATCCAATTTCAAATAACCAAATACAAATATATCCGATATATCAGGTAACAAAGTGAGATAGTGTAACAATATGAGATAACCAAGGGGCAGCAAAAGTGGTGAGAGATAACATAGTACCTTAAGAACAACAATCATTCATTATATGGCTTATGTTTCTATATCCTAGAGATATAGAAATATTTAGCATCCTACTATATGCGGCGCCCGACACCCCTGACCAGCAGGGAAGAACGGACACCACCCGAGGATCCTTCTCGTATCACGCTTTTAATGAAGAGCCACTTGGTTAAAGGGAGAGCTGAAGCAGAGGGGCCCTGGGCAGGGAAATGCAGCTGCTTATATAAGCCCAAGGAACAAGGGGCTCTCTACCATTGGCTACTCTGTTGCTAAGGCCGTTTTGAGACTCGGGATTGGTCACGCCCTTTTTCGTCATGCGCAGACTGAAGAGCAACTTGATACTTAGTAACGAGTAAAGGCCTCGCACTCACATACCAAATAAGTTACAAGGAGCGAGGCAGGAAACAGGTGCCATCCGGCTCCCCACATCTCCCCCCTTTTGTTTTATAGCTGCAAGCCAACATGCCTGTTGTGAAGAGAGTAGAGGTGCTGTCCTCCAAAGTAAAATTCGAGGTCTAGAGGAGTGACCCAGGAGGCCAACCCTGGATCCCTCCCCTCCAGGTTCTCTATCCCCTTTGTGGAGATGGGCTAGGGGCGCAAGCCCATATGCTGACGCACATGCTCTCCCTGACCTGTTAGGGTCAGGAGTGGTACTTTGTCCAGCATTTCACAACTCTTGGCTGTCCATACTCCTATTCCTCGTGCAATAGACCGAGGTCTCGAGGGTGCAAAGGCAGTACAGGGCACTTTTAGTTGGCCTTTAAAACCGCAAGCCAAATCTGGGGGGAGTGTCCCTGCTCCAAGGCAGTGAGTGCATGACCAAGCATTGCTCTCTATGGCGAGACCTCATTCGGCAGAGCAACCAAAGGCTAAAGACACAAAATCCAAAGCAAACTGCAACAAACATTCACAGGAACTGGAACAAATGTAGGCATTCTCATAACAACGGCTCCAGCACTCAATTTACACTCTATGGCAGAACAATTTGAAGCTTTAAAGAGTAAAAACATAAACAGGAAGGTCCGCCTCTGGAACAAGTGCAGAAAACCCCACAACCCTTCCCTTGCCAAAACTATACATTAATCAAAGCGACCCAATTTTTGAACACAGGAGGACAGATTTTTTTGACAGGGTAAGGCATAGGGAACCTTGCAGTTACCCTTTTCCTCAGAATACGGTACATAGGGAAGTTGCACAAAGGGGAAAACGGAAGATGCATTAGTCACAGGCATTGGTAATGGAAAGGTCTTCATCACTGCCCACATTGGTTTTTTCTTCTGGTCCTTCTTCTGGTCCATTGTCCAACATTGTGGCAGCAGAAGAAATGTCAGAAGGATTCTCCCCAGGATTTTGCTTAGCCTCATCCTCTTTGGGTTTCTGGCTTTCTTCCAATATTCTCACAAGGCGCTGCGGTACCCAATGGGGGGAATCTTGTCCCTGTGGAAAAACACAAACAGCTCCCCTGGATCTCTGTATTACAGGATCCGGTCCATACCATTTATTATCAATAACATTTTTCCACATTACTTTTTGTGTGAGTGGTATCGCCATTTTACTGGCATGTCGATCAGCAGCTGATTGTCCGTTGTCATCCACTGTTACATAATTTAAGGTAAACAGTGCAATGGCCAGCCTTTCTCTGGGGGAGGCATCTCGGCCTATTCCCTCCTTTTGTTTAAATAAAAGTTGTTTAAGAGTCCTATTAGCACGTTCCACAATTCCCTGACCCTGGGGATTATAGGGAAGGCCAGTAGAATGAACCACCTGCATTTGAGTGCAAAAGGAGCGAAATCCAGCAGAGGCATAAGCAGGGCCATTATCTGTTTTTAATTTTTAATTCTTTGTTTTAAATATGCACAATAAAATTGGCGCTAATGGATTCACACGCAAGAGTTGTGCGTTTTCTATGGCCTGTTCAAGACGCTGAATGGAACTCTTAGCCTGAACAGTCAATTTTCTAGGTGAGGTAACATCCGGATCTCCCTCCAATAAGGAAAAGAGGGGCAACAATTCAGAGCGAGGGACATTAAGAAAATTTCGCACCCAATTTACGTCCCCCATTAATTTTTGAAAATCATGAAGGGTATGCAAATGCTTTGTTTTCAAGACGACCTTTTGGGGTGTCACAGCTATGGGAGAAATTATGGAACCTAAAAACTGAACCTTTTCTGAAAATTGCACCTTTTCTGGTGCCAAGTTTAAGCCTGCCTCTGCAAGGAGTTTAGACAACTTACTAAATACCTGAAAGAGAATATTTTGTTCAGGGGCAGCTATTAAAATATCATCCATATAGTGAAAAATTCTAACAATGGGAAATTGCCGTCTCACAGGGGAAAGAACTGTGTAATGAGGACAGCCTGCCAGCGCATTCTCCCTATGTCGGGCAGCGGCCAAATCGGCTGCGGAAGCACAATAATGAAGGTACTGGCCGTGTGTCAGGCAAGCACGTCCAACTTCATACCAGTCCGTTGGAGTCATGCTGGTAGTCTGCAATCGACGAACCAAAGCAATGGTGTAATTTGCAGAATGGCCATAATTTTGTACAGCGGCCATGAGATCCTTTAAAGCTTTGTAAGAAACTGGCTCAAAAACTCTCTGTCCAGTAATGGGATTTTCAAAAACAGGAAAAGCAGAGGCCAACCGAGACCAGGTGCGGGCCTTGATAAAGGAACTTCCCTTTTTCGGGGCGTAGGGAGGCGGGGCAGAGGGGGCAGGGCGGGAAACGTCCTGACCACTCCCTGCGCCTAATTCCCCCCAGGAGCCGTATCTGTCTGCCTCATCTTCCTCTTCATCTGAGCTTAGTTCCTCAGGGGATCCTTCCTCCTCATTTCCTATCCTTCGGTCTGCCTCCTCTGCATCCTGTTCATGCAAAGTCAGGGCTGAGAATTGGTTATTATGTTTTCTCTTTCCTCTTCCTTCCTCCTGCACCATACTTTGTGAGGGCTGCAGTCCCTCAATTTTTTTCCTTTTCCTTTCGGGTTTCTTTTGTTTACTTTCCTTTTCATTTTTTACTTTACCTTGGGGCCCTACTACCTCTCCCTCCTTATATGAAGATTCTGAAGGACTACCCTGATGCTTAATTAATGCCTTCCCCCCTTCAAACACAAACCACAGGAGAAGAACAATGGGAAGCACCCAGATAGGGTCTTGCCAGAACCACATACCTCGGAGAGAGTCCTCTTCACGTGTCAAGTTCTGGATCCTCTTCAGCCCCTCCGCAGGTCCCGGGTTTCCGGCACCAGTTGCGGCGCCCGACACCCCTGACCAGCAGGGAAGAACGGACACCACCCGAGGATCCTTCTCGTATCACGCTTTATTGAAGAGCCACTTGATTGAGGGGAGAGCTGAAGCAGAGGGGCCCTGGGCAGGGAAATGCAGCTGCTTATATAAGCCCAAGGAACAAGGGGCTCTCTACCATTGGCTACTCTGTTGCTAAGGCCGTTTTGAGACTCGGGATTGGTCACGCCCTTTTTCGTCATGCGCAGACTGAAGAGCAACTTGATACTTAGTAACGAGTAAAGGCCTCGCACTCACATACCAAATAAGTTACAAGGAGCGAGGCAGGAAACAGGTGCTATCCGGCTCCCCACAACTATATGGCCTTTTGTATCAAGGTTTTGCTCTATTGCAAATCTCTGCTAGGAGAGCCCAAGGTTTCTACTGATTATGACAAATGAGAGAAACCATTGAGCTTAAGTTCCTTTGAGTCTGGCTTACTTCACTTAATATGTTTTTTTTCTAAGTCTTTCCACTTCCTAACAAATGGGGCAATGTCATTCTTTCTGACAGCAGCATAGAATTCCATTGTGTATAAATACCACTTCTTGTTGATCCACTCATCAACTGAGGGACATCTAGGTTGGTTCCATATCTTTGTTATGGTAAATAGTGCTGCAATGAACATTGTTGTGCTGGTGGATTTAGTATGTCTTTGTTTCTGGACTTTCTCATTAATTTCTTTAAACTGTTTTGTTTTTTGTCAAAAATTTATTAGTTCTTTTTTATTCAGAAGTTCCAAAATTATTGTACTGACATGAAATAATTTAATTTTATGCTTTAAATTTTTACTATTCATTTCTTATGAATAACTGACCCTCTCACAAATAATAGAGCTCATTGTTTATCCACTGATGTGTGAGATCTCCTCTTATCCAAATCAGCTTCCTTCCTTAGCTCCTCATTCTGTCGTGTTGGCTAGGTAGTTTTAATGACTCCTATAGACAGATATTGTCAATTGTTTTCTGGAATGAGATGAATATTCAACGTTTGAGACTGTGCAGGCCATATGATCTCTGCAGCATTTGTTCAATTCCACTATTGTTGCCCAGAAGCATCTACTATAAACAGTAATGTAAAAATGCTAAGTAGGAGGCTGAGGCAGGAAGATTGTGAGTTTGAGTCTGGTTAGGGCAAAGGTCACTAAACTGTACCTCAAAAACATAATTAATAATTAAAACAAAAAGACTGGAGTTGTGGCTTCAGTTACAGAGATCTCCCTAATGAGCATGGGTTCAATTCTCACTACAAAAAAGAAAAAAAATATTTTTATTGTAACAGTGGTATGCAGAGGGGTTACAGTTATAGAAGTCATTTCTTTTTGGACATGTCACCCTTCCCTCACTCTCACCCGGGTTTTCCCTCTCATCCCAACCCACAAATTGCATAATTTTCTAGTGACTAGTGAGTATCACTGCTGCATTTGTTCACTTTTTGTCCCTTCATTTCTGTGTCCCTCTCCTTACCCACCCAAAGACAGACAAACAAACAAACAAGACAAAAGGAAAAGAAAACAAAAACACCAACACAGAAAAAAAACAAACAAACATAGCCTCTTGTTTTTGTTTCCTGGAGTTCATTTCGATACATACTAGTAAATCATGATTTCTGAGATAGGATCTCTGCCTTTTTCTTTTGCTTCTTGCAATTATATTGGTAAGTCTTACCCTTCTGCCTATGATTTAGATAAGTGTGCTCCAGATCCTCATGTGAGACTGGACTGATGGCTTAGCTTTTGAGGCGTTGGTGGAAGTCCTTTAGTTGTTGGGTGGAGCACGACTTTGAAAGGACTACAGGAATGAAGCTCCTTCCGCTTCCCCTATTTTCACCTCTCAGCCCAAGAAAGGAATGATTTTGCTGCTGTCATAATACACTGCTTTGCCCCAGGCCCCAAAGCATCAGAGCCAACCAATCATAAACTGAGATTCCCCCAACGTAGCACCCAAAATAAACCTTTCCACTTCCTAAGCTGATCTTTTCAATATTTGTTTCAGTAACACAGCTGATATACTTCTATTCTGCTATATTTAGGGCTGGGGGGATTATTTAAATCCAATTTCATCACCAGAAAAGAAAAGTAAAACATATAAGCATTTTGGGATTTTTGATAGAAAATTCTATTTTTTGCATGAAATACCTTGGAAAACTTCAACTTTTTTTAACATGATGTATGATGCATGATTTTTTTAATCATGTGCACAACTTATCTGTACAGTCTTTTCTATTAAATCTTACCATTTTGTAATTTCACTCCAAATGCAATGGGTCACATATATTTTAGATTTTCTTTTAATTGTTTAGGGTTCTTCTTGTTTTCTTTTCTTTTTTTCTTTTTTTCACTAATTGTGGGGCTTGAACTCAGATCCTGGGCATTGTCCTTAGGCTTTCTCAAGGCTAGAACTCTACCATTTAAGCCACCACTTCCAGCTTCTTCTGTATATGTGATACTAAGGAATTGAACCCAGGGTTTTGTGCTAGGCAAGCACTCTACCAGTAGGCCATGCTCCCAGCCTGTTTAGGGTTTTTCTTACCAATCATGAATTATTTTGAGTTTGTTTTCTAGTTGATAATCGCTAGTGTTTAAAAACTTCTAGTATTGATAGGTGTCCATAGAAAATATATGCCCCCCCCCCGCCAAAAAAAAAAAAAAAAAACACTTGGCTTTCTGTCTGACCTCTCCTTGCTGCCACTGATCCATGGGCTGGTCAGTAACCCCTGGCAGATGACACACCCAGCACAGGGTTTTCCTTTCACTGATCAGCTTTCCATTTGTTTCTACTTGTTTGGAATTATCTTCCATTGGCTTCACATAATTGGTTTTTCTAAATATTATATTATTCGCTCTAGGATGTTAAGTACTCTTCCCTTACTGAAAATAGAATTCTTTACTGGAAGCTTTTTTAAAGCACCACATGTTTTTTACCCTGGTATCGGGGTTCATGACTGTAATCCTAGTTACTCGGGAGGCAAAAATAAAGACCATGGTCCAAGACTAGACAAAAATAAATTCATGAGACCCAATCCCCACTCACCAAACTGCTCGATATGGTGATGCTCAGCTGTCATCACAGCTGTGATGGGAAGCATAACTCATATTGTAATCCAGGACAGCCTAGACAAACTAGTGAGATCCAATCTCAAAACTAACTCGACCAGCCAGGATCAAGTGGCTCATAACTATGATCTTAGCTCTTCAAGAGAATATGATCTGGAGGATTGTGGTTCAAAACCAGTCCAGAGCCAGGCACCAGTGGCTCACACCTATAATCCTAGCTACTCAACAAGATGCGATCTGAGGATTGCAGTTCATAGCCAGCCCTGGCAGGAAAGTCTGTAGACTCTTACCTCCAATAAAGTACTCAGAAAAAGTTGGAACTAGAGTTGTGGCTCAAGTGGAGAGTGCTTCCCCTGAGCAAAAAGATGCTCAAGGACAGCAGCCAGGCCCAGACTGGGGAAAAAAACAACAAGAACAAAACAACAAAAATAGTACAGGCAGAAATGTCAACAACACTCTACAATGAAGCAGCAAAATCCTGGTCTAGAGGTATAGGTGAGGTGGTAAAGAGCCAGTCTTAAACTGTCTAGCCAAGAGACTTTGTGACATAATGTTCAAGACCCCAAACCACTGAATTCAAGCCCCAGAACTAACAATCAGTTAGTCAACCACCAAATCCAAAAACTGGCTTAGAAACTCAATTACTAGAGCACCTGCCTAGCATTCATGAAATCCTGAGCCCAAATCCCAGTATCATTAATCAAATAGTATTTCTTAATTTTCACTTAAAATTTATAAATTATAGTCAGGCACAAGTGGCTTGTGCCTGTAATCCTAGCTACTCAGGAAGCTGAGATCTGAGGATCACAGTTCAAAGCCAGCCTGGTCATGAAAGTCCTAGAGATTCTTTTTTTTTTTTTTTTTTTTTTTTTTTTTTTGCCAGTCCTGGGCTTGAGCTCAGGGCCTGAGCACTGTCCTTGGACTTTCTTAAGGCTAGACTCTACCACTTGAGCCTCAGCACCACTTCCGGCTTTTTTCTATGTACGTGGTACCAAGGAATCGAACCCGGGTTTTTATGCATGCTAGGCAAGCACTTTAACCACTAGGCCAAACTCCCGGCACAGTCCTAGAGACTCTTATCGCCAATTAACTACCAGAAAACCAGAAATGGCACTGTGGCTCAAGTGGTAGAGCACTAGCCTTGAGCTGGAGAGCTCAGGGACAATGCCCAGGCCAGTGTTCAAGCCCTACAACTACCAAAAAAGGAGTTACATATATATGCATATCTATACATATACATATATACATATATATATTGCTTTGAGTTTTAGTGTGTTAAACATTTGCCCATGTGGTATAAGAATTTTCTTTTTATTGTCTTTCATGTTTTCTTCTAGAAACTTTAATATGCTAGCCTTTGCAGTTAGGTCAACAATGCACATAGAATTGATTTGAGTGTATATGACAAAGAAATAGTAAAGGTCAACTTATTTTTTCTAGGTAGATAACGTTGACCTAATTCTAAAAACTTAATATGCACTTTGCACGTAGATGAATAATTCACCTAGAATTGGCTCTTTTGTATATTATAAAGAAAAGGTAAGGTCCCATTATTTTTTTCTAGGTGGATATAACTGACCTAGACACATACTTTTATATACTTCATTGCAATGCCATCTAATACAAACTAAATTTAGACCCTGGTTCTGAGCTCTTTGGTGTTTCTTTACTATTTTGTGGCACACTGTAATGTCCTATTATCTTGGTAAATACATATTTTCCCTTTTTAAAGTTACCTTAGATATTTTCAGTTCAATGTTTTTCCTTATAAATATTAATATTATTAATCATTTTTCAAAATGTAATTCCTAGAATTGTATCGGCATTGAACTGAATCTACAGTTATATTAGAGTATAATAAAATGCTGAAGCTCAATCCATGATTTAGATTTTCTATATTTTTCTATATTTTCTATCAATAGTATTGTGTGCACATGTGCCATTCCAGTGATTTCACTCAGGACCTGGGTGCTGTCCCTGACCTTTACAGCTCAAGACTAATAATGCTCTACCACTAAAGCCAACCTCCACTTCTGGTTTTTAAAAAGTAAAAGGAATAGCAACTTAAACCAAAGAAAAGTATGTATGTCTTGTTTCGTTTATGTCTTGTTTGAATCCATCATTTTTTCATTTGAATCTTCATTCTTTTTTTTCTTTTTTGGCCAGTCTTGGGCCTTATACTCAGTGTCTGAGCACTATCCTTGAGCTTTCTATTTTTTTTTCCAGTCCTGAGCTTGGGCTCAGGGCCTGAGCACTGTCCCTGGATTTTCTCAAGGTTAGGGCTCTACCACTTGAGCCACAGCACCACTTCTGGCTTTTTGCTACGTATGTGGTACTGAGGAATAGAACCTGGGTCTTCGTGCATGCTAAGCAAGCACTCTACCACTAGGCCAAACTCCTGGCCCAATGTCATTGAGCTTTCTGAAGGCGAGAGCTCTACCCCTTGAGCCACAGCACCATTTCCAGCTTTTTCCTATGTATGTGGTACCAAGGAATCGAACCTAGGTCTTCGTGCATGCTAGGCGAGCACTCTACCACTAGGCCAAACTCACAGCACTGAATCTTCATTCTTTAAATGAGTTATAGCATGCATACTTATTCCAAGAACACTTCTAAAAACCAGATTACAGTGTCAATTCAACTATCAAGTCTCAATGTCAGCATGCATAAAAGTCAAATTCTCTGATGCAACTGAGTTCTCTGGCCTGTGTCAGCACTTTTCTCTCCCTGGATTTGTATTTTCCAAAATGTTTTATTATAAAATTCTCAATCCTCAGAAATTCTTAAAACCTAACTTAAAATTGGAATTTCTGAAAATATTCTGACACCCACTAACATTTTCTGGTATAAAATTGCACATACCAATACCACACATTAACATTTTCTGATATAAAATACCACATACCAATTATATATTATTCTATTTGCACCATGTTTGTCTTGTCAAATAAATTATAATCTTCTGAAGTATGGAGTTTATGTTTATTTGAATTTCTGTGCCTCCAACATTTCTTATAAATACATAGATTGACTGATTCTTACCACATAGAAAGAAAGACCACTTTTCTCCGGTGTATCCATATACTAAATGATTCTTACCGGTACTGTCTTCTTTTCTATTAATGAAGATGAATTTTAGGTAACCTGACTGGCAAACTAACAGAGACCATTTTGTTTATTATAGTTCTATTATTTTCATTTCTTTTTAATGTTTTATTCATTTCATTTTTTTTCCAATACTGGGATTTGAAATCACGTTCTCCTGCTTGCTCAGCTTGCTTGCTCAAGGCTGGTAGTCTACCATTTGAATCAAGCCTCTGCTTCTTAATCCTTCATCTTTAGGATAGATTTAAACAGATGATATAGTAAACTCTGTCATTGGAATAGACAAGATCATAAATTCATCCAAAATTGAAAATATTATCAGGAAAAAAATGCCTTTAATATATCTCACCTACCAGGAACTCACATAGTAAAATATCTACTGTTTATCATTCTGCTCCTTTTTCTGACTGAACTGTGGTTCGTAGATACTTTCCTGCATCAAAAGAAAACACCATATCCATATTTTGTTAGTCTGGAAAACAGATTAAAATTCAGAAGTTGAAGTATGGTTTCTATTGAATATATTGTCTCCACCCCATCACAAAGCAAAAAAACAAAAAGAAAGCCAATTTTCATAAGCCAGGAACTGGCTAAATGGTAGATGACAGACAGATACATACATACATACATACATACATACATACATACATACATGTAATATAACAAATGAAATTAGATTTATTATGAAGAATTAGTTCATCCAATTCCTAGGCTGAAAATTTTCACCCTTAGCCATGTGCAAACTGAAAACCAGCAAAGCCAATAGTATTATTCAGTCCAAGTCTGAAGGCCTGCGATGCAAGAGAGCTCCAGTCAGAGGGGAGAAGAGAGAGATGAGGCATACCACCAGACACAGTCTGCCTTTGGTTATGTTCAGGCTTTTAAAAGACTGCTGCAAGCATGCTCTGATCTGGGAGGGCAATCTACTTTACTGAGCCTGCTGATTCAGAGGATAATCTCATCAGGAAACGTCTCACAGACACACCTGACAATCATGTGGATCTGGGAAACACTGTGACTCAACTTGACACCTAAAGTTAGTCTTCATAAGCAGTTTCACGGTTTTAAGGGAGACTCTGAGAAAAGATCATGAAAAGAGCCAGGACAGCCACACTGGTCAGGCTGAGAGCAGCAGCTGGTAGAGGACATGAAGTCAAGATCATTTCTTCTCTTTTGAAGATCAAAGCAATGACAAAAGAACAGTGGTCCATAACCATACAGGAGAAGGAGAAAAGATTTGCTGGAGTGGGTTGCTTAAGTAGATGAAGGGTCTGGCCTGGAGTAGAGGCTTGACTTTAGATCAGAGCACCTTGGCAAGATGCAGGGCCAGCTGATAGGAGGTGAGTAGAGAAGCAGAAGGGACAAGAACACTTTAAAGTTCCTTTTTTTTTTGAGAGAGAGAGAGAGAGAGAGAGAGAGAGAGAGAGAGAGAGAGAGAGAGAGAGAGAGAGAGGGAGGGAGGGAGGGAGGGAGGGAGGGAGGGAGGGAGGGAGAGAGAGAGAGAGAGAGAGAGAGAGTCTCAAAAGTTGGCCTGGAAAACTCTTTGTAGCCCAGTCTGGCCTCAAATGTGCTATCTTCCTGCCTCTTCCTCCACCTCCTAAATGCTGAGCTTACAAGGATGTACCACCATAGCTGGCAGATAACCCCTCCTTGATTGCATTATACTGTATATATAATGTTTAGCATTTCCATTGCCAGAAACGAAACAATATACAAAAGCATACTGTAGTATATCCCACTTCTATGTGCATACCTAATCTATAATCACCTGAAAAATTTAAAAATATATATTCTTAGCAGTAAAGAATTTCAGAAGAGATTATCTCCTACTTGAGGAGGCAAGAAAGGGATTTATGGAGAAGGCAACATTTAAAATAGACTTTAAGCCTCTCTTTACAACCTAACCATTCCATAGTCAAGAAGTATTATCATCTTTTTTTGTTTGTTTTTGTCAGTACTGGGCTTGAGCTCAGGGCCTGAGCACTGACCTTGTATTTTCTCAAGGCTAGAGCTCTACCACTTGAGCCTCAGCACCACTTCCGGCTTTTTTTTTCTATGTACGTGGTACCAAAGAATCAAACCAGGGTCTTCATGCATGCTAGGCCAAACTCCCAGCCCAAGGATTATCATCTTTAAAAACAGAAATAAGTAAAAATAAACCCTCAGAATGAAAAGATATCTTGACTGATATGCCTGGAAAGATCCCAACAAATCTTTTGCTGAATGAGGATTCAGTGAACTAATCCTTTCTTCATTTCAAAACAATTTCACTCAATCTATGACCATCACACATCATATTGTTTGCAAACACCTCTGTTTTATTACTATAACAATTATTTGAGTAAATATTATCTCTGTCCTATAGAAGAGTGATTTAGGCTTATAGTATTTAAATAACAGTTGCGTTGCACAGGTAGTATAAAATCTGGGATTACATTTCAAATCAGTATGTCAATATAGCTATGCAACATTTCAGATAGGTTGCATTCTAAGAAAAGCATCATTAGGTGATTTAATTGGGTGGACATTACAGATGTACATGGCACAGATCAGTCACTAGACACCATGTGTATGAGGCTATTGGTAGCATAATGGCCTATGTTTTATAACGAACTTATTTTTAAAAGTACACAGACCATACTCTAAATTGTACAGCCCGTAAACCATTAATATATGTACTGTCATTACTCATAATGATGACTAGTATCATTTTACTATGTTTTATTATCTTTAATAGCTGTATAAAGGAGTTACCATTCAATAAATCCATTTATAAATACAATGCTTCTTGATCAATATCACCTCTTTCATCATTAAATCCAGGTGTCTTTTTTCCTGTATATTCCTACAGCTTTCAGGTGCCACCTAGTGATCAAAGATTAGAATATACTATACTTGGGGAAATCAATTTAATGGAACACAGAAAATAGTTCGGTTCAAAATGTTCTTATGACAATTCACCATTTTCCCAAGACATTTTATTACATAGAACCATAACAGTTTGCGTGAAATATTTAACACTGTCTATTCCTGTAATTTTGTATCATTAAACTAAATTATGTGTGCTCATGATACTTGAGTAAATCCAAGTCAAACCTTTCCCGTTAATATTGGTTTTCAAGGTGGATATGGTATGATACAGGATAATGAGGAAAAGGAAACAGACAGACAATGAAATTTCACCAATAACACATATATGTCACAGCATTTTTCCTAACTTTAGTCTTAAGTCAATAGGCAAAATTGAGATAAATTCAATATTATGTCTTCCATGGCCCAGTAAGTAGTAATTTTATCGAAACTAAAATTACAAAAGATATCCAGTATTGAGCTTTTGACCTTCGGTCTTATTTCCAGGACATTAACAATTCCTGGTACAGTAAAGGCAAGAGGAATACAGCCTCCGTCCTCTTCCTGGTGTCACCTCCCTCCAACCACCAGCAACGACTGGACTCAATAGCCAGAAGGACGTAGCTACAACCACCTCAAAGTGGAGCACAGGGTTCTAGCACCAAATGCATGACGACAGGCACTCACTAATGCCTCTACCTTATTTCCTTCAGGTTCTATAGCTGGGAAGGCTTCCTGACTGCTCCACTTGGCAATCATCTGGAGTGCTTCTCTTCATTCTCCATTAAATTGCACTATTATTTTTGACACATAAGTGATGCTAATTATTCTTAAACAAATTTTCACTGTAGACTAAAATTTGAAGTGTTTTAATAAATTGAAGGGCATTTCCCCTGTTCCCTTTTTTCATAAATTATCATATTCCAATGTCAAATAGGTAGTTTACATATTTCATGATTAATTATATACACCTTCACTAATGCAATGGTAAACACTGTTTGTTTGCTATAAGTTGTTTAAGAACAAGCATGTTGCATAAGGGTTTTGTATTTGTTATAGTCACAAGAAAATTGAATCCTTCTCACTTTCATCTTTTTAGTTATTTTGCTGATAAAAACAAAAAACTAAAGCTGCATCTTGATTTTTCCATGAGTATTTGCAATTCTTTTTCTTTTTCTTTTTTTTCTTATACTGGGGTTTGAATTCAGGTTTCATATTTATTTAGCTCACTTGTTTGACCAGCACTCTACCACTTGAGCCACATGTCTGGCTTGGTTTTCCTGTCTGTCTGTCTTTCTTTCTTGTTTTTTTTAGAAATCCTTATAATTTTTATTATTAATAATAATAATAATTGTGTTTTATTGTCGGGGTCCCTGTATTTCTTTAACTTCAATTTTCTTCATCATGAAGAGTTGAGCAGTCAGATGTTTTTGTTGCTGGACCTTTTACAATGAATATCATCACTTCCCTTGTTCCACAAAGAAAAATGTTGCAGACTTCTCTGTATATAAAATGTTTTTTTTTCTTTTTATACTTTCTTCTCACATCTCTATCATGTATCTTGAAATTTCCTGAGATGACAGAAACTGATCAAATTAAATCAGGGATGGCTTCTAATACACACACACACACACACACACACACACACACACACACACACACGAGGAGCTTATGTCAGTAAGACAAATTTTTGATGACAGAAATCTTCTGGAAAACACATGAATGCAGATTATGCAGAAACCATCTGGCAGAAAATGTGTTCGGTGAGACTTGGAAGGAAATCATACACAAACAGCTGAGTAAAATGGGTCAGATCTGGGTGATTTGTCAGGCTTCTTCTACAGTTCTGTATCTCCATGGATGGCTGGCACAAAAAAGCTCATGCCATCCCATTGAGTTTTCCTCTTAGATACCAGTGTGGTTAGTGATCCAGTCCCGAAAAGCAGTCACTCTGGTATACACCCCAGGCTTGTTGGGTTGCCCACATTCCTCTCCCCAACTCACGATTCCAGCAAGGTACCAGATATCTCTAGCATCTGAACTGACCAGTGGTCCTCCAGAGTCACCCTACAAGAAAATAGGAAAAGGTTAGCCATTCACAGTCCAGTTCCCCGCTGCACTAAGTTAAGAGTGTAAAGCATGTGGTGATGTTCAAAAGCCTTCAGTGTGCCTGACTACACAAGTGTGTCAACCATATAAAGGAGGAGCTCTGATACCTAAGGAATGGACTCAGTCTCAGGGTTCAGTATGCTGAGACTGGAGAGCAGTACTCTTAATTTATCTGACTCATCAGACTAATAGCCCACTGTATAAGATGCCTCCCTAATGTGCAGCATTATTCATCAGAAAAGGATGAACTGCTGATAAGGAGCACAGACACTGGAGTCAGACACCTGCCCCATTCTTCAGTTCAGGCTTTCCCAATTAACTAGGACCTTTAATTTACCTATCTATAAATGTTCTGAATAATACCTCTAATGACTATCATGAAGTTTTTGTGGCATAGTGAATGTAAAGCTTATCACAGAACAAAATCTAGAAAGTACATATATAAACCCACAGATACCAGTATTTTCTATGGGTCATAGACCAAGGCACTATCTGACTATCTCACAAGATACTAGACCTGGAGGTACTGGTCAGCCGCACGTATTTAGAGCTCTATGAAGCTCTTAATTATTTAACACGGTGTTACATGACGTTTTGAACATGGACTTTGTATATGCAATGTAAGCATCCTACCATGAGTCATACCCCCAGCCCTGGTTTTGTTTTTAATCTTTTGTTATATTTGTTCATTTTGCCAGCTCTGGGGCTTGAACTCAGGGCCTGGGCACTGTCCTTGGACACTTTTTGCTCAAGGCTAGTGCTCTACCATTTGAGCCACAGCACCACTTACAGCTTTGTCTAAGTATGTGGTACCAGGGAATTGAACCCAGGGCTTTGTTCATACAAGGTTAGCACGCTACTACTAGGCTACTCTCCTGGACTGTTATGTTTTTCTGTTTAGAGTTTTATACTTTTTGCAAAAGCTGGTCTCAGAACACAATCCTCCTATCCTCCAGAGCACCAGAGATTTCAGAAAAATCTGAAAAATCCCACGCCTGATCTTCATGCAAATCTTTTTGCAAAACACAGAGTTAGGTTGTGTTTTGTCCCAGGCAAGCAGTGGAAAACTGAAATACAAAGAAATTAATTATTTGTCTTAGATCAAAGGCAGAATTTGGATTAGGATCCAAACCATCTAATTCAAAAGTTCATGTGTGGGGCTGGGAGCATGGCCTAGTAGCAGAGTGTTTGAAAAAAAAAAAAGTTTATGCTTTCTCCCCACATTATACTGATTTTCCTGTAAGTTTTCTTTAATCCTTTTAAAAATACTAATATATATATATATATCAACAGTAGATGAATTTAAAATAAACTGGTTGTAATTTCAAAATCAATTAACCAACAAATATTTGCAGGTACCATTATATGCTGTGGGAAATAAGAATAAGTATAAGCATATGGGCTTTGCATTTTTTTCTTTCTTTCTTCCTTCTTCCTTCTTCCTTCCTTCCTTCTTCCTTTCTTTCTTCCTTTCTTTCTTCCTTTCTTTCTTCCTTTCTTTCTTCCTTCCTTCCTTCCTTCCTTTCTTTCTTTCTTTCTTTCTTTCTTTCTTTCTTTCTTTCTTCTTCCTTCTTCCTTCTTCCTTCCTTCCTTCTTCCTTTCTTTCTTCCTTTCTTTCTTCCTTCCTTCCTTCCTTCCTTCCTTTCTTTCTTTCTTTCTTTCTTTCTTTCTTTCTTTCTTTCTTTCTTTCTTTCTTTCTTTCTTTCTTTCTTTCTTTCTTTCTTCTTTCTTCCTTTTGCCAGTCCTGGGGCCTGAACTTAGGGCCTTGTCACTGTTCTTGAGCTTTCTCAAGTCTAGTACTCTACCACTTGAACCAAAGCACCACTTTCAGCTTTTTTTTTCTATGTATGTGGTACCAAGAAATTGAACCCAGAACTTGGTGCATGCTAGGCAAGCACGCTACCACTAGGCCACACTCTTAGCCTGGGCCTTGCTTCTAGTCTGATTTGCTTACTAAACATAATATGTGTCAGACAAAGCAGTTTGGTAGTAGTAATTTGTATCATTGGAATCCAGACTCATACCCAGGCAGAGATGATGAAAATAAAGAAGACATATTAGTCCAATGGCTTCACTTCCCATAGCTTTTGCTACTTTCCCAGGACCTGGCATGCCCCTTCCCAGAGAGTTCATCACTGGGCTCAATTGGTGCAGGCAGTAAATAATCCGCTTCCTTCCCCCTTACCTTGAGATAACTTTCCACCGGGGCAGTCACAACCATGTAAGGTAAGAGGACCCCCTTAAATTGACCTTCAGTCTGACCAGCACAGGCCTCTTATCTACTACTTGTCATAAATCCTAGCCTGCTGTGATGAAGTCCCTGGACCACAAATCCATACCAGGTCCCTACCTCCTAGTCCTTTCCCTAGATTATAAGTCACCACAGACAAAGGCAGGAGCCTGGCCAATTCCTTTGCTGGCAATAAACTTTTCTGCCTTATGTACCTGGATGTCCACCTGATTTTCTAGCAGGTTAACAACTTACTGAACTCAGACAGAACACCTAAAAAAAATGATGATAAGGAACACATGGATTATAAACAAAGCTTTTGAGAAAGAATTCAAAATTCTGAAAATTAAATTAATTTGCAGTTCTCAAATGGGATAAATCCAAACAAATACAAATTTATGTCAAGACAAATCATAAAATTTCTGAATTCTGAAGTCAACAGGAACAACAACAACGACAACAAAATAAAACACTTGAGCGGCAAGAGAAATGACATCATCACCTGCAAGGGGGAAATAAAATCCCACCGAAGCAGAGTCAGCTCAGAAATTACATAGGCCCTGATTCTAGAGTTGAAAGAAGGCTCTCCATCCAGATTCCATGGCTAACAAAACTATGCTTCAGAAATTAAGAGGAAATAAAGACTAACAAGACAAAGAAATTCTAAGATAATTTTTCCACATCTGACCTATACCAAATGATAGCAAAATGAAGCTTCTAATGCCATGAGAAATTATTTATAGTAATGTTTATGAATAACATATTTTAAAATAAATCATTAAAAAAGGAAAACTTTGGATTCACTTTCCTTCTCAAATCGACTTCTGAATTAGGTACAACAGTTGAAATAAAAGGTGGTCTGGGGTGTAGGGGGAGGGAGGGAAATGGGTACCAAGACATGTGAAAGGGTATCAATGTATGTGAATTAATGCACCTTCTATCTGGCAAATATCATGTAACCCTTTTACTAATTACAATAAAAAAATAAATAAAAGGTGGTCTGTGTGGTTCTTAATAGATAGAGTAAACACTTCAATATTTATATTTGGTCTTTTTTTTTCCCAGTACTGGGACTTGAACTCAGGGCTTGGGCACTGACCTTGAGCTTCTTTTGCTCAGGGCTAGTGCTCTACCACTTGAGCCGCAGCACCACTTCTGGCTTTTTCTGTGTATGTGGTACTGAGAAATCAAGCCCAGGGCTTTGTGCATGCTAGGCAAGCACTCTACCATTAGGCCACACTCCCCTCCCCTTTATATTTGTTAATAGTCAATTTTATCAGAACAGAAGATAAAGAGACTTAAGAAAAGGCAGTTTTTCTATTTTACACTCCACTCAAACTAGTAAATGTTAACAATACCATTAGACCATGATAAATACATACGTATAGATTTGTGTTAATAGAATAAACTTTGTTTCGACTGTAGTGGCAGTTAACACAAACCCATACATCTTGCTCTATTGTCAGTTTCCTAGATTTTTTTAATGTAATGTGTTTATGTGAGGTGTAGAGATTGGAGGAGAAAAAAAAACTAAACAAAGACTATCTATATGACTCCTTGGGGATAGCATCACAATTTTCTGTAAGTTTATAATTATTACTAAAAGAATAAACAGAATATTGGGGGTGGGGAGGAGGGAAATGGGGACCAAGTCATGTGAAAGGGTATCAATGTATGGGAATTAATGCACCATCTATCTGGCAAATATCATGTAACCCTTCTATTAATTACAAAAAAAATATATGAAAAAAAGAACAAACAGAATATTACACATCACCTTATAAAGCAAATCCACTTACCTGACATGCATCTCGTTTTCCTTTTAAGGAGCCAGCACATAACATTGTAGGTGTTATTACACCATTGTAAACTTGGGGCTGATTGCAGGTTTTCAAGTCTATGAGTTCAACTTGAACTTGCCAAAGGTGATTCTGACCATAACCTAAAGGGAAGAAAGTCTTTGTATTCGTAGCATACATATACTTTATAACTTTATAATCTTTCAAAAGTACATAAAGAAGATGATAATAATGAATCTTAGAATGACATGTGTGTTCTACACACAGTAATATTTAGGAATAAGTTTATTTTCCTAACTATTGAAAATAAAGATCTAGGTACTTGGAAAGAAAAGTTTAAATCAAATTTTACTCCATTGCTTTAAATATCACTGGGTGCTGGTGGCTATGGCCTGTAATTCTAACTACTCAGGAGGCTGAGATCTGAGAACTGTAGTTCAAAGTCATCCTTAGCAGAAAAGTCTCCAAGTCCCCATAAGACTCTTATCTCCAGTGAACCAAAAATCAGAGGTGGAGCTGTGTCTCAACGTGATAGAGGGCTGGCCATTAACCACGTACAAAGTCCAGGCTTTGAGTTCAAGCCCCACGACTGACAAAAAGAAAAATACTTTATTTAAATACTTTAATTAAAAGAAAAAAAATTGTAGTGGGGATTAGTGGCCTCATGGTTATCGTAGCTTCACAATTGGGCAGGTTAAAAATCTTTTATCTTTTTAAGAGGCTTATTTCCCTAACCAAAAGTTCAGTGACTAGGTATCAGATTTGCTCTTTCAGATAACTTTTAAAAAAATCATTAATGTAACATTAATAATGTAAGTAATAGTAGACTACCACAAGAAAGAATGCATGTGATCTCTAAACAACATAGAATCTGATTTACCCTTGGTCCATATGACCAAATAACCAACATATATGGGTAAAGTAAGGTTCTGTTTTTTAAATACTTCAGAACATTGACTTAATTGACAATGCTCTGAGCTGCCCACCATCATTTTGAAGTGCTCCAAATCCCGTCACAAACATCTCTTCCCCCGGGCGGAACTCGTGGGTTGAATCAGGAAGACAAACTCTGTGTATTACATTTGTGAAGGGAACGGGCCTAGCAAGCTCTAAGAGGGAAATATCATAGTCATGAGATGGATATTTGTATTTTTCATGGACTATTATCCTCCGGAGGCCCGTTTTCATTTTGGAAGGTTTTATTGTTACTCCGAAGGAAGCAGTCCATCTGCTTGGTTCCTTATACCTGGAGAGAAAAACAACGAAGAATAAATTCTAGTTTACTATGCTATCAGTCTGATGATTTACATGAAATTATTTGGCCCATGGATGTCAATATGTCTTTCTTTCTTTCTTTTTTTTTTCATTTGTCAGTCCTATGTCTTGAACTCAGGGCCTGGGAACTGTCCCAAAAGCCAGTGCTCAAAGCCAGTGCTATCTCATCTTGAGCCTCAGTGCCATTTCCGGTTTTCTGGTAGTTAATTGGAGATGAGACTTTGCTGCTCAAGCTGGCTTTGAACTACAAGGCTCAGATCTCAGCCTCCTGAGGCAGGATTACATGTGGGAGCCACCAGCACCTTTCCATGTCTATTTTGTTGTTGTTGTTGTTGTTGTTGTTGTTGTATATGTGCTTTTGTTTTTGTTTTTGGAAGTCCTGGGGCTTGAACTCAGGTCTGGATATTGTCTCTGCGTACTCTACCATTTGAGCCAAAACACCACTTTTGGCTTTTTCTGTTTCTGTGGTACTGAAGAATTAAACCCAGGGCTTCCTGCATGCTAGGCAAATACTCTACCACGAAGCCACATTCTCACCCCCCCCCATGTCTTTCTTTTAAAAGAAATAGTTTCTACTGATAAAAATAATCATTTTATAATTAAGAACCATGCTCATGCTTGAGATTTTGTTAAGTCATTCATACTACTTTATTTATCAGCCACCTATTTCAAAACCTAGAGTCTTTGGACATTTGGGGATATGAATGATTACAAGGTACGTATGGAAATGGGATACTGTGAAGAATGAAAACACCATAGTCCTCTATCAAAAAAATTTACATTTGTATTATTTGAAAAACAGAGGCCACAGAATAATTTAACGAAGTATTAGTACTCTATAAATTGTAGAAATTTTGGCACTGGGTTGAGAAATCTATCATTCCTTATAATATTTCTAGTTAATCTCCTCACTTGTATAATTTGTTACTTCCGATTTCATTTTTGTCCAATGGGTAATTTCCCCATTGAGATCAAACCTGCAACCACCAGCCTCTGTTTCTTACACAGATAGTAAGTGGATAAAGAACTCTTCTCATTGACATCAAGCTCCAAGTTCAAACCTAACTTTAAAGTTTCTACTTTCTTTGACAAATTAATTTGTGTTTGACAATGTACATTATCGTTGAATCATGTACATTAGTGCTATCTCATATCCAAACCATAAAACCTCTCACTAAATACCTCCTTCCCTCTGTGATAAGTGTGTGATCTTCAATTTATGTGAAATTCACCCTCTCAAACTTGATATTCTTCCTAAACTTGTCATGTAAAACACAATATCCTTTGTTCACCTCGATCCTCCTTGAGGTTTAGGACTTACATTCGAAAGCAATGAGCAGCGCTCACAAGCCAGGTGTTACTAATCAGCGTCGCTCCACAGCGATGGGCCCCATCCCACTGCAAGCTAGCCTGCCAGGGCCATTCTCCCTCTTCTACCTGTGTCCCACCAACAATTCTGAGACTTTCTTTGGTAGCTCTACTTCTCCTGGTCCCACAGCCTGCCGATGACAGACAATGCATTAATTAGCAGTTGTTTTTATCATAAATTTCTTTTAGATCATGCTCTAATAGGATCAAACATGTCTTTGTTTCCTCCCTTTCTAGAATCCTTAACATTCTTTTGTTAACTCTGAGTCATCTTGTAAGATTTAAATTACACATTAACTTCTCCAATCATGGCTCCTTTATTTCCCTGCTTCTAAACTGAATGACTTATAACTTCCTTGATGCAATAATAATAGTAGTAATAGTGGTAGTAATAATAATAAACACAAATTTTCTGTCTGTGATTGTGTTATGCTTTTAGTCTTCAATTTATATAGAGTTTCTGTCTTGATACCATTTTGACATTTTGAACCACATAATTCTTTGTCGTAGGTTACTGTCTTGTACATCATAGAGTACTTTATAGTATTCCAAGTCTATGTATGTTTAGTATGCCCAAATGCCCAAATGCAATCATGACAAATCAATCAAACAAAAACACCACAATGAGGCATGGAACCCTTGGAAATACAATGGCCCTTAACTGAGCACTGTTCATTTAGAATTGTGTTCATGCATTCATCTCATAGTGTGTGAACCGCTGTAGGCAAGAATTACCTCATCCATTTTCCATGTTGCATCCCTATCAACTCTCACAGTAAACAGAACATGGTAAAATTCCAATAAAGATAACAGAATTTAGATAACAGAATTATATTTTAGTTCCATATTTAGTTAAGATTTTTAAGTTGATCAACATTTTGAGCTGGTAAGTAGTAAACTTCCTTCCATGTTTTAAAACTAAGTATGATATGTACTGCTTCTTCAAATATTCATGAATTCCTTGTGGCACAGTAGTGGATGTCCTGCTACAGAAGAGGGAAGGAGTCTAGAGTCATGAAGAGTGAGCACTTTAGAAGGATTATGAAAGGTATCTTCTGGGTCCTCTGTAAACTCATCCAAACATTTCTATAGTTGCCTAAAATTTCCACATTTTAGTATTAATAACATCAACATTTTATTCAGAGTAAACAAACAGAACTTCTTGCCTGCAAGTAAGAATTATAGCATACAGACATACAGTGTACTTTTTGGGGGATGGTGATGCCAGAACTGGGGCTTGATCTAAGGGCCTGGGAACTGTCCCAGACCTTTTCATTTGCTTGCTAGATCCTCCCCCCCCCCCCACCCCATCTCTCTCTCTCTCTCTCTCTCTCTCTCTCTCTCTCTCTCTCTCTCTCTCTCTCTCTCTCTCTCTCTCTCTCTCTCTCTCTCTCTCTCTCTCAACTAGTGCTCTCTGCCAAATGAACCACAGCTCCATTTCCAGCTTTTTTTTTTCCCATTTCCAGCTTTTTACTGTTAGGTAGCGATAAGAGTCTCAAGGGCTTTCTTGCTAGGTGTGGCTTCAAACAATGGTCCTCAGATCTCAGTCTTCTGAGTAGCTAGAATTACAGGTGAGTGTCACAAGTGCCCAACAAGAGTACTTTTATGTATCTGCAAATAAGAAATTAAATGTGAGCAGTCACACCTCTTTTTGTAACCAGTTCCTCAGCTTATTTTCTATATTCATGACCACAGGCACCTGCACAACCACTGGGTAATTTCCCCAGTTTTGATCATTTTTTGTGTATATGTTTAATGCTGTGGCTTGGAATTGGGGCTTTCCTGCTCTGATACTTAAACCATGCCTCCAACATGGCTTATTCTTGATTGATTACAGATGAAATTCAAGGACATGTTGGCTCAGGCTAGCTTCAAACTGAGATCCTTAGATCTCAGCCTCTTGAGTAAGATATAATTACAGGCATGTGCCTAATGCCCTGCCCAATTTTGCTACTTTTAGTGGTCAGTTGGGCCTCAGAATTAAGATCAAATCTGCTGTACACAGCAGATCCAAATTTATTCTTTCCTTGCAATAACACAGAAGAAGTGTAAATGATATAGCATGTTACCATTTTTTACATTCAGGCAAAACAACCTTAAAAAATATTTTTAACTTACAATTGTTGAGGTACTTGTCTGTTTCTGTCTTGTTGATTTCTACAACATACAGAAATAGTAAGTAGAAGTTCAGCTGATCAGAATTAGAATAAGAAAAATTTGTGAGTTTTACAAATATTAATGGCAACTAAATTGTGTTACAGTATTTCTAGTTGGTGTGGAAAGCAGTATATATAATTAGTTTGTCATGGACATAGTAGTTTCATGGCTGTAGAGTGGAGCGGCAACAATAAACAGAGAGACAAGAGTCACAAAGGAAGCATATGTATAATATAAAATCTGGTTCCCCATCCTAGCAATTCTGATTAACTAATTGTGTGTTAACACACAAGAATATGTACTATATACAGGGAAATAAGTACAGATAGCCCCCTGCCTCCTTTGGAAATATTGGTCTACACTATAGTGCCAGTTCCTAAATGTAATTATTTTTTTTTTTGCCAGTCCTGGGGCTTGAACTCAGGGCCTGAGCACTCTATTAGCTTTCTCAAACTTAGCACTCTACCACTTGAGCCACAGCACCACTTCCAGATTTTTTAATATATGTGATACCCAGGTATTAAACCTGGGTCTTTGTGCCTGCTAGGCAAGCACTCTACCACTAGGCCATGCTCCTGGCCCCTGTAATGACATTTTTACTAGCCCTTATTTCAGATTATTTTATTAAGCTCATAAGCATAGTCTCACTTGTTCTGCATATCTGAGTGATATTTTTATGAATGAGTCCTCAATCATAGTTTATAAACCACGGTATTCCTAGCTCTTACTGCTGAGAAAGATAATATTCTTTCAATGTACCATGTAATTCAAGCCATACCACTTCTCAGCAGTCATATCCTAGTCCTGTACAAGCACTACGCCAAAGAAGAACACAGAAACTACTTAAATTCTCATGTTTCCTCAGTTAGTAGATTTACCATAAGCAATATTGTTATCTTTCAACATGTACGGAAGAACTGATGTCCTAAATGCAAAACGATTAACATGATCATTTATCATTTAATATTTAGTAGTGTTGATTTATTAGAAATTTGTATTCTAGGAATTATTCTTTCTGATCTTCTCCATCTAGCTATTTGTAAGGAAAATGACAAAAATGAGGAAGAATTGATCATGTAACTTCCATTACATGATTTAAGTAATGTATCATAGTCTTCTTTATCTCAAGCTCTTTCTAGAGAAAAGTCTGGTTTTATATGCTAATACTTCTCACAAAGTAGGTATCACCATGGTGATGTGTGCAACTCAACTGACTGACTCACATTAACTATATTTTGAGGCTCATTGTTGCTGCTTTAAACTTCTTAATAATTTTATCTTGTAATTTTATTTTATTTTATTTTGTCGGTCCTCGGGGCCTGGAAACTGTCCCTGAGCAATTTTTGCTTAAAGCTAGTTGTTCTACCACTTTGAACCACAGTGCCACTTTTGGTTGTCCGGTGGCTAACTGGAGATAAGAGTCTCACAGACTTTCCTGACTTGGCTATCCTCAAATCTAGATCCTAAGATGTCACCTTCCTAAGTAACTAGGATTACAGATGTGAGCCACTGGCACCAGACAAATGATGTTATCTTGTAATTTATGTTCTGAAAAGTGTAGTTCAGTAGGACATGGTATAAGCAGGAGAAGCACATGGACTTTGTGTGTCTATATTTGCTTGCCATCCCATTTGCATATGCCATTCAGGGAGCTCTAGGAAATAAGATTCTGGTGAACCCATAATGTGTGGTAGTATAGCACAGTGACTACAACATAAATGTGGTACATGCTGAGTGCAGAGGGGAGGGAAGAGATAGGGAGGGAAAGAAGGAGAGGGGAAGGGAGGAAGGAAGGGGAAGGGAGGAAGGATAGGAAGAAGGGGAGGGGAAGGGAGAGAAGGGGGCACTGACAATCCCAGGAGGCTGTGTTTTCTGTGTGAACCCAGAAAGGCAGCAAAAGCATTTTTAACATTGCCTTTCTCACTTATATGTAACTTATATGTATTAATGAATGGCTTTTGGTGGAAAAAGACAAGAGAAAGGGAAAAATAAGAAAATCCAGAGCTCCTTTTCCATTCAGTCCTTCTTTGCTTGTTAGTAGGTTGGAGCTACATGGAGGTAGAATGCACCAAAATTAAAATATACATAAATACAGCAACTTAGCTTTCTAAAATTTTTTCATTGCCTGGCAACAAAAATGAAATGCAATTTGCTTTTGATATCTATTCAGGATTAGTCCCAGGAAGCCTGTGCAGATACTAAACTCCACAGATGTTCAAAAATGACTTAGTATTTATATATAACCTTCAAACATCATCTCGCCCAAACATTTTAGAACATCTCTAAGTTCATTACAACACCTGAGATAAAATAAATTCTATACAAACTGTTGTTATATTCAAGAAAAATAAGCTAGATGCAGTAGAGGCTGAGATCTGAGGGTTGCAGTTCAAAGTCAGTCCGGGCACTAAAGAACATGAGACTGTTATCTCCAATTAATCACTAGAAAATGGGAAGTGGGGCTGTGACTCCAGGGGTAGGTTGGTAGCCTTGAGCTGAAGAGCCCAGGGACAGCACCCAGGCCCGGAGTTCAAGCCCCATGACCAACCAAAAAAAAGAAAGAAAGAAGAGAAAAGAAAAACAATGAGAGTCTGTACATGTTCAGTACACATGCAATTTTCCATATATATATATATAATATATATATATATATACCAGTTGTGGTATATGAACTCAAGGCATTGTGCTGCCTTGGCATGCTTGCTCCACTGGCACTCTACTACTTTCAGCTCAGCTTTTTGGGTGGTTAATTGGAGCTAAGAGTCTCTTAGACTCCTACCTGGGCTGACTTCAAACCTAAGTACTCCAGATCTAAGTCTTCTCAATCACTAGGATTACAGGCTGAACATTCACCTCCCTTTGTTTTGTTTTGTTTTGTTTTCACATGTATTATGTTTATTTTGAGCCCATGGATGTGAAATCCACAGATATGGAGGTGCTGCCTGAAACACAGTTGTATATTTTCATGTCTCTACAAACAAGTGGAGCATGATTTCATTTGCACTTAAAATTGATACTGGAAAATATAATGTTGCCTAGAAAACTGTACTAGTGATGTTAAACTTTAATTTTTTTCACTTCACAAATGAGCTAATAAAATTACTTTGATTAGCAGATAAAAATGCTGAAAAGTTGAAAGGCCGTGAAAAAAGGAAAGTATCTTTTGAACAGTCCTATTTTTTTTGTTTGGGGGAAAAAAAGACCTGAAATTTTCTTTTTATTTTCGAAAACACAAACTCTATAGTAAACAGACAAAAACCCTATTTCAGACTTCGCAATTCTAATTATAAAATACATCAGCTTGGGCAGGGAATGTGGCTTAGCATGTATTAAGTCATGGGTTCAATTCCCCATTACCACATAAGCAGAAAAGACCAAAAGTGGTACTGTGACAGTGCTAGCCTTGAGCAAAAGAAGCTCAGGCCCCAGAACTACACACACAGATACACACAAAAAACAACAGCTAATAACTACCAGTGGCTAAACCTTTCCATTCATTGTGCTCTCTGAACATAAACTGGAAGCAATAAAGGGTATCAACGTATGTGAATTAATGCACCTTCTATCTGGCAAATATAATGTAACCCTTCTATTAATTACAATAAAAATATATGAAAAAAGACTATGCAAAGCCTCTGTTTCTGATTATAGTTGGATTCTGTTACCAAAGTCGAACATTTAGTATAAAACCTGCCCAAGAGTTGGTGACAAGCTTGCTTAGGAGCACATAAGAGCAGAGCCTCAAAGGCAAAATCCTAGGTATCCCTTAGGAGACAAAGATAGGAGGATTGACATTTGTGGCCAGTCAGACATAGTAGTTTGTAAAACTCCATCTCAAACAGTGGCACATCCCTCTAACAAGATGGCTGAGTACAATAATGTGTGTGTGCGTGTGTATCATCCCCAGTGACACAGGAAAGCACACAGGAAAGGACCACAGTCAGGGCGGGCAGAATGTACACCCTACCTTGAAAATAATCCATACAAATTGGGGCTGGAGATATGGCTTAAGTGGTAGAACACTACCCTAAGGAGTATGAAGCACTGAGTTGAATCTCCAACACAATCAACCAAACAACAAAAACTAAACTACTTCATTTGGACCAAGTTAGTTCCAAAGCAAGGACCTGTTAATAGTGATTTTTGTTGTTGCTGCTGCTGTTTTTCTTGTCTTTTCCATTTGTCATGTAATTTGTCTTTAGGAGGATGAGGAGGGGATAGCAAAGGTGTGACAAAGGGTGAATAAGTACAGCATTGATATTCCCTAGACACTGTGTGGCAAATGAACAGAAGGGAAAAATCTGGGAGAGAGCGAGAGAAAGAACGACATTGGTCAAAAAGAAATGCTCTCACTACTTGATTTATGTAACTATAATCCCTGTGTACATCCCTTTTCAATAACAATAAAATACAGGTTTCCAAATGTTTAGAAGAAGTAAGATATTGCAACCTGTGATCTCAACTACTAACTACTTAGGAGTCAGAGCTTTAGGAGGAGCATAGTTTGAGGGAAGTCATGAAGACAAAATCAGTAAGATACTATCTTAGCCATCAAGCTTGGTGTGGTGTTATGAGTCTATAATCCCAGCTACACGGGAGCCATAGAATCAAGTAACAAAGCCAGATCTGGGTAAAAACACAGACTCCATTCAAGAAAACTGAAGCAAAGGGTAGAACTTACAAGTGGTAAAAGTTCAAACCCTAGTAAAATGAGTGTCCAAATCTAACATATTAGACAACATTTAAAAGAGAAACTTACTTTTAATTTCAACTGAGTCAGGATAAACTTTAGGAGGTCCTGTAGCAGCATGCAGCTTTTTGTGAAGAATATATTCAATAATTTTATTTACATTTTCGGGATCCTCAGTGGAGCGAAATCTAAAAATCAGCAGCATGTGAGCCAATACTCCATGATTTTCTTGACTGTGAGTCAAAAAATAGAAAGGAAAGGAAGAAAGGAAGAAGGGAAAGAAGCAGGGAAGGAAGGAAAGAGAAAGGGAGGGAAGGAGGGAATTTTGATCACAACCAAGGGGTATTTTTTTCTTTATCATTTATTTGAAAATGCAAACAAATCCAAAAACATTTCCTCCTATAGTCCTGATGTTTCCTATGTACAAAACTCCCCACTCAACCACTCCGACACAAAAGCAGTATGTTCATGTTGGCTCTGGGAGCCAAAAGGTTATTACAAAAAAAAAAAAGATGCCTATCTTGTCAAATTATATAACATAATATATAACTATATATTATTTATACTCTATGTGCTTAAGGAATTGTATTTAAAGCAATGTATCTTTAAATGGTGTATTCTAAAGTTCTGTATTTAGCGACAGTTGATTAATAGATCTGAGATCCTCTTAGCTACATATTTGGGGCTTAGAGAGTTAGAATAAAAAATGAGAGGGGGGAGAAATGGACAAAAATGAGGGAGGGGAATAACACTGTTCAAAAAGAAATGTACTCATGACCTTACCTAGGTAACTGTAATCCCTCTCTGTACATCACCTTTACAATAAAATTGTAAAAATAAGTTAATATATAAATAATGACAACTGGTAAGGAGGAGAATCAAGAACTAAAGACAAGTCTCTTTTGCTAAGCTGCATTCCCCAGGGCACCACTTGCTAATATACCAAGGGATTTCTGTTAAGTTTCTATAGCATGTGTGCCAGGTATATACCTTTCCCTAGCCAGCATCTTACAAATTACTTTCAGATTTAGACCATGAATGAGGCACATTGCAACACAGAGTTCATTCATGCCATGAGCTCTTGACAATGTATGCATTACTGACCATACTAAGATATTTTAGGGTTACATACCTGAATTTGATTATGTGAGACTTCACAAGTTCTCCCTGTAATGGAAATCTAGAAAATGCATTTTTTACCTGTTTAAAAAAATATCTAACATAAGTCAGCAAGCACAGTATTACTGAAATTTGCAAGTTAATTTGAATCCCTGGGGAAAATTATAATATGGAACAAAACTGAAAAGCACTGACATTGCATGATGTGCTAAATTCACCTTAGAAATTAAGGACCTGGGTAGTCAAATTAAGTAACGCAGAGATGATACAGTCATAAAATCCCAATGCATATTGTACAATATTAAGAAAAGGCTGGAAGAATGGTCAAAGGGATACATGCAATCAAGATGCATTTTAAAGCCAGGCATGGTGGCTCAGGCCTGTAATCCTGGCTACTCAGAAGGCTGAGATCTAAGATCAAGGTTCAAAGCCAGCCCAAGCACAAAAGGACCTAAGACATTTAGCTCCAATTAACCTCTAGAAAAATGGAAAGTGGGGCTTGGCTCAAGGGTAGGGTGGTAGCCTTGAGCTGAAGAGCTCAGGTACAGCACCCAGGCCCAGAGTTCAAGCCCCATGACCCTCAAAAGAAATGCATTTTATTCTTAAATAGATTTGTTGAGAGGAAGGAAGGGGGGAGGGAAAAAAGGGGGAGGGGGTAGGGAGAGAGGGTGGGAAAGGAGGACCTGGAAGCCTCAGGGGAGCCCACAGGGCCACCTGCTAACACCACTCAGAAAGACATCGAAGAAAATGAATAGGCTTTCTTTCAACAAGTCAGCTTAAATTCTTGGATCCCCCAAAATAAGGATTTTGACTGCAGGTAGACAAAGGAAATGAGACTTCAAGGAATACCTGGATTATAGAAACGAGCACATAGAAACGTCGCATGGCCCTAAACTTACAGGCAAACTTACCACATGTCCTGGCAAATGCGCCCTCAGCTAAAACCCCATGAATCAGCGTGGTTACCTACAGCTCTGAATTTCATCCTAACAAAACAGGAGATTTGTTTTGTGATAACACATCTTACTGCTATAAATACAAATTCTACGGAATTTAACTTTTATAGGTAGGAGTTCAGTAAGCCAATATTTCAATTGTTTCTTGTTTTCAGTGAGTATAGATAGTGACTAAACACAGTAACCACAAGCTGATGGTTAATAAACAGAAGCAATGAGTTTTTTTTCTTTTTTCTTTTCTTTTTTTCTTTTTTGGCTGTCATGGGGCCTGAACTCTGGGCCTGGGTGCTATCCATGAACTCTTTAGCTCAAGGCTAACTCCCTACCCATTGAGCCACAGCCCCACTTCCTGTTTTCTAGTGGTTAATTGGACATAAGAGCCTCAAGTTCCTTAGTGCCTAGGCTGGCTTTGAACCTCAATTCTCAGATCTCAGCCTCCTGAGTAGCTACGGGCCACCACACCTGGCAGCAATTAGGGTTTTTTTTCAATTCGTTATGATTTATCATTTCCTAAGTCTTCATGCCCTTCAATGGACCCTACAACCTTGTGACAAGCCAGCACAGTACAAATTATTCCTCTAAATTGTTATTTTGGGACATTTTTATTTAAACTTTTTTTTGCCAGTTCTGGGCTTGAGCTCAGGGCCTGAGCACTGTCCTGGGACTTTCTCAAGGCTAGAGCTCTACCACTTGAGCCTCAGCATCACTTCTAGCTTTTCTATGTATGTGGTACCAAGGAATCAAATCTGGGTCTTCATGTATGCTAGGCAAGCACTCTACCACTAGGCCAAACTCCCGGTCCCTTAAACATTGATTTTTAAAGTCATAAGTATGACTTTAAATAATTCAATTTAAAATAATGTAAATGACTTTTACATAAATTTTGAAAGTATTAAAAAACCCTGTCTATCATATTCCTTCAGAGTTAAATCCATCGGATCTTATAAAGTTTACTTGACAAATGCCAAAAAAGCAGAAGGAAAAAAGTGGTATATCATTCTTGAGTTGTATTTTCTTTCTTAACATTAGATATGTATTTAGCTCCAGAGAAAGGCTTTTGTTTATATATTTCTTTGATTTGCAATTTGCAAGTGCAAGTATAACCAGGACCTGTCCTCCTCAGCAAGGTAGACAAGTCTGTGGCTCCTTCTTGCAATTTCTAGAAGAATCAGTCTCTGGAAAGCAACAGCAATTATGCCATGGTTTCCATCTGCTTTGAATGTCTCCTGATGCTTCATGCACTGAAATTTGAACCTCATGGTGAGATATTCAGAGGGTGGAAGTTTAATCTGATTATGATGTTTGAGGTGGGGCATTTAGGAGGTGTTCAGAATTAGATAAGGTCTTGAGGGTGGAGCCCCATAATTGAATTCTAGTGACTTCATAAGAAGAGATCTGAAGAGGCTCACGTATACACACACACCATACACACACATACTTCCTGTCTTTTGCTATGGGTCATCTCAGGACTCTCCCAGAAAGAAAGCCATCAAAAGTAGCTGTTTGACCTTTCACCGCTAGAACTTTGAACCAAAATAAACCTTCTTTTCTTTATCAAAAAGCCAAGGTATATTACTCTAATTAGGCAAATAAAGAACAATACAGATTTCTTCCATTCTGCTATGATTCAGGAAATTAGACTTGGAAAGCAATTGTTGTAAAGTATGTAATTTGATATCTTAATTTTCATACAAGAAAAATTATTCAGAATGATAAAATGATGTGAAAAGTAAAAAGAATCACTAGTTTGTAGATGATATTAGATTGATTCTTTTCTTACATCATAAAACAAGTTATTATGAAGATTATATGGAAATTCCCAGCTTTCTTTTAGTCTGTTTGTTGGTCATGGGGCTTAAACTTGGATACTGGGTGCTGTCCTTGAGCTCTTCAGCTCAAAGTCCCAGCCATTCTTTAATTTGGTAATAAAAAGTTATCACTCAGACACTTGTTTAGGGGTAGGGGCACGCTGCTAATTTTTCAAGTTTCTTAAATATTGGGTTCATCTTTCCATGGATGCCTTAAATCCAAAGATGAATGTCCTTGAGCCTCATAAACAAACAGTTTTGATCTTGAAAATCTGCTATGGATCTTTTCTGTAAGAAGCTAGGAGAGGGCTGGGAGTTTGGCCTAGTGGTAGAGTGCTTGCCTAGCAAGGGCGAAGACCCAGGTTTGATTCCTCAGTACCATATACATAGAAGAAAGAAAAAAAAACCAAAAACAAAAAACAGATTTGGTGCTGAGACTCAAGTGGTAGAGCTCTATCTAGCCTTAAGAAAGTCCAATGACAGTGCTCGGGCCCTGAGCTCAAGCCCAGGACTGGCAAAAGAAGAAGAAGAAGAAGAAGAAGGAGAAGGAGGAGGAGGAGGAGGAGGAGGAGGAGGAGGAGGAGGAGGAGGAGGAGGAGGAGGAGGAGGAGGAGGAGGAGAGGAAGCTAAGAGGCTAGGAGACACCCTCTTTTCGGGGGAAGGAGGGGAGGGGGTGTCATCCTCACATTCCCAGAGTTTATAAACTTGGATGATCAAGAACATTGCATGCAGTAAGAAAAGATAAATAGAGGCAGCATAAATTAAGGTTAAAAGTCACTTGGGGACCAGGGGTGTGGCCTAGTGGTAGAGTGCTTGCCTAGCATGCACAAAGCCCTGGGTTGGAATCTTCGGTACAACATACCCTGAAAAAGAAAATGGAAGTGGAGTTGTGACTCAGGTGGTAGAGTGCTAGCCTTGAGAAAGCTCAAGGACATGAGTCCTGCCCCAGGACTGGCAAAAAAAAAAAAAATCAGTTGGTTCAGCTTTGCAAAGCATATTCTAAGTCATATATTGTCAGTTTGGTTTTAGATCCTGAAATGCAGCCTCTTACTTTATGCAAGGATCAGTTGGAGAGGTATGGTAGAAGATGCCCTATGCATAGAGAAGAAGCTACTTACCATGGATTCAATTCTGTGGCTCATTTCTGTGAAATTTTTAGAAGCTTCTCTTCCAAACTCAGCATATAATTTGTCACTTCTGAATGGCAATGTGCTGTAGTAATTATAGGTCCTCCTTTGATCTACAAGGAAAAAGACAAAAACCCATCATAATCTTTATCAGGTGTATGTAAAGCACCATTATTATCCCATTTGATGTTTTCTAAACCGATAGGAAGTAATACCCCTACCCAGATCATCATTCTGCTCCAGCCTTCAGAGATGCTGCAAAATAAAAGTCATTTCCTTTGACTTACAGTCTGAGCTGTAAAAATCGCCCAGTGTATTGTATAAATACTACACTGAAGCCACAGACTGATTACTAATCCACTCCCAAATCATGCCATCTGAATAAGTAAACAATGAATTCAGAAATTTCCCTGAGTTGAATGTACATTCTTAACATTTAAAAAGTACATTCCCACTAAACAATTGGCTCGATTTTGTGACTCAGGTGGTAAATTTTTGCTGCTATACAAGTGGTTTTGTGGTTCAGGTGGTAGATATTTGCCACTACAGAAGTGGCTCAGTTTTGTGGCTCAGATTTGTGGTTCAGGTGGTAGATTTCTGCCACTAAAAAAGTGATTTTGTGGTTCATGTGGCAGATCTTTGCCAGTATACAAGTGGCTCCATTCTGTGGCTTGGTTTTATGGTTCAGGTGGTAGATTTGAGCCACTAAACAAGTGGATCACCTGAACCACAAAACTGAGCCACTTGTTTAGAGGCTCAAATCTACCAACTGAGCCACAAAATTAAGCGACGTGGTTAGTGGCAAAAATCTTCCTGCTGTGCCACAAAACCGAGCCACATATCTACTTGTCTTGTGTCTCAAGTGGCACAAACAAGTGGTTTTGTGGACCTGTGCCACTAAACCAAAATGGTTTTGTGGTAAGTACTTTTGTAACTCCTTTGTTAAATGGAAGTGGTAAGGTTTCCTGTAAGTATTATGAGTATACAGGATTTTTTTTTCTTTGTGGGTCAAGAGGCTTTAATTTGGCCTGGATATTTTCCCTGAAGTCTTCAGCTCAAGGCTACTGTCCTACCCTTGAGCCAAGCCTCACTTCTCCTTTTCTAGAGATTAATTGCAGATAAGCCTTAGGTCCTTTGGTGCCTGGGTTGGCTTTGAACCTTGATCCTCAGATCTCACTTCCTGCATAGCTAGGATTATACGCATGAGGCACCACTCCTGGATTTTCTTTTCTTTTCTTTTTTTTCTGCCAGGTTTGGGGTTTGGACCCCAGGCCTGCGCACTGTCCCTAAGCTTCTTTTGTTCAAGGTTAGTGTCTACCACTTGAGCCACAGCACCACTTCCAGCTTTTTCTGTGTTTATGGTACTGAGTAAATGAACTCAGAGCTTAATGCACGCTAGGCAAGCACTCTACCACTAAGCCACATTCCCAGCCACCAAAATACAACTTTTTCTAAATCTAGATTTAAAGAGGAAGAGTTGTCACTAGGCATACTTTTCCAGGGACACACTATATCATCTCCTAAGTCCCCTGAGATTCTTTCTTTCGTATATCTGTCTGTCTGTCTGTCTGTCTGTCACCATGAGGCTTGACCTTGGGTTCTGGATGCTGGTCCCAGAGTTTTTTCACTCAAGGCTAATGTTCTACCATTTTAAACCACAGTGCCACTTCTGGTTTTCTGATGGTTAAGAGTCTCACGGACATTTCTGCCCAAACTGTCTTTGAGCCACAATCCTCAGATCTTAGCCTCCTGAGTAGCTAAGATTACAGGCATGAGGCACTAGTGCCCATCTTCCATTTACCTTCTTACACAGCTGATTTTTCTCTGACTCTTTAACCTGCATCCCATTTAAACAGTCTACAGTTTCAGCCTACTGAAGAGTTAATACCATATAGTTTTAGTTCTACTGACATAGGAAGGCACAGAACACTCAGAGGCTCGTTTATTCATTCAGTAGAGTACTTTTCCAATGGAGACATTGTGCCAAGAACAGTGATCAAGAGAGTTGAATGAAGTTATTAAAAGAAAACAGGTAATGCCTCATCCTCTTTCCCTTCCTTCATTTTCTTTTCACATAGATGCTAGAGGAGAAGGAAACCAACACTAAACATCAGTAGCCCAGGCATGTTCATCTATCCATTCAATCTGCAATAAAACCCACAGAAGGCAAGATTATCCACATGTAGGTGGTTCCAGTCTCTGAAATGCAAAGAACCTGTAACACCTCAACCTGACACAGGCAGAAAAGACTGAGTGATCTGATTCCTAAAGCACAGACTTCTTTTATATGTAGATTCTTGGAGGGAACAAAAGAAAGACGGGAAGGAAGTGAGGGAGGGAGGAAAGCAGGCAGGGAGGAAGGGAGGTAGGGAAAGAAAGAAGAAGGAAGGAAAAGAAAAAAATAACAAATCTATTTCATTTGATTTAGTCACATGAACAACTTACCTAAACTCAGTATTCGACTTGTTCTCTTGACTGTGTGTGTGTTTTGTACGTGTGTGTGTGTGTGTGTGTGTGTGTGTGAGAGAGAGAGAGAGAGAGAGAGAGAGAGAGAGAGAGAGAGAGAGAGAGAGAGAGAGAGAGAGAGAGAGAGTTTAAGAAATAGTCCTGGAGATTGAATGATTGAACTCTGGGCCTAGACACTGTCTCTGAGCTTTCTTGCTGAAGGCTTGCATTATCCCTCTTGAACCAGAGCTCCACTTCAGCTTTTTGGTAATTAAATTGGATATAATAGTCTCATGTTCTTTCTTGCACAAGCTAATTTTAAACCATGATCTTCAGATTTCAGCCTCCTGAGTAGCTAGGCATAAGCCACCAGTGGATAGCAGGGTCCGAAGGCCTTTAAATAGGTCACATTCCCAATTTCTTTTTTTTTTTTTCACATTCCCAATTTCTAAAATTATGTTTAGTAGCTGACAGATGTTATCAGGAATATTAACGAAAAGTAAACAAACTATAAATTAACATAAATTTTTCTTATCTTCAGAACAGGTTTATGATTCGTTTTATTATTATTATTATTGCCCTTGAGTAGTTTTATAAAGGAGTTGCCATTCAACAAAGCATCTTGATCAATGTCAGCCCTTCCATCATTCTCCCCCATTCCTCACAATCCCACCCCTTCCCTCAGGTTTGATTTTGTAGGATATTCGTTAAGGTGTATGAGTGCATTCTCCCTCACTTCTTCTCTTCTTCTCTTCATTCATCTCTCCACTCCCACTGGTCCACCTCTCTCTTCAAGTACGGTACATTAGTCTTTCTAAGGAATCACATCATTTGAGTTCTCCCCCAAATCTACCATATTCCATTTGCACTTGCACACACTGGGGTAGAACCCTCGAAGTGTTTACTTAAGTGTTTATAAATTAATTCTTGGTCCCACATGATTTTTTTCGTGTTATTGGTATGCAAATTATGTGATATCATTCTTTCTAATGTGTGAGTAAAATTCCACTGTATAGATATACCACATTTTCTTGATCCATTTATCCACTGAGGGGCATCTGAGCTGAGTTCTTACCTCAGCTATGGTGAATAGTACTTCAATGAACATGGTTATGCAGGTAGTATTATTTTGAATAAATGCTCAAGAGTAGAATTACTGGTTCACAGGATAGTTCTATGTTTAGTTTTCTTTTTCTTTTTTTGGTTTGTTTGTTTCTGTTGGCTGTAGGGCTCAAACTCAGAGTCTGTTTGCTGTCTTGAGGGTTTTTGCTCCAGTCTAGTGCTCTACCACTTTGAGCCACAACTCCACTTCTGGTTTTGAGTGATTAATTGGAGTTAAGAGTATCACAGATACTTTTCCTCCTGTCCTGGCTTTAAACGTGGATCCTCAAATCTCCACCTTCTGAGTAGCTAGGATTACAGGCACAGGCATGAGCCACTGGCACCCAGCTGTGTTTACTTTGTTGAAGAACCTCCATACTGTTTTCCAGAGTGCTTGAACAAGTTCATATTCCCATCAGCAGTGTACTAGGGTTCTTTTCACCCACATCTACAGCAGCATCTGCTATTGTTCAATGAAGTTACTCACTAACTGCTGTTTGACATCTAGTTTACAGAGGGTCATAAATGGAGCCCCCAGAGATCCTAGACCCAAACTACACACAGAATTCTAGACTCTCCAAGGCTTTGCAAAATAAGGCTTAGTGTAGTATTTTGCAGCATCTGATCAACTTCATCCTTGCCTATTTCTATAATGTGTTTATTTGGCTTGGTTATTTTGGTGTGCTATGTATTAAGTGCTCTTCATTATAGCTACTCTCTTGTTAGTTTATATCCCCAGAGAACTGGTCAGAAATAGGACACAATTGCACACTGCAATAATCATTGTTTATTCAGGTGTACTGTGTGGGCAGCAGAAGTTGTGTGCTCTGTATTTCTAAACTGATTATCAAAACAAGTCACAGGACTAGGTGACTGGAAAAATATTACCAAGTTTTCCATTGTGCATGTATAAGTTAAGGCTTAAAAGCCTTATAAAACTTGGCTTGGGAAAGTACAAGGAAGAAATATTAAGAAATATTCTTTGTCCAAAGTAATTAAGCCCCCTAACATTACTAGAAATTTCTTGTGAAGCCAGACAATTCTAAGAAAGTATCATAGGTATTGCACTGGGAATGTAGCTTAATGGTAGAGTGCTTGCCTAGCATGCATGAAGCTGTGGGTTCAATACATCAGTACCACATAAACAGAAAAAGCTGGAAGTGATGTTGAGGCTCAAGTGGTAGAGTGCTATGAGCAAAAAAAAAAAAAAAAAAAAAAAAACAACAACAACAAAAAACTTCAGAACCCAGGCCCCAGGACCAGCCAAAAAGAAAAAGAGAAAGAGAAAAAAAAGAAAGAAAAAAAAAAAACAGAAAATACCATAGGTATGAACTATTTGTCTATGTTATTCAGTGTCTATGAATGTTGATAAGTCACCCAGAATTCAAAACAAAAGGAAACATATATAATAAACTAGTTTCAGTACCTAGTCAAAAGTAGATACTCAATAATAATAATAATAAACTAGTCTTGAATAAACTAGTCTTGAGTATCCAAAGGGAAAGAAATAAGGATTTTTGTCATGATAAAGTATATTTGTAACAGGCTTGTGGTACTATAAAATTATTTTACCCATTTCTTTTTTTTTCTTTTTTTTGCCAGTCCTGGGCTTGAGCTCAGGGCCTGAGCACTGTCCTTGGACTTTCTCAAGGCTAGAGCTCTACCACTTGAGCCTCAGCACCACTTCTGGCTTTTTTCTATGTATGTGGTGCTGAGGAATCGAACCGGGGTCTTCGTGCATGCTAGGCAAGCACTCTACCACTAGGCCAAATTTCCAGCCCCTTCACCCATTTCTTTTTATGTAAAGCATGCTCTAGAGAAATAAATAAAGTTACCCCAAATTTAAAGAGCAATATATGGGCAAAATCCATCTTTTTAAGAAAAGGTTTCTGTTGTAAAATACTTTAAAGGATGCAAAAGTGATCTACATTTTGGAAACTGAGATAGGATTTGTGTTGATAGTGGGTGAAGATAACTAGATTTCTAACTCATTCTCTTTACTGGAAAGCATCTTCATCACATTCCCAATTAAATTAGAATCAAGTGATTAGCTTTATGATTTAAAGCCCTTGATCATCAAAGCATAAACTAGTCACAGAGGGAGACATTAAAGTAACAGGTCAAAGTTGAGTCAACTAATTAAAACTCAAGGAAGAGTATAAGGAAATTTTAAAAGTGTTGTCATACTCTGGAAAAATAATTCTGAAGTGCCCTGGAGACCTTTCTAATAACCTAGTGAGTGGCAATTCATCTGGCATAAGATGTATCATAACCAGAGTGAGCCTCATTATAATTAACCTGCTCAGCATATCCCGTCCTCTATAATCGCTTACAAGAGATCCCAAGATTACTTTTCCAGTACTGAGACTGAACTCAATGTGTCACACTTGCTCCATTGGCGTTTTACCATTAATCCACCCCTTTTTTATTTTGGAGATGGAATCTCCAGGTCTTTTCTGAACCATCATTCTTCAGGGTAGCCACCAAAGCGTGTTTCTAAATAACAAAAATGGCTACCTATTCAAAAATAGTCTACTATGACTTTCTAGTAAAGAACAGACCCTCCATGTCCAAGATCTTTAATTGTTGACTTATTGGAGTGTCAAGATTTTTATAAATCATAATTATTTTACATGAAGTTGATTGCCTTGAGACCTCAAAGAACTCAAGACACTGGATTCTAGCTATTTGAATACACCATTATCACTAACCAATTAATATGTAAAAAGCATGCTATTCCCAGCAGGAAGCATTGTTACAATTCTTGATGGAAGAATGAATCCTCTGGTGGAGATTAAATGAAAGACAAACAGGTAAAGGCATCTTTGTCCCAATTATGCAAATGAATATTGAAGGAAGTAGCTGAAGTAATCACTAGACACCAGGTCAGGTCATACTCACTGTATCTCACATAGTGTACAGTGAGTCCAATGCACACTGCCAGCACGATTGCAGATAGGAAGGTGATGAGGCCAATAACCCAGGGTTCCAAACAAGTTCCTTTCCTGGTCCTCACTGCAGCTGGCCTGAGAAAGAATGCACATAGATGGATTATGTCACCACATCCACTCCCTAAAAAAACTGAAGAACAAAGGGTATTCAAGTAGTCATTTCCTGTTATGTTTTAGAATGGGTAACCAGCTACTAAAGCCAATTGTGGCTCTACCTTGCCTGGCTTTAGACAAACCATATGACTTTTGTTGTGCTTCCGTTTTCTTGTTCTGCAATGATGATGTTCACAATGCCTATCTCATAGGATTGTTTTAAAAATTAAATGAAGGGCTTCTAATAGTTTCTGACCTATGAAAAGTGCTGTGTGAAATACTAGAGATTAGTCAGGCGCAGTGGCTCACACCTGTAATTTTGGCTACTCAGGAGGCTGAGATCTGAGGATCGCCATTCAAAGTGTGTGAGACTCTTATCTCCAATTAACCACTAGGAAAGGGGAAGTGGTGTTGTGGCTCCAGAGATAGGGCAGTACCCTTGAGATGAAGAGCTCAGGGATAGCACCGAGGCCCAGGGCTTAAGCCCCACAACCCCCCAGAAAAGAAAAAGGGAAAAAACAAAGAAAGAAATATTAGCAATTGCTTGTTGAACCAGTTGTGCACAAGCTACAGCGCGAGGTACTGTACAAGATACCTGTTTGAAGTACATTCTGGCATTGTTAAATTATAAATACACCGTGAAGCATATTAAAGTTTGAACCTTACCTTGTAGCGTATAGAGCATCGAATTCTACTTGCTTTCTCATTTTATTATTTCCAAATCAGTATTTGAGGATACAGAGATTACCAGAGGCCCCTTTGAAGAGCCTGAATCTGTGAGCTACTATTAACCTCTAGTTTAAGAGATGTTACAGGAAATCTTTTCTTTGTGAGAGTACCTCAATTTCTACGCTGCCTCTAAAAAGCCTCTAAAACGTATAGCTCATCCTGGTTTTTGTTTTTGTGCTAGTATTAGGGCTTGAACTAAGGGCTGTGGTGATGTCTCTTATTTGGTTTTTGTTTTTGTTTTTGTTTTTTACCCAAGGCTGGTCTTTACCATTCAAGCTACAGCTCTATTTCCAATTTTTTGGTGGTCAATTGGAGATGAGAGTCTTTTGGGCTTTCTTGACTGGGCTGGCTTTGAATCTCAACTCTCAGCTCTGAGTCTCCTGAATAGCTAGGATTATAGGTGTGAGCCAAGAGCTCACAGATAAAAGCTCTTGGATTATTATTCTTTCACAACAACTAATTCTTGCATACAGGAATTAAGAGGGCTCAATACAAAAGGATATAGGAGTAGGAAGAGATACATTGTTCCCTGACACACCATTATTACATCCTGGCAGTCCTGGACACTGAATAGGGAGCAGTAACATATAAAAATAATGGTGCCATCATGTCTCTGTGACTCTGACTCTGCTCAAGTCCCTGAGGTGTTGTGTGGAAGGCTCAAAGGGCTGCTACATCTCCTCCCTTGTTCCTGTGACTTTCCCAAGAGGCAGTAGCCAGGGAAACTTCATCTTCCCCTTGCCAACCTCATCCTCCTCTATTTCTCCCTTGAGTGGGATTTCAAACACCTGTTCCTAAATAGTAATTACTACAATATAAAAACTTGTCTAGAAGGAGTTTTTTCTTCTATATGCAATTGTGCCTCAAAGCTCCCCTAACCAAGTACTGTGGCTTCATTTCTGAATGCTGGCTACTCATCTGTTGCAGAGAAAGGGAGATGCATACACCAGGTATAAGCAAAAACTTCAGGGAGATATGGGGAGAAAAGGATATGACAAATGTCAGTGCATGACACATGCAGAATATGAATTCATGCTCATAAGGAACATGATGGATACATAAGAAATACATGATTGCTCTATAGAATTGTGAGTTACATGAAAAGTTGTATTTATTGTATAATAATGTTTAGTCAAAGCAGAAAAGTAAACAGTACAGTTGTAAAATTTATGAGAGTCACCCCATAGTTTATTAACATAAAAAGACCAGTAAAAATGTGTGAGAAGTAATGCATCTACTACCTGACGAATGTAACTGTAACCCCTCTAGACATTATCCCCACAATAAAAAAATGGATTAAAAAAAAAGATCAGTGATAAGGTAAGGTTTAATCATAAAACTTTTCAGAATAATATGTATTCTATACTACACCTTTTAAAAATAATAAAACTAGCAGGGCACTGGTGGCTAATGCCTATAATCCTAGGAGATCTCAGAAGGCTGATCTGAGGATTGTGGTTCAAAGCCAGCCTGGGCACAAATGTCCTTGAGATTCTTATTTCCAATTAACTGCCAGAAAACCAGAAGTGGCACTGTGGCTTAAGTGCTAGAGTGCAAGCCTTGAGCTGAAGGGTTCTGAGACAGTGCCCAGGCCCAAAGATCAAGACCCATGACTGACAAAAAATAAATATATATATACATATATATATAAATAAATAAATAATAGAACCATATAAATTTATGCATAACAAAATAGTAGTTTAAAAGAATTACTCAATGTTAACAGGAAGGAAAAGAATTAAAAAGTAATAGAATCCTTCGTTATCATTTATGTAGTTACTGGTTTTATGATACTTTTTTTTTTAAATAACAAATATTGTAGATTTTAGTTAGTGTATGTGTGACAGACCGAAAGAGACCTTACAAGAAATACAAAATAACAGAGAAACATAATATATGCCCCTACATACAGTTTACACCACTACCATGTCCAAAATATTGCATGTACTTGTTCTGATTCCCCCTCCCACAATTTCTTTGTATTTTAAAGATAAGCCATCTGTGGTGGCTTAGGTAAGAGGAATCTTATGGGACAAAGAGAGAATAATACTCCAGGTCAAAAAACATTTGGTATAAACAATGAGAGCTAAAAGAGCACTTTTCTCAGCACTGCCACCAGCTTATTTGCTCTGCCATCTTGTACCAGCAGATTTAATTTTCTGTTGTTTTCTTTCTATGAAAAAGTAGACATCAATGCAATAGAACTGAAGACGCAGAAATCAACCCACAGACCTATGGCCACCTAATCTTTGATAAGAGAGACAGAAAAATAGAATGGAAGAAAGACAGCCTCTTCAACAAATGGTGCTGGCAGAACTGGTTAAGTACCTGCAAAAAACTAAAGTTGGAACTTTCTATGTCACCCTGCACCAGGATTAATTCCAAATGGCTCAAAGACCTTGAGGTAAAAGCAGATACCCTGAAAATTTTATAAGAAAGAATAGGAGATACATTAGGTCTGCTTGACACAGGTTGAAACTTTCTTAATAAAGACCCAGAAACACAACAAATTAAGGAAAGTTTAGACAAATGGGACTGCATTAAATGGCACAGCTTCTGTAGGCAAAGGTTGTAGCTAGCAAATTAAATAGAAAGCCCACAGAGTGGGAGAAGATCTTCACTAGCCATACAGCAGACAAGGGCCCCATATCTAAAATATACCTACAGTTCAAAAAATTGAATCTCTCAAAAACAAATCTTCAAAGAAACAACCATCCCATTAAAAGGTGGGCTAAAAACTTAAAGAGAGTCTTCTCTGAAGAGGAACTAAAAATGGCCTAAAGACGCAAGACGAAATGCTTGACAGTTCTGGCTATAAAAGAAACTCAAATTAAAACTTTGAGATTCCACCTCACTCCAGTTACAATGGCCATGATCAAGCAATCTAATAACAACAGATGCTGGCAGGGATGTGGCTAGGAGAGATCACTACTACGCTGTTGGTGGGAGGGCAAACTCGTTCAACCACTATGGAAAGCAGTATGGAAGTTCCTCAAAAGACTAAACATAGAACTCCCCCTATGACCCAGCCATCCCACACCTTGGCACTGAAACAAAAGCATACTAAAGCTATTAACACAAAAATGTTTATTGCAGTATTATTTACCATAGCGAAGACATGGAACCAACCCAGATGCTCCTCAGTAGATGAATGAATCAAGAAGATGTGGTACTTATACATTGTGGAATTCTATTTTGCCATCAGAAAGAATGACATCACCCCATTTGTAAGGAAATGGCAAGACTTGAAAAATATCATATTAAGTGAAGTAAGCAAGACCCAAAGAACATAGGCTCAATGTTTTCCCTCATTTGTAATAATTAGTACATATCTAGGACTCTCCTAGCAGAGAATTACAATAGCTTAAAACCTAGGTACATAAGGTCATATAGAATGAGCCTAAATAAAAGGATCTCTGGGATCCTTTTATGAAAACAAGAGCTTTATCGTGTGTGATTGTTTTTCTTAATGTACTATGTTATTTCCCTTTTCTTTGGCCAATCTCATGTTGTTACTGTATCTGTCTTTGTTACCTGGTATATTGTATATACATTTATTTGTTTATCTGAAATAAGGAAGGGAAGCAGGGAAAACAAGATGATTGAGAGGGGGTGGAGGAAGGGAAATAGGGCCAAAAATATGAGGAGGGGTATCAATGTATGAGAAGTAATGCACCTACCACCTGACAAATGTAACTGTAGCCCCTCTATACATTATCCTGACAATAAAATTTTAAAAAGAAAAACAGGCACCCCAATTTCATTCTCCTTTTAACCTTTCTGTAAAATTAAAATTGTTAAAGAATGTTAGCACTTTGAACTCTCAAGTAAAAAAAAATTTCATTGTGCAAACAGCAGGAATGATTCTTATCATAATTATTTTAATTATTAGTAATGATGGTGATGGCCACATTTCTGATATGTTTGATGTGTAAAGCACTGTCTCTTCCTTTCATAGTTTTGTGGATCATTCTTCTGGTGCATGATCTCTCTCTCTCTCTTTCTCTCTCACTCTCTCTCTCTCTCTCTTCGTTTTTTCTATTTACCTTTACTCAGGTATAATTTACCCTGTTTCTCAATTACTACTGCAAGTGAGTCAATGTGTTCCAAATAAGCTTTGGTTAGTAAACATTCTCATAAAACTTTAATATTGGCAGGAAGTGTGGCCTAGTGATAGAGTGCTTGCCTAGCATGCACAAAGACCTGGGTTCAATTCCTTCTCAGTACCACATACCACCGTACCACCAGAAGTGGTGCTGTGGCTCCAGTGGTAGAGCTGTAGCCTTGAGGAGTGCCCAAGGGCAGTGCTAAGGCCTTGAGTTCAAGCCCCAGGACTGGCAAAAAAAAAAAAATCTTAAAAAAAAAAAGATTTAATGTAATAAGCCCATTATACATTTCAACAGACACACGGGTGATTAATCCCTTCTACCAGTAAACAAACACTTGTTCAAACATTATTTGTTCCTGATGCAATTTATCCAAATACCCTCATTTAAATTCCTAGATTGATTGAATTCTAAAACTTTTGTGGTATTCAATTGCTTTCCTATTATATATATATATATATATATATATAGTATATCCAGTTGTTCATATATGTATACATATATAGATACCTAATTTTTGGAACAGGTGTAGTTAGTGATGTCATACATACATATATATATATATATATGTTGGGAACAGGTATAACTAATGACAAGTTAGGTTAGGTAAAGAAAACAGTTTAAAAAAAAAGAAAACAGTTTGAATACAGGTTCATTTTATTAGCCTTTTTATATAGTCAAATAATTGCATTATCATTATCACTTCTTAATATATCATAATTCAAAAAAATAATCAAGCCGGGACTGGCAAAAAATATAGAAAGAAATATTGTATCAATCATCCATCAGAGAATAATATTTCTTTTCCTCCTCAGTGTACCCTTTTTGTATTTTATTGCATGTGACCTGAAAGCTTTCTGTGTTGGATAACTAATTTCAAACACACAAAAAAAGAAATAAGTACAAGAAATGTGTTGTAAAAAATGGTGACAACAGTTAATAACCATATACTGAATTCTTGGAAAATGCTGAGTAGATTTTAGGGGTTCTCACTATAAAAACATTATGAGAAAAAATACCTATATTTCATCTGGTACTCACTTTAGCTTTTGTATAATTTATGCATATTTCAAAACAGCATATTGCATATGAAAAATAGGTATAGATATAGTCATTTTAAAAGGGTCATATATTTTATACAAGTTCAAATGGTATTAGAAATAATAATAGCAAGACTTGTTGCATCATGCATTTTTCTTCATTCATGTCACTCTTCTTCACTACAATGAATTCAGTACACAGGTGTCCTGGGAGGGAAGATTCTATCTCTAGCATTGACTAACTCACCCATTCTTGTGGCCAGTTGTAAATTACCTAATTCTGCAGTGTTATGTTCCCTTACTTTGGAGGATTCAGTGAAGATACCAGTGCTTCCTTTCTGTCTGGTCTCAGAAGTCCATTTCCAAGAATCCTTATTGAGTAATAATGCTATTCTGTGAAAATAGAAATTCTTTTTAACGTTATAAAACAGTTAAACCAGACTAGCTGAAGAACTCCTTATGTAAACAGCCACCATAAGGATAATACAGCGCTGTAAGTAAGAACATAGGCTTTGAGGCCTGGAATGTGACCTAGTGGTAGAGTACTTGCCTACCATGCACAAAGCCTTGGGTTTGATTCCTTGATCCCACATACACAGAAAAAGTCAGATGTGATGCTGTGGCTCAAGTAGTAGAGTGTTAGTTAGCCTTAGGAAAACACAAGGATAGTGCCCAGGCCTTGAGTTCAAGCCCCAGGAATGGCAAAAAAACAAAAAACAAAAAACTGTACCTTAGTTTCCTCATCTGAGTAACGGGTATTATAATATAACCATTGGTTGTTATTAAGATTAAACACACTATTTTAGGATGCTAGTTGGCACATAATAAATAAAATACACGGTAGCAATGATTATTTCATTGTACACTGACTCACAATTCAACTTTGAACAAAGTGCTAAATCATTTTGTGTTTGCTTTTACAGCTTCAGAGAGAGACAGAGAGAGAGATACAGAGAGAGAGAGAGAAAAATCATTATACATCTTCAGATGAAATGTCACAAAGTAGAACTTACTGATGCCTATAGAATAAATTTGATTTCCCATAGTTTAGTTTAGTTTAATTTGGACTAGTGGTAGAGTGCTTGCCTAGCATGCACGAAAGACCCAAGTTTGATTCCTTGGTACTACATACATAGAAAAGCTAGAAGTGGTGCTGAGGCTCAAGTGGTAGAGCTCTAGAGCCTTGAGAAAGTCCAAGGAGAGTGCTCAGGCCCTGAGCCCAAGCCCAGGACTGGCAAAAAAAAATAGATTTGCTATTCTAAAAAGGCCAAGCCTCTTACATACCCAAGAAAAAGATGGACTGACAGTTTTGGCATCATGTACATGATGTCTCCGCAGCACCTTTTTTCCTCCTCAGCCTTTTAAGTCCTTACTCCTCCCTAATCTATGTATCTGATACCTGCTAAATCATGCTTGAATATCAGAAAACATTCTTTGCCATTTTCATTCATTATATTCAACAAAAGCGGGCCCAAAAGAATATAGAAGGGCGGGGAGCGTGGCCTAGTGGTAGAGTGCTTGCCTAGCATCATTTGATTCCTAGGTACCAGAACTGGCAAAAACCAAAACCAAAAAATGAGTATAGGAGAACATCTTCTTTTTATGTTGGTTCTGTGTTTTTATTTATTTATTTGTTGGGGGGGTTAGTTGTGCATAGGGTTTCAGTTGAATATGTCAGTTGAAGAGTACAGTGCATCTAAATGCCACCCTTTCCATTGGTTGTTGTTCTTGTTGCCTAGAGAGTCTCCGTCTGTTGACAAGCCTGGTTTTGAAGTTGTGAACTCAAGCAGCCCTGCCTTCTCAGCTTTCCCAGTGCTAGGACTAAAGGAGCATGCCATCTGCCCAACTTGAATAATCTTTCATTCTTTTTTCTTTCTTTCTGCCTTTCTTTCTTTCTCTCTCTTCCTCCCTCCCTCTCTCCCTCCCTCCCTCCCTTCCTTCCTTCCTTTCTTACGACAGTCCTGGGGCTTGAACCCAAGGTGTAGGCAGAGGGAAATGGGGACAAAATCATGAGAAAGGGTAGCAATGTTTGTGAAGTAATGCACCTTCTGTTTGGCAAATGTAATATAATCCTTCTATTAATTAAAATAAAAATATATTTTTAAAAACTAACCAAAAAAAAAACCCGCGCTAACACGTACATGCACCATTTAATACTAGTCATTGTCTGTTTCTTTGCTTGGATACTCACATTTTCTCCTTATACACAGAAGTGTTTGTTTCATTTCTCTGTTAAACTTTTGGGGGACATCACTTTTACTCACACATAATGGGCAATTATTGTATAGGGAAAAGAAGCTATACTTTAAAACCACAAAGAGCTCAAATTCTGGGTCTAACACCTCCAAAGCTGAGACAACCAGGGCCTCTGTCATTCTGTCTCTTAGTAGGAGGCATTAACAACAACCACTTCTGAAAGCATTACCAAAAGTCAATAAAAGAGTATTTCATAAGATTGTACAATCTAAGTTCACATGCAACTTACTACACAACTCACTCACTTAGCACAACTCACTAAACGTTATCTTATGAATCAGGACTGTACTTCATTAAAAGGAAATCAGTGTATGGTTAAAATACTTGTGGCACCAGACACTGAGGCTGAGATCTGAAGACTGTAATTCAAAGCCAGCCTGGGCAGGAAGATCTGTGAGACTTTTCTCTCCAGAAAACAGGAAGTAGTGCTGTGGCAACTAGCCTTGAGTGAAAAAGCGCCCAGGCCCTGAGTTCAAGCTTGAGAAAAAAAAAAATGAACAGACAAAAGACAAAGCAACCAACCAACTTTGTAGCACAATCACATCACATAGTAATGCTGATCATATCCTCAATGTGTCTTCTTTCACTACCACTAATGATTTATTTCAGTGGGTAACATTCTCATGCTGAGGTTTTTTTCTTTAAATACCTGGGCTTTGGGCCATGCAGAGAGGCCCATGCCTGGAATCACAAATACTCATGAGAGGGTGATCAGGAAGACCAGAGTTGAAGGCCATTCCAGACATAAAATTAGTGAGACTTCCATCTCAGTTCTAAGTTGAGCATGTGAAAAATGCCTGTGATCCAACTATACGGGAGGTACGGGTAAAAAGGCCACAAGGAAAGTTGCCCTAGACCAAAAAAAAAAAAAGTGAAAAAATATATACCAACAAACAAAAGCCTCTGAGCTGGACACAGTGGCTCACATTTGAAACCCTAGCTACTCAGGAGGCTAAGATCTGAGGATCAAGGTTCAAAGTCAGCCCGGGCATTAAAGACCGAAAGACTCTTATCTCCAATTAACTACTGGAAAACCAGAAGTGGTGCTGTGGCTCAAAGGGTAGGGCAGTAGCCTTGAGCAGAAGATCTCAGGGACAGTACCCAGGCCCAGAATCCAACCCCCCTGACTGACAAAGAAAAAAAGCCTCTGAGGCGTGGATCAAGTGGTAGAATGTCTACTTACCCTGAAGCCCCTAAATTTAAAGCCAGTGCCTAAAGAGCAATCCATTATTTATTTAACAGATTTTGTGTGTGTGTGTGTGGGCCACAGGGTTTGAACTCTGGGCCTAAGCTCTCTCCGTAAGCTCTTCAGCTCAAGGCTACAGCCTTACATCTGAGCCACAGCCCCACTTCCCATTTTCTAGTGATTAAATGAGCCACTGTGCCCAGCTTATTTAACAGATTTTTAAGATGCAAATAAGATCAGCCTCCTTTCCTGACATTCCCAAGTGCTGCCAGTATCCTTTTTTAGTTTCTACACCTCCTGACAGTCACCTTCACCGGCTTAGTCATCACCATGTTGCCTACATGAGGACTCTTGTTTCTTGGAGGGAAGGCTAACAAGGGAGAGACACCTCCCAGTAAACTATAATTATGCCAATTTAAATAAAACAAAGGGTGACCTCTTTTAACACTGAGCTAATAGGCCATGTACTAGTGGCTCGGGTCTATAATCCTATTCAGGAGGCTGACATATGAGCCTCCCAAAGCCGACCCAGAAACATTTGTGAGACTCCTAACTCCAGTTACCCACCAAAAAGCCACAAGTGAAGTTGTGGCACAAATGATAGAGTTCCAGAAACCCTAGGACTAACACAAAACAGAGAGAGAGAAAGAGAGAGAGAGAGAGAGAGAGAGAGAGAGAGAGAGAGAGAGAGAGAGAGAGAGAGAGAGAGCAGAGACAGAGAGAGGTATTTTATTTGTGTTTTAAGTTCTTTAAGCTTTACAAGTCTCTTCTGTATCTTCATACAATCATATAAATTCTTCTCAAATAGTAGAGAAAATTAAAAAACATCTTGTGTCAATTTTTAAATGTGATTTCTATGCCTAAACCAGAGATCCATTAGAATTTCCAGGCTAGCCTGGTACAGTGGCTCACACCTCTAATCCTAGCTGCTCAGGAGGCTGAGATCTGAGGATCATGGTTCAAAGCCAGCCTAGGTACTGAAGAACTTGAGATTCTTATCTTCTATTAGTCACTAGAAAACAGGAAGTAGGACTGTGGCTCAATGAGTAGGGTGGTAACTTGAGCTGAAGAGCTCAGGAACATTGCCCAGGCCCAGAGTTCAAGACCTAGGACTTTTAAAAAAATAGATAGGAGCTATTTGTTATAAGCATTCTTTGGAGATGATGGAGATGATGCATAAGCCACACTTTGAGCAATAGTTCTTAACTAAGGGAACGTTAACATTGTCTATTTTCTTTCATTTGAATACTATTAATTTCACCTTCCTCTATTTATGTATATCTTATGTTGATCTCTATAAATCTGATTGCCTACCTTTAATTCTTGTCATCATTGGTCACTGGTGAGCATAGTGTAAATTCCTCATCACCAATAAATGTATTTAATAAATATGTTGAATAAATATCTTCTCCTCCCAAATATTATTTCTGAAAGCTTTCTTTGACCTCCTGCTGTGTTTTTATATCAAATTTAGGATTTGTCTCTTCATGATCCTTGAGAGGTAACTTCCATCTACTCTCAAGCAGAACTCTCCTCCCTCCCTCTTCCCCTTCTCATCCCCCTCTCCTTCTCTCTCTCTTTTTCCTCTCCAGTTTGGACTCAGAGCCTTTGTGCTTATTAGGCAGGATCCATTCTAATTGAGCCATGACCCCAGCCCTTGAAGAAGGGCTCTAAGTAAAAGGTATATATTTTGTTTCAAATTAGTGGCTAGTCTTGGAAGCTTTCTCTTCAATATTGCTTTCATTATAGCTTTTCTGTTCTTTTAGAATCAAATCCAGATTGCCTCAGATCTAACATAAAGGAGAGCTGGATGCTATTTAGTATGTTGAGCTTGGTCGATGCTTTCTTAAAAATACTCTTTTCTTTTAATGTTCTTAAAGATAATGCAACAAAAAAGAAAGAAAGAAAGAGCACTGTGAGTTAAAGAAATACTTACAAAAGAGAAATCTAACTAAATTTGTTTTATAAGTAACTTTAGTTGCTTCATTGAGTTACAGAACATTTAGCTTCTCGTAAAATGTGGAAGGAACCCTCTATCAATGACAGAACAAGACTGTTTTCACCTTGGAAAGTTTTACATTTTTCTTCTCAAAATATGTTAACTACATTTATTCTCAAAATAAAAGTCAATAAGATATATGCCAATATATCTGAAAATACTAACTTTAGCCTGAAGTGATTTTGAGTCTAAAGTAGTGCCCTACAACTTTGTGACTAGTTTCTAACATGTAAAGAAATAATAAAGAGAATGATTGTATTGAGACATATCATTGGATTTTTTTTTAATCAGTCGTGGGGCTTGAACTCTGGGCCTGGGTGCTATCACTGAGCTCTTCAGCTCAAGGCTACCACCCTATCCCTTGAGCCACAGCTCCACTTCCTCATTGGATTTTTTTAATGTGACTATGATGATTTAGCTGCATAAGCAATTACCTCAAATTATTTTCATTATGTATTAATAGAAGAAATATTATTTTATTATTATTTATTATACAATTATTACGCTGCTATACAAAGGGCTTATGAATTATGTAAGTCAGGTTATGAGGCAAATTATTTCTTATTCTTTTAACATATTTCAAACTATTCATAATTATGAACATAATTTTGATTTGCACGAACGAACTGAAGCTTATATTTTTATGCATATTTTCTGAAGCAAACAAACTTAGAGACAGTTCTCCAACACCACAAAACATCGAGATGAGACATTAGAAAACAAAGAACAACTAATCCAGAAAGAACAGAAATCTATTTCTTGACATATCACAGAATCTCAAAAATAATCCTCCATGCTATAGATAATAAACTGGAGATCCATATATCCCTTAAGTGGTTTATTTGCAACCACAAGTCACCCAAAGGCAGAATGAAAAAGGGAACTCACCGATACATGGCTGGCCAGCTAGGAAGCGTCCTGTGGAGACTGAAGTCTGCAGTCAGGTGTGTGCAGCCAGCTCTATCAGGGACTTTGTAGGCTAAACTGAAGTGAAGAAAGAAGTCCCAGATGATCCACTGAGAACCAGTCTGACAAGTCTTGGCTAGTGTGGTAGAGTGCTCTTGTGACTAGTAGGACAGAGACAGATTTTAAGAGGGAGCAAAAACAAAAATAATTTTTAAGCTCTAAGAGTGGAACATGAAAGAGGGTATGGTCTTTAAAATGAATACAAATAAGAGCATCAGCCAGAAACTTTGAGAAGATCAGCTGTAGGAATTTTAAATCCATCTTGCTCAGCCTCTCCATGTTTCCAGTGAAGAAACTGTGACTTAATTAAACTAAATGACTCAGTCAAAACACACACCATTAATGAACTGTCCAACTGGGACTAACAATAATATTTTTAACTAATTAGACACATTGACCACTCTGTCATGTGTGTAACAAAAGGAAAGTATTACCCATAAATTAGCTGTTGAAAATACATCAAAAATAGATTAGAAAGCACTAACATCTTAAAATTACATGCCATTATGCTTTGAGAGAAGTCAAGCCACTTAAAAATTTTAACCTTCCATTGAAACAGTCCATGTTTCCATTATACCAGAGACAGTTATACCAGCTACATCACTATCTTATTTATGAAAATCAAATTATATGCATACAAAGACACATACACATATATGTATACACATACTTGTACATATATGCATGTTCACTCATCTGTATGGAAATATCTGCTTGTGTCAAGTATAATCTTTTAATTACCTTCTCTAATCCCATTAACTCTGACTAAGTTGTTTCTCTGCGATATAACACACCTTACACTAAAATTTTTATTTGGTTGTCTTTCACTTTGAATTCTTAAAGGAATCTCAAATCCATGTGTTAATGCAAGGGAAGGGTGTGATCCATTCCTGAAAGTCACCATAAAGACAATAGGTAAATGCTGCTTAGTTCCACAACCAACTATCCAGTGGCTCACCTGGACCCATGCAGATTCATGCTGCAATATGGAATTAGGCTGCCAAAGGCCAGGGTCAGGGCTAGAAGACTGACAGAAGTAGTAAGCAGGAATAGGCCTGTTCATGCCCTCCTACTAAAATAAAAGAAAAAGGAAGAGAAAGGGGAGAGGAAGAAGGGGAGGGGGAGGAAAAGGAGGAGGAGGAAAAGAAAGAAGAGGAGGAGGCGAAGGATTGGGATAGACAGAATTTCTCTTTATATTCAGGTTAATATTATCACAGCACAGGAGAGGGAAGGGGGAAAAATATTATCACAGCACTAGTGAATAGGTTACATATTTATGTTTAATTATTCAATAAATAGTATTTGATTTCTGTGCACTTCTGTGAAGTACAATTTAAGGGAAAGATAGATAGATAGATAGATAGATAGATAGATAGATAGATAGATAGATAGATAGATAGGGCGAGCCAAGGGAGGTCAGCTTAGAACTTTCATTTTAAAGACTGAAAAAATAAAAGCCAGGTGTTGATGGCTCCCGCCTGTAATCCTGCCTACCCTGGAGGCTTGTGATTTCTCTCCTAAGAAAGTGATCTCTCTCTTGAGGACATGATTTTTTCAGTTCAGACAGTCTCCTGAAAATGTTGGTTATCACAACACAAATCCCATCTAGTCAGGTTGGGCACACTTACTGCAGGAAGATTTTGAGGCTTTCATGAATTCTCGAGCTTCTCAGTTCTATTGCCCAGGGTTCAGGACAGCTTCGTTTCGTTAGAGGTTATATTTGTTGAAGGAAAACCTACAATGGTATGTCAAACACTGGATCATTATGATAGACTCTAGACACTCTCACCAAAAATAAAGCTATTCTATTCACATTCCATAAAATGATTATGCTTTGATTTAGGAGGAAAACAGGTTGTGTTTGGTTTTTGTGGGAGTTTGGTTAAGCCTATGTTGAGCTTGAAACTTAGTCTAAATATGGTCCCTAAGCCTTTTCCACCTAAGACCAGTGCTCTACCGTTGGATTCATAAATCCACTTCTGGATTTTTGGTGATTAATTGAAGATAAGAGTCTTAAGAATTTGTCTGCCTAGTGAAGCACAATCCTGGGATCTCATCCTCTTGAACAGCTAGGATTACAGACATAAGCAATGAGCATGTGACAAAAAAGCTTTGTTGTTTTGAATCCAAACTTGCCAGACTCATTTTAAATAAAAATCATATGCACTTTTTCTTCCATGAATCTAGATTCCAAATTCAAACAAATTCTTCATATGTCCCTAAAGTTTTGTATACATAAGTAATTGCGTGCCTACCTAGTAATGAAGATTCAGAAAATGAGAGGATTTTCTTGACTTTAAAACAAAAAACAAAACAACAAAAGAAAACCTGCCAGGTTCTGGTGGCTCATGCCTGTAATCCTAGCTACTCAAGAGGTTGAGATATGAAAATCACAGTTTAGAGCTAGCACAGGCAGGAGACTCATCTCCAAGTAACCACCAGAAAACTGGAAGTGGATCTGTGACTCGAAGTGGTAGAGCACTCGCTTGAGCTGAAGAGTTCAGGAACTGCAGCCAGGCCTAGAGTTCAAGCCCCATGACCACCAAAATAAAAGGAAAACCTTATGAGGATAAACTGAAACTTCTGGAAAATCAGAGACGATGTGTATGTAAATGGAGAAGTGGATATCAATTTAAAGATATTGAAAGGTGAGGAAAGCATATTTAATCCTGCTGTGGAAAAACTTAGCACACATGGAACCATGATGAATCCTGATGACACAATTTTTTCTTGGGGGACATTGCTCAGTGGTAGAAGCCTTAGCAAATATATAGAAGCCCTAATTTCAATATGCGTCACCACAAAAAAAAAGAAAGAAAAGAAAAATCACAGGATGGTTTATGTCTGTCCTTCATATTAAAATAGACTTCATCCAGGCCAAAAATCATTACAGATTTCATTGTGAAATTTCATGATATTGTTTATTCCTTTGTACATTTGAAAACTGACAAGAAAAGGAGAAATGAAATATTAGTCTCTTATCAATTAACTAGAATGTTTCATTTATTGAAATATTTCTTTGATGGGGGGGTAGGGGAGTCAGTGCCGGAGCATGAACTCAGCACCAGAGTACTATCCTTTAGTTTTTGGCTCAAGGCTGGCATTCACTTAGAACCATACCTACACTTCTGGCTTTTGGTTGGTTATTTAGAGTAGCATATAATTTCCTTCCCCAGCCTGACTTCAAACCTCAACCCTCAACTCAACATCCTGAATAGCTGGGATTACAGATGCAAGCCACAGGTGCTCAGAATACAAAAGCAAAGTGAATCATTTTAAAATCATTTGACATCAAAGAAAAAAAACTTAAAAGATCTTAGGCTAAAGTTTGCTTTCCTGTCAAATATTTTCCTTGCATTTTTTTTCTCCCAAATCACCACTGTGTGAAGAAAACATTTCTGATGAGTTAGCCTTCTCTCTGGGCATGACTCCATTGTGATGGTAGCATTCAGTGCAATAGCCAAAGCAGAATCAAGATTACATCTGTGAACTTGAGTCTCTTGGAAATCTATGGTAGAGATGTTACACTGCCCAACAAAGAAAAAAAATTGGAACTTGCACACAGGTGTTGTTATTGGCCAACAAATTACTACAGAGCCCTTCCTGTTCGTCTCAATTTTATAACAATGAACATCATCAGATAGCCATGAGCTGCAGGTGCACAATGCCAGGAAGACTAGTCATGGTTTACATTCATCACTAATACATCCCCCAGCTTGTATCAAGTCCCTTTATGCTTGGGGGTATGTGAATGTCTATAATAATATGCTTAATATATGGAAGCCCTTCGAATGATTCATAGATCTCTTTAACACAAAAGCCATGGTTATATGGGCCAGTTTATTGAGCTATACATGACAGATTGTGACATTTAACACTTCATAAAATTTATGGAGTATATTGTCTGGAGAAATACAACTGTTATCTTCTGGGCCCATGCACTCTTGTCACCTGTCATTTTGAAACTACCTATGTATCTTCATTTGAGCATCATTACAACTGATTATCTCTCATTCCTATCTTATCATGAAGATATCGTGTACAATTGCTCCTGGAGAAGAAAAACTTGTCAGTGTCCTGTCATTGATACCCTTTCCTTTGTTTCGTGTCATACCTAAAGTATGATAATGTTCTTTCTATTCCTCTACAATATGCTCTGCAACTACTGTAATTGTCTTTATGATGCTACAGTAAGTTTTTCTGAGTGTTGATTTGCAGGTCTACAGAACTTTGCAACGCAAAATGATATGTAGAATAAAAATCAGAAATAAGGGCCAGGAGTTTGGCCTGTTGGCAGAGTGCTTGCCTAGCATGTAGGAAGACCCGGGTTTGATTCCTCGGTACCAGGTACATGGAAAAAAGCCAAAAGTGGTTCTGAGGTTCAAGTGGTAGAGCTCTAGCCTTGAGAAAGTCCAAGGACAGTGCTCAGTCCCTGAGCTCAAGCCCAGGACTGGCAAAAACAATATCAGAAATAAGATTTTTAGAATTCAATGGCCATCATAGCGCCAGTGCAATTTTGTTTTGTTTTTGTTTTTGTGTTAGTCATCAGGCTTGAACTCGAGGCCTGAGCATTGTCCGTGAGCCCTTTTACTCAATGCTAGTGCTCCACCACTTATTTTTTGCCTGTCCTGGGACTTGAACTAAGAAGGGCTTGGGCACTGTCCTTGAGCTTCCTCAAGGCTAATGCTTGAGCCACTTGAGCCACAGCATCCATTTCCAGCTTTTTCTGTGGGGGGGGGGGGGTACCAAGAAATAAAACCCAGAGCTTTGTGTGTGACAGGCAAGCACTCTACCACTAGGCCACACTCTTGGCTCTGCTCTACTACTTAGAGCCACAGTGTCACATCCAGTTTTCTGGTGGTGAATTAAAGAATCTCACAGACTTTGCTGCTCAGGCTGCCTTTGAACCAGGATCCTTAGATCTCAGCTTCCTGAGTTGCTAGGATTACAGGCATGAGTCACCAGTGTCCAGGTTACAATTTAATTTTAATTTTATTAAGATAATCAGATGGGTTTATTTGTTAAACCAGTAATCAAATAAAGACAACATTTTGGACCCCTTTTTGGTTTCAAACAATTTTTTGCAATAAGCCTTTCACAAACATTTCTAAGAGAAATCAATATCATGTTAACAATCAACTTCTAGTCTTCTGAACAAGCCCTGCCTCAGACTTGATCTAAATCTATTTATCCATACTGTACCGCCTTACAAATTATATGACAGATGTGTAAAGCAGTGAACAAATTCAAGAAATAGAAAGCATATATGCTGTAGATTTTGCGAAAGAAACCTTTTTTTTGCCAGTCCTGGGGCTTGAACTCAGGGGCTGAGCACTGTTCTTGGGCTTTCTCAAGGCTAGAGCTCTACCACTTGAGCCTCAGCACCACTTCCAGATATTCTGCTCTTTCTTTCTTTCTTTTTCCTTTTTTGGTGGGTGGTGGGGCTTGAACTCTGGGCCTAGGAGCTGCCCCTGAGCTCTTCAGCTCTAGGCCAGCACCCTACCTCTGGAGCCACAGCCCCACTTCCCCCTTTCTAGAGATTAATTGGAGAGAAGAGTCTCACATCCTTTAGTATTCTTTAGTGCAGAGGCTGGCTTTGAACCCTGATCCTCAGGTCTCAACCTCCTGAGTAGCTAGGACTACAGACTACTGCACCTGGCTTAGTTCTAGGCTTTGTTGGGGTTTTTGTCTTTCAATGAAGGCTTCTAACTATGATTTGTTAAATTTCACTCTTGTGCTGCTTAATGAAACTTGGCATGTGCCATGCCTTTCTATTTGTTTTGGTTTGTACTTCATTTGACCAATTTAAAGCTTCAGTGATCACCTTCCTTTCCCCTGAAACAAACCGTAGTGCTGGCTGCTTGGCATGGAGGAATTGGAATGAGATTTTCATCTGATTCATCCATCTTCCCCCTCCAGTGCAGTGTTTTGGGATGAGAAATGGGAGAGGAAGGCAGTGAGTCTGACCTCAGTCTTTCTCTGGATCAACCCACTTCTAGCTACTGTGAACACATTAGTAGTGAAAATTCTTGCTGATCATGTAGTCTGTTTTCTATGAATAATATTCATCTTTTCCCTCGAGATATGGCCAAAGCCCCCATACCTACTGTGGGACCTGACACAATCATGATCCTACTTCCCTGTTGCATTAGAGTGCTCCACTCTTTCCTAGATATTCTGCCTCTCTCCTTTTGCCTCTGATGCTTTATATACCAGACAAGAACCACTGAGGTCATCTTTTCAGTCCTCCACGAGCCACTGAGCAATGGGAAGTACAGATGGAAAGACCATATTCCTTTCCAGGATCAAACTCTGGACTACCATCCCTTCCCACTCTGTCCATATGTGTTACTTCTGCAAGTTCTTCTTCAGAAATCCAAGGCTAGAAGTCAGCAAGTGTCTGATTCACAAGAGGCTGTCATATTTGGTTTTCATGATGATGGATGTCAAACCCTGTTCCTACACAGTTCAACTAGAAATGTACTCACTATCTTGTGTATGTAACTATAGCCTCTCTGTACATCACCCTGACAATAAAACTTAACTTAAAAAAAAAAAAGGTCCTACCACTTGCTAGGTAAGTACCTTACCACTAAGCTCCATTGACAGCCTAGATATACCATTTATTTAACATCTGAAAAGATTTAAGAGATGATTTCTTTTTTTCCATATATTTTTTAAAGGGATGATTTCTTATTTAAGAATTTATCACCTTACATAGAATTCTTACATCAAATAAGTACATGAAAGTTGGTTATAAAGAAAAAAATCAAACCAGAGTCCAGAGATAACTTGCTTTAATAACTGAAAGTACCAGCTTACCTATTCCTAGGTAAGCATGGTAAACAATTGCCCTTCTTCATCTGTTGTCCTGTGCCTCTCCATTACTCAGCTCTGATTAACTGCGTGTCCTCTGTCTCCACCTTAGACAAGTTCACTGATTGTTGGGTGTGTCTGTTTCTGAGTTACTCAATGGGAAATTAATCCCACATTTCAGCTCACCTTTCAGAGCAAATGGCATCACTGTATTCCATTGTTTTATTGAGAAATAAAAAAGCAAGCTAAATCTATACTTTCTCAATACTAAGTAGTAGTCTTTTGTAGTAATCAAAACAGTCAATGGAGATTACTGCATAGATTTTTTAGTAGTAACTATGTTTAAATAGTGCTCTTTAGTTAGGAGGTGGATTGATTAACTTTGCTGCCAGCAAGAAGACATGGGAGGAAGATAAACAGACCTTCCACATGTGGCCAGAAATTATACTTTATAGCTGAATGATTTTATTCAAATGCAGGAAACTGTTACCTCATCCATGTCTTTACTTATTATATTGTATAATATTCCTGAAATACTTCTCTAATACACATGTAAAACCCTTCTTTGTGCTTTATAGAATATAGTTCTTAAGCCAATGTTGTAGTTATTAGCTCCTTTCATATGGCCTTTACATCTTACTTAAGTCCCTCATGACATTGTATCTTCTTAAAGACAGAGATTGTATCCATCTTAACTACTTAAGAGCCAAAAACATAGTTATCACCTTTTCTTATGGGTCCAAGACCTTAAATGAGGGCAACAGGCCAAGCCTGGCCAGAGCAAGTGTCTATAGAGCAGGAAGATCTGTAGAGCATGTTGCCTCAGGAGTTCTGCAGTGGAAAAATCAAGATAACTGAATTCAAGGCAAAGACTTTCCTACCCAGGCTGGTGTGGAATTGCTCTTCTCAGATTTCAGAACCCTGAGTAGCTAGGTCCTGGTGGGAGCCACCAGCACCAGGCTGACCATTTTGGTCTTTATCAATAGTAGGCATTTTGTTGGGGTAAAGTATATAAAACTTAAAACAATAGATTGAATGATGTAAGTTTTCTCTGTTCATTATTTTGAAATATTAGAGAAACGGAACTATACCAAGGTACCCACTGAAATGGAGAGTAATAACTGTAAGTGTAGGTACAGCAACATTAAAAGTATTTGTTAGGAAGCAGAGCTGTGGTTCTGATAGAGTATTAGTCTTGAGCACAAAATTCGGGGACAGTAGCCAGCCCCTGCGTTCAAACCCCATGGCTAGCACCAAAACAAAACAAAAAGCAGTTTTCAAAAACCTGTTCTAGTGGCTGAGAATGTGGCTTAGTGGTAGGATGCTCGCCTAGCATGCATGAAATCCTGGGTTCAATTCCTCACTACCACATAAATGAAAAAGCCAGAAGTGCCACTGTGGCTTGAGCCATAGAAGCTGAGAGAGAATGCCCAGGCCCTGAGTTCCAGCCCCAAGACTGGCAAAAAAAAAAACTATTCCATTTAAACATAGACTTAGTTAATAAAAATTCAGAATATGTTCACAGTATTTATCTATTTTATCTCCTCCTTCCTAATACAATTTCGGTGGGTTTCATTGTTCTAGTGTCATACGTGCTGAAAACTATTTCAATCATTTTTATCTTCTTTCACAGTCTAATTCTGATTTGCTATCAATATGAAGAAATGATCATTTAGAAACATGATGGTAAGAATAGAAGAAAAAGCCAATAGAGTTGAACACAGAGACAAATTGACAAATAAATACCTAGAGCGTTTAAGATGTGTTTAAGGGGGTCAGGAATTTGGCCTAGTGATAGAGTGCTTGCCTAGCATGCACTAAGACCTGGGCTGGATTCCTCCCTAGCACATACCTAGAAAAGCCAGAATTGGTGCTGTGGCTCAAGTGGTAGAGCACTAACATTATGGAAAGCCCAAGGACAGTGCTCAGAGTTCAAGTCCCAGGACTGGCAAAAAAAAAAAAAAGAAAAGAAATGTATTTAAGTCCTGGCAATGTGGCTTAGAGTAGAGTACTTGCCTATCATGCATGAAAGCCTTGGTTTTGATTCCTCAATACAACATAAACACAAAAAGACAGAAGTGGTACGTTAGCTCACATTGTAGAGTGCTACCCTTGAGCAAAAGAAGCTCAGGGACAGTACCCTGAATTCAAGCCCCAGGACTGGCAAAAAAATGTGTTTCAATGATGGATTAATTCTATTAATAGCTTTAAAAGTAATATTTTAAAAACCTCTATTATTATTATAAAAGTGATGTTCAGAGGGTTACTATCACGTAAGATAGATAAAGAACACATTTCTTTGAATAATGTCACCCTTCCTTCACTCTCTCTCATAAAAATAATATTTTTGAAAAGATAAAAGAATCCTTGTATTTCAGAATACCTAAATATTAAGGCACTGGGGGGAAAATGAAAGAATATTATCAAGTTACATGTGAGTAACAAAATCTAAATGAGTATTTTGCCCATTTAAATTTGTAAGGTTAAATGTTGATTTAACACTGTGTCATAACCAGGAACTCCTAATTTGCCTTTATTGCTTCCCTTTATCATTTAATGAAGGGTTATATTAGCAAACTATAGTTAAATTTACCTGTAATCAGGGTTAGAATTCAGCCAGGGCAGGAAAGTCTGGGAGACTCTTATCTCCAATAAACTACTCAGAGAAGGCCAAAAGTGGCACTATGACTCAAGTGGTAGAGAGCTACCCTTGAGCAAAGGAAGTTCAGGAACAGTGCTAGACCCTGAGTTCAAGCCCCACTAACAAAAGAATATTCCAGGAGGCATCAGCCTGGAGTTTTCAAGTGTTGTATAGTCATGAATCCTCACAAACAGCTAGTAAATGCTTCCCAACTTAAAAACACAGAGACGAAGTGTGTGCCTCCTGCCAATTGCCAACTATAAATTCATGTAATCACCGTATCATTTTTTTCCTGCCACTGAAGAGATTCTTTACAAGCTGCATTCCATGTGTTCTTTTGATTGATGCTTTTAACCATTTGCCTATGTCTCTCCATTCCTTTGCCAAGAATGACTGCCTAGATTCTAGATGCTACATGTACTCCAATCTCTACGTTTATGGTCTGTGGTCCATCATAAAAGCCCTTGCTTTTATCAACCTGACACTCACTTCTGCCAAACTTTAGTTATAGCCTCTCCCATTCTGGCTCATTCAAATGCCATTTAAACCTTGCTTAGGGCCGACTAAAAATTTTGTAGCACACAAATTATATGTTCTTTTGGAGTTTAAGACTCCAGTATGCCTCTAAGACATCAACAAGACTAAAGTTATCTAGCATTAGACTTAAATCCGAGCCTAGCAATTTACTAGCTGTGTCCCAGGGCAAGTTTTACTGAACATGCCAAAAACAAATTTGTATTTTTAAGAAATGTATTTTTAAGGATGTATTTTTCTACAAGGTTATTGTTCAAAACAAATGATACAATCTACTTAAAGGGCCAAACAATAGTCATTAAGTGTGAACTGTCTCTTCTCTCTCCCTTGAAATAGTAGTTCCACTGGGAGGAAAACTCATGTAATCTTAAAAAGAATCTGAGAAATAAAAAGAAAATGTGTATTTACAGCTCATGAGTTTTTAAAAGTTAAAACAGTTGGGCATTGTTACTCAAGCCAGCAATCTTAGCTACTTGTTAGAGATTAGAGGATAGCAGGACGAGGATGACTCCATAGAAGTTGTGAGACTACATCTCAAGGAATGCCTGTGCACAGTAATACAGGCCAGTCATCCACAGTGACACTGGTGAGAAGCACAAGAGGGGGATTCCAGCCCAGCCATGCCAGATATAAAGTGAGACTCTGTCTCAGAAATAACCAGTCCAGACACTGGAAGTGTGGCCTAGTGGTAGTGTCTGCCTAGCATGCATGAAATCCCGAGTTTGATTCCTTGGTACCACATAAACAGAAAATTGTAGAAGTTGTGCTGTGGCTCAAGTGTAGAACACTAACCTTGAGAAAGCTCTAGGACAGTGGCCAGGCCCTAAGTTCAAGCCCCAGAATTAACAAAAAGAAAACTGAACTGAAAGCTTGCTTTCATCATTTTTCCTTTCTTCCTTCCTTTTCTTTCCTTCTCACCTCTGTGTGTGTGTGTCCTAATATCAGAGCTTCAATTTTGGCCTTATCGATTCTTTATCTTTCTTGCAGGTGGCATACTATCACTTAAGCCACTCCTCTAGTCTGGTAATTTTTTTTTATTCTGGACATAGAATCTCTTGTACCTATTGCCTGGGTTGACTTTAAACTGAGATTCTCTGATCTTAGCCTGAATTCTAGATAAGAATTATATTGGTGCACTGCTGAAAGTTTTCTTATTTTTCATTTCTTTTTTTTTGTTGTTGTTGGTTGTGGAGCTTGAACTCAGTCTGGGCACTGTCCCTGAGCTCTTCAGCTAAAGGCTACCATCCTACCTCTTGAGCCATAACACCACTTCTAGTTTTCTGGTGGTTAATTGGAAATAAGAGTCTCATAGACTTTAGTGTCCCAGCTGCCTTTGAACCTTGATCCTCAGATCTCAGCCTCCTTAGTAGGTAGGATTACAGGTGTGAGCCACTGCTCCCAGCTAAGTTTTCTTATTTCTATACTTTCTCTTTCTACCTAGATACTAATATATTATTCTTCAGTCCCAGAAAATTTCCACTGTATCTTCATCTTTCTCCCAATGGTTTTAGTAATGGTGTCACTTCCTGATTCCCTCTGCAAAAATTCATTGGCCTTTCAGCATACTGATTTTTCAGTTGTATTCATTCTGAAAAACAGTTTCACCACCAGACACCGGTGGCTCACGCCTGTAACCCTACCTGCTCAGAAGGCTGAGATCTGAGAAGAGCTATTTGAAGCCAACTGGGGTAGGAAAACCTGTATGACTCATCTCCAAATAGCTTCCAGAAAAATGGGAAGTGAGACTGCGGTTCAAATTAGTAGAGAGTTAACCAGGCCCTGAGTACAAACCCCAAGACCAGCAAAAAAAATAAATAAATAAAAGACAATATCCACTAAAGACTAACACAGTTTCATATAATACCAGTCTTAATGAGTGAGTTGTTACTTTTGCCTGTCTATAATCAAAAAGCCTGTGGTGGAAGTGGCACTGTGGCTCAAGGGGAAGGGCAGTAGTCTTGAGCTGAAGAGCTCAGGGACAACGTCCAGGCCCAGAGCTCACATTCCATGGCCGACAAAAAAAAAAAAAAATAGGCTGTGACAGACTTTTACATTTGGATTGTATACCTCTCTGAAATGCTGCCCCTACTGGAGAGGAAAGAAAGAAGGATTCATAGATAGAGGATTCTTTCCATATATTTACCACTGATATGGTCATGTATCAGTAATCACCATGATCATGTGACAGTAACTCTGATGCAAGACACATTTAATGATTATGAACCCCACAAGGACAGGAAGTAGAAAGAAAAAACAAGGATTCAGGATAAAGCACAATCTCCCAGGAGATAGCCTCAGTGACCTACTTCCTCCAACTGGGCCCTTCCTCCTGAAATCCCCAGAACCTCCTAATATAATGCCTTGAAAGGGAGGCCAAGTGTTTATTATTAAGCCTGTGGGGGAAATTTCATACTCAAACCATCACTTTTTTTAATAACCGATTTTCTGATTCATAGTTCTAGTTTCCTCTCTTACATTTCTAAGAATATTTGTTGCACTTTTCATCATAATGCTTATTAAAAAACCTTTTTCTGGGCCAGGAGTTTGGCCTAGTGGTAGAGCGCATGCCTAGCATGCACAAAGTCCTGGATTCGATTCCTCGGTGCCACATACACGGAATAAAAGCCAGAAATGGTACCGTGGCTCAAGTGGTAGAGCTCTAGCCTTGAGAAAAAAGCCCAAGGACAGTGTTCAGGCTCTGAGTTCAAACCCTAGGACTGGCAAAAAAAAAAATAATCTGCTGCTAAGGGTTTGGTCTAGTGGTAGAGTGCTTGCCTAGCATGCACAAAGACCCGAGTTTGATTCCTCGGTACCACATGCATAGAAAAAAGCTGGAAGTGGTGCTGAGGCTCAAGTGGTAGAGCTTTAGCCTTGAGAAAGTCCAAGGACAAGGCTCAGGCCCTGAGTTCAAGCCCAGGACTGGCAAAAAAATCTGGTCTGTTCACCTGGCCTCCTCTTTTAAAAAGTCTCAATTTGCTTTCTTTTTTTTCTTTTTTTATCTATTTTCTGTTTGCCAGTCCTGGGGCTTGAACTCAGGGCCTGGGCACTGTGCTTTGACACTTTTTGCTCAAGGCTAACACTGCTGTTTGAGCTATGGTGCCACTTCTGGATTTTTCTGTGTATGTGGTTCCAGGGAACCAAACCCAGGGCTTCGTGCATGCTAGGTAAGCATGCTACCACTAGGCCATGCTCCTGGCCCTCAATTTGTTTCCTGTCTTTTCAGAGTACTTATATTCTTCACATTTTGTATTTTTTCCTGTGAACATATACTCCCTTATGGTCTGAACAACTATGGAAATAATTTAGTAACCAGCACCAAATGGACACACACAAACCAATGAGAATATTAAACACATTAGTATAGGCAAATGACCACTGCAGCTACCAGATAAAGAATCAGTGGCTGAGTGTTGGCCCAGTCGGTATGTGTACCATCAAATCCTGAGCAACAAATGTCCCCAGATTATAATTTCTCATACCAAACATCCCTGCCTAATGACCCAATTCCGATATTGACTGTTGTCATCTAAGATCCCTGACATTATTTTCAAATTTTCATTGCTGTAACTATTTTAAAATACAATTCAGCATTTTTTGCTTTGTTTTTAGATTATTATGGAGCTTGAACTCAGGGCCTGGGCCCTCTCCCTCAGCCTCCTTGGGCTCAAGAGCAGTACTCTGCCATTAGGAGCCACAGTGCCACTTTCAGACTTTAGGTGGTTAAGTGGAGCTAAGAGTTTTAGGGCCATTCTAGCCTGGACTGGTTTTGAACCTTTATTCTCTAGTAGTTTCGGCATCCTGAGTAGTTAGGACTACAAGCATGAACCACCAGACTCCAGCTAGCATCCTTTTCTTCTTCCTCCTCCTCCTCCTCCTCCTCCTCCTCCTCCTCCTCCTCCTCCTCCTCCTCCTCCTCCTCCTCCTCCTCCTCCTCCTCCTCCTCCTCCTCCTCCTCCTCCTTGTCTTCTGCCAGTTATTGAGCTTGAACTAAGGCCTGAGCACTGTCCTTGGGCTTTCTCAAAGCTACCACTGTATCACTTGAGCCACAGCACCATTCTGGCTTTCTCTGTATATGTGGTACCGAGGAATCAAAGGGCTTGCACTCAGGGCTCCGTGCATGCTAGGCAAGCACTATATCATTAGGCCACATTCCCAGCCCATTTTTTTAAAGAGGGGAGGCACTGAGGGGGAGGGGGAGTCATGCTTTCCAGTCTTGGGCCTTGAACTCAAAACCTGACTGCTGTCCCTGGGCTTTTTTTTTCTCAAAGCTAACACTTTATAACACTTTACCACTTGAGCTGCAGCTCTACTTCTGAGTTTTTGGTGGATAATTAGAGCTAAGAGTCTCATAGGGCTGGGATATAGCTCAGTGACAAAGCACTTGCCTAGCAAGTGCAATGTCCTGGATTTGGTCCCCAGTTCCATAAATGAACGTTTTTAAAAAATATAGTTAAAAAAAAGATTCTCAGGGGACCAGGAGCATGGCCTAATGGTAAGAAGTGCTCACTTAGCATGCACAAAACTCTTTGTTCAGTTCCTCAGTACCACATACAGTGAAAAAGCCAGAAGAGGAGGTATGGCTCAAGAGGTAGAGTGCTAGCCTTGAGAAAGCCCCTACTCAAGCCTTGAGTTCAAGCCTCAGGACTGGCAAAAAAAAAAAAAAAAGAGAAGCTCAGTGACATTTAAAACCAAAATCCTGAGATGTCAGTTTCCTGAGTAAGATTATAGGCAAAAGCCATTAGCCTCATGCTCTACTCAGCATTATCTTAAATTTAAAGATAAGGTATTTGAGAGTTTAAGATGATACGATAATAACATTTGAAGAAAAAGAGTTTAATATAATAAGATAATAACATCTGAAGTAAAAGCTATTCCTTCTGAATTGCAGCCAGCAAAAATTCTTTTCTATTTTATTACTTAACAGTATACAAAATTACAGTCATGGATTATTTTGTACAGAAGAATGTATCAAAGTTTAACCAAACAATGGTAAGGTTTATCTGATACTATACTACGTATTGAACTCTTTAATTATCTGAGCCCAAAACTCGACAATTTTTCAGGGACTTGCGGTCAATTAGCCTGTCTTGCCACTAGGTGGAGAGGGTTAACAGTTTATGGTCTGAGGTGGAGGTAGGTTTGTTTTTCCTGAGGCTTGAACTCGGGGACTTGTTGCTATGTCTGAGCTTTTTTGTTCTATGCCAGTACTCTACAACTTTGAGCTAAAGCACCACTTCCGGTTTTCTTTTCCATTTTTTTAAAGCAACTTCATTTGTAATTGCCAAAGTTTTCCCCATTGTGATATTTTATGCCGGTAATCCCAGCACTACAGATGGCTGAGGCAGGAAAATTGTAAGTTTGAAGACAACTCACAGTTTTGTAAACCGGGGCCAAAACAAGCATAATAAATGCTGCCAAAAATGGGAGCCCCCAAGGATCTTTTTCAATACCTAAATCATAAACTGCACATTGAACAAGGTAATAGTACCAAAAACAATTCATGAGAACACATGAACAATAAGTGTATATAGCTAGACAAATACAATACAAGCATGCTGTATGGCCCCTGATGTTGGGCACTAGAAAAAAAGGTAATGGTGGGGGGGTGGTCAGCAGGAAGGAGATTGATTAGAATATACTGTAGACATGTGTAGAAACAAAATCCTTCTCTCTGCCAAATGCCAGTGGTTCACGCCTGTAGTCCTGGCTACTTAGGAGGCTGAGATCTGAGGATCACAGTTTGGAATCAGTCTGGGCAGAAAACACCCCAAGAGACTTTTCATCTCCAGTTAACCACTGGAAGTGATGCTGTGGCTCAGATGAGAGCCAGCCTTAAGAATGCCCAAGGACAGGGGTGGGGAAAGGGATAGAGGGACAAAATCATGAGAAGGGGTATCAATGTTCAAGAAGTAATGCACCTATTACCTGACTAATATTACTGTAACCCCTGTATATATTACCCCAACAATGAAACGAAAAATAAAGAATGCCTGAGTTCAAGACCCAGAACTGACAACAAAAAATCCTCCTTTCTGAATAATTATTATTATGTACTCTTCCTTACTTCTAAGAAATACAAGCTTGAAAAAAATCCCAACAAAAATTAGACAATAAACTATAGACATCTTTTTCTTTATTTCTGATGCAGGGTTCTCACTATGTAGACTCTGGCTGGTTTGGTCTCATGAGATCCTCATACCTCTCTTCCTGCATGCTGAGATTATAGCTAGGCCCTTACTGATCTACAAAGTATAAATTCAAATATGTCCATGTTGACAACTATAACAAATGTTCTGTCGCATCTTAAAAACAGAATAATCTGGAGGAATATATGACAATCCTGTATTTTCTATTCTTCTTGTAAACCTGAAGCTGCTAAAAAAATCTACTAATGAAGCAGGTACTAGTGGCTGGTAGCTGAGATCTTAGAATCTCAGTTTGAAGCTACTCTGAAAAGGAAAAGTTCATGAGACTGTTATCTCCAATTTGCTACCCAAAAAAGCCAAAAGTGGAACTGTGGCTGGAGTAGTAGAAAAAGAGCCTTGAGCACAAATACTAAGCCAAGAGAGCCTGAGGCCCTGAATTCAAACAGAGGAAGGAAGGAAGGAAGGAAGGAAGGAAGGAAGGAAGGAAGGAAGGAAGGAAGGAAGGAAGGAAGAAAGGAAGGAAGGCAGGAAGAGAGAAAGAGGGTGGGAGGGAAGGAAAGAGAGAGAAGAAAAGAAAAAGAAAGGCACATAAAAAGGAAGAAAAAAAACAGTTTTTTCCTATAATATCCAGTGACTCAAGGAATTAGGAGCCACTGAGTTCAGCTAGGACCCAGCGCAGAAGATCAATGATTATCTGCAGATTCAATGCCAGTAGTCCTGGTAAAGATGGAAGAGGATATTCTGTAAACATATGTTCTGTTTTTGTGACTAAAAGTGGGCCTTCATACCAAAATAATTTAACATCTTGAAGGTAGTATATTTAAAAAGATGTATTATAGTCTCTGAAAATATGCCTTTTCCAGCTCTGATATGGTTAATTGCATACTTTCCTGCTCTGGCTGGCTCAGACCTCAGCCTCCTAATGCTGAGTAGCTAGGATTACAGGCTTGAGCCACCAGTACCTTGTTCCATGTCAGTTTTGTTGTTATTGTTGTTGTTGTTGTTGTTGTTGTTGTTGTTGTTGTGTTTGCCAGTCCTGGGGCTTAAACTCAGGGCCTGGACACTGTCCCTGAGCTTCTTTTGCTCAAGGTTAGCACTCTACCACTTGAGCCATAGCACCATTTCTGGCTTTTTCTGTGTATGTGATACTGAGGAATCAAATCCAGAGCTTCATGCATGCTAGGCAAGCCCTGTACCACATTCCCAGCCCCCCACACTTCTGTTTTTAAGTTAACTTTCATCTGAAAGACATCTTTGTAGATAAGAAAGAGTTATGAAAATGTAGTGAGGTAATATATGCCTTTAAATTCTGGCACTTAACAAATATGCCATATATGGCAAAGAAAATGATCCAAACTAAAATTTCTTCTAATCTTGATTTTTCTTATACATTATTTATTTATTTCTGTTAATGATGCTTTTAGATGTTTGAAGAGGGCCAGAAGTGTGGCCTAGTGGTAGACTAGGCACTTTTTTTGACACAAACATCCTCCTTCCTTTGTCTCTAAAGTACTGGAACTCCAGATGGGTATCGCATGCCCAGATCAAAATCTTGATTCTTTGTGGAAGTAGCACTCTGGTTCAGGTGGTAGATTTCTAGCCTTGAGCATAAAGAAGCTCAGGAACAACTCCCATGCCTGAGTTCAAACCCCAGAACTAGCAAAAATAAATAAATAAAATAAAACAAAATAAATTGATTGAAATAAGTAGTCAATGAGAAGGAAATTTCAGAACAGCATAACCGTAGTAACTACTAATCAGAGCATTAATTCATTGATACATGGAAAATGAAAAATCAGCTGATAATTACTAACAGCAAAATTTCTTTCTCAAAGGAGACAAGAGGTACAATACTACTTTTGAAGTAATTGTCATGTGCTAATAGCCTCACCACTTGTTGTAGGCACAAAAAGAAAAACTTGTCTCCTTGTCTCTTAAATCCAGGAGTTGGGAGCATATAATAGCAATGATAATGATCAATTATTTTATTGTAACTATCATTTACTATTCTTTGTCCAATAAGATTTGCTTGCTAAATTTGAGTTAATTTGAATTCTCAGATATCAAGGTATTTTTATAGATGAGAACAAAAATACAAAAATTAACTTGACCTACTGAATGAACTAAATATCTTCTAAGCGAATGTATAGAGAAAGCCTGATTCCACAGAGTATCATTGACTTTCCTGCCTAGGCTGGCTTTGAATCATGGGTCTTGGACCACAGCTTCATGAACAGCAAGGATTACAGGCAGGGCTGGGAGTTTGACTTAGTGGTAGAATGCTTGCCTAGCATGCATGAAGACCTTCATTCCATTCCTGGGTACCACATACATAGAAAAAAAAAAAAGCCAGAAGCGGTGCTGTGGCTCCAGTGGTAGAGCTCTAGCTTTGAAAAAACCCAAGGAGAGTGCTCAGGCCCTGAGCTCAAGCCCAGGACTGGCAAAAAAGTAAAAACAAAAAGAAAAGGAAAAGAAAGGATTGCAGGCATGAGCCAACAGTGCTTGGCCCAAAGCTATTAAAGAGCAACCAAATTTTTGCAGTTAAGCCATCTATAGACTTAATCAGTAGGCATTTCCTTGTTTTCCTAGATATTGTAGAGATTTCGTTTAAAAAAGTAAATCCAATCATGTTATTTACTTGAACCATTTTTCACTAGTGTCAGATGAGTTTGTGAGGTAACCCTCTGAAAGTAGGAGCTCTGCTGGGTGCTGGTGGCTCATACCTGTGGTTATCAAGAGGCTGAGGTCTGAGGAGCAAGGTTCAATGTCAGCTGTGGCAGGAAAGTCCATCAGACTCATCTCTAGTTAACTGCCAGAAAACCAGAAATAAAGGTATGGCTCAAAGCAGTACAGTGTTAGCCTTGAACAAAAAGAGTTCAAGGACAGGGCACAGGTCCTGAATTAAAAAAAAAAAAAAACCCAAGGACTCACTTAGGTCCATGATTTAGATCACAGAATAAGAATTTCTAGACAAGCCAGGCGTGGTGGCTCACACCTGTACTCTTAGCTACTCAGGAGGCTAAGATCTGAAGATCTCGGTTCAAAGCCAGCCCGGGCACTAAAATCTGTGAGACTCTTATCTCCAATTAACCACTAAAGAACTGGAAACGGGGCACTGTGGCTCAAGGGATAGGGTGGTAGCCTTGAGCGGAAAAGCTGAAGAGTTCAGGTACAGCACCCAGGCCCAGAGTTCAAGCCCCAAAACTGACAAAAAAAAAAAAAGAATTCTAGACAAGTCATAATGTTTAGAAAACTTGGCAGAGCTTAATTAAGTAAGCAGTCACGCAGAGAAGCAGAAAAACAGAAAAGCAGAAAGGCAGAAAGGCAGAAAGGCAGAGCTACATTGTGCAAAGAGTGGTTACCCTCAAAGGTAGAGACCCTGAGTTCTTTGACATCAGGGTTAATTGTAGTAAAAAGGCAGGGTCTGACTTAAAGTTATGCAAAGATAGGTACTTGTCTTTGCTGTTAATCACTCTTGGTTGATAATATTTTTACCACATGGTCTCAGGGATTCTGAGATTGACCAGTACTTTAAAAAATATATAGCATTATGTGTGGGCATCCCTTTTAGTAAAGAAAGCATTTTTCCATTTGTTATTTATTTATTTGTTTGTTTGTTTATTGCTAGTCCTGGGGCTTGAAATCATCAGGGCCTTAGCACTGTCCTTGAGCTTTCTCAAGGCTAGCACTCTACCACTTGAGCCACAGCACCATTTCAGCTTTTTCTGTGTATATGGTACCAAGGAATCAAACCCAGGGCTCCATGCATGCTAGGCAAGCGTTCTACCACTAGGCTAGGCTCCATGTACTGTCATATATTTTTAGACTGGTGTTTATCTTTGAGATAAAGAATGCCTCTGATCTGGGCACCAGTAATCCTAGCTACTTAGGGAGGCTGAGATCTGAGGATCTTGGTTCAAAGCAAGCCTGGGCAGGAAAATCTGTGAGACTCTTATCTCCAAATAACCATTGGAACCTCCAGGATAGTGAAACAAAAGCCATATAATGAATGATTGTTGTCCTTAATGTACTATGTTGTCTCTCATCTCCTTTGCTGTCCCTTGGTTATCTCATATTGTTACAGTATCTCACTTTGTTATCTGATATATTGTATTTATTTGTATTTGGATATTTGAAATTTGATAGGGAAGGGGGGAAAACCAAGATGGGGGGGACGTGGGGGGGAGGGAAACGGGTACCAAGACATGTGAAAGGGTATCAATATATGTGAATTAATGCACCTTCTATCTGGCAAATATCATGTAACCCTTTTACTAATTACAATAATAAAAAAAAACCCAAATAACCATTGGAAAATCAGAAGTAGTTCTGTGGCTCAAAGTGGTAGAGTGCTAGCCCTGAGCTGAAGAGCTCAGGGATAGTGACCCAGACAAGATATCAAACTGATGAAAGAAGGAAAGAAAGAAAGGAAGGAAGAAAGGAAGGAAGGAAGGAAGGAAGGAAGGAAGGAAGGAAGGAAGGAAGGAAGGAAGGGAGAGAAAGAGAGAGAGAGAGAGAGAGAGAGAGAGAGAGAGAGAGAGAGAGAGAGAGAGAGAGAAAGAAAGAAGGAAAGAAAGAAAAGAAAGAGAGAGAGAAAGAAAGCCAGGTTCTGGCCACAGTTGTTTTTTTATATTTGTTTGTTTGTTTGTTTGTTTTTGCCAGTTCTGGGGCTTGAACTCAGACGCTGAGTACTGTCATTGAAGTTTCTCAAACCTAGCAGTCTACCACTTGAGCCACAGTACCACTTCAGCTTTTTCTGTGTATGGGGTACCAAGGAATCAAACCCAGGGCTTCATGCATGCTAGGCAAGCACTCTACCACTAGGCCACACTCTTGGCCTGGCCACAGTTGTTAATCCTTTGAAATAAGCACTTTGTGCCAAGAGGAGCAATTTTTCCAAGTATACGCTTCTTTAAGAAGGATATGCTTCATGTTTTTTTAATGATATCCTTTCTCAGTTTATTGTTTATGGCCAGTAGGCAAGATCAGATGGAGAAAACTGCTCTTGCTCTTTTATTTATTTATTTTTCTTGTGCTAATATTGAAGCTCATGAAGGAGTACAAGGGTTATAACAAAGAAGATAGTGCTTCTATCTTTCTAAATACATTAAACTCCTGGCTGCCATTAACAAAGCCTTATTTTCCATTCTCTACTGCTTCATTTTAAGATAGAAGTTAAAATAGTTGTCTATAATAAATCTCTAAAGTGGAGCTGTGGCTCAAGTGGTAGAGTAGTAGCTTCAAACTAAAGAGCTCAGGGACAGCACTCAGGCCCAGAGTTCAAGCCCCATGACCAATCAAAAAAAAAAAAAGAATTAAATCTCTATACTCGATCTCCATGTTTTAAGCCAAGAATTTGCATTTTAGATAAATGTTTATTGTAAATCTTCCTCTCCCCCATTTGGTGCCAGTCCTGAAACTTTTGTGCTCAAAGCTAGCCCTCTGCCACTTGAGCCACAGCTCCATTCTGGTTTTAGGGAGGTTAACTGAAAACGAGAGTCTTTTGGAGTTTTCCTACTCAAGCTAGCTTCAAAGTACAATTCTCAGATCTCCTCCTTCTGAGTGCCTATGATTGCAAGTATGAGGCAACTGAACTTGACTTCTTGTGAATCTTTGTGCAGTATAATTTGGCAGTTCTGATCAAGATCAAGTTGAGGCTTGCTTTGGCAGCACATTCTTTAAAGCAGGAACAAACAGATTAGAATGAGCCCAGTGCATGAAGACACAAATTAATGAAGCATTCTAAGCTTTTTTGATGGTGAAAAGATAAAAGAAGATCCAATCAAACTTTTTATTTTGACATCAGATAATAGTATTAACTAATGCCTGACAATGTTCAAGCAATACTTATCAGGAAATAAACAAATGAGGCATGTGAGGAAGTCATGCTCAAGTCCAGCATCTGAGAAGTCTCAGAGAGAATTATTTTTTTAAAAAAGTTTCAGGTCAATCTGGGCTCAAAATCAAAATGAAACAAAAAATAGTGAAAGCTTTAGATAGAAGAAAGGGAAGACAGGTATTATTTTCACAGTCTTTGCATATTAATTTTAAACATCAGTGGCTTTTTGCCTTGTTTTTCTATCTCTAAAACATTAAAAAGGAGATGCAGTTATTAAGTGCAAACTTAGCCACTCAGCTTTTAAAAGTCTTTCCCTCTTTATATAGTATCTTTCTCTACTTGTGCTGGTGTATAAACTGGTTGTGCTAGTCTTGGATGAGTCAGTTTTGATGGGAAGATGGATAAAAGGAACATTCTTACATTCAAGTCCTCCAGAAAAAACAAAAAACCAGTCACTTGCACAATAGCAGCCAACCAAACAAAATTCTCATGTGTCCCAGATCTGTATATCCTTGGATAGATTGTCCTGAAAGCTTCAGAAAGTCTGGGAAAATTAAGTCTAATTGTACTCAGGTGAGAAGTCTCCTCTCAGTTCTGCTTCCTAATCTGACATCATTACTGATCAAAAGAGAAAACAGTGATTTGCTGGGTATTTGTGGCTCACACCTATAATTCTAGTTAGGAGCCTGAGATCTGAGGATCATAGTTCAAAGCCAGCCCAGGCAGGAAAGTCCATGAGGCTCTTAACCACTAGAAGACTGGAAGTGGTCCTATGGCTCTAAGTGGTAGAACAAACAGCCTTGAGTAAAAGAGCTCAGGCCCTGAGTTCAAGACCCATGACTGACAAAAAGCAAACAAACAAAAAAACAGTGATATATGATTTTGCCATGCACTATTGATTGGAATTAGAACTAGAAAGAACCTGAAATCTACTGAAATATACTTTGAATTTTATAGCATTTTATGCATGTGAATAAGCCATCATATATGTATGCTCATTTGGTCTTCATAAGTCTCTGAAGTTGGTAATATCTTCATTTTATATGTGAAGAAAGGTACAGAGCCAAGGAGAATTCAAGTACACTAAGTTATTAAACTAATGAGAAAATAATGTATAGCAGAATACTGGCAGAATGACTATCTAATGTGCAACCTTTTTTTTTTTCTCTTTTGCTTCTTTTCATTAAATTCTTATTTGGTTTACTTGTACGCCAAGGAGATGCTATATTCTTTCTACCTTGTCCTGGAGCTTGAACTCAGGGCCTGGGCACTGTCCCTGAGCTTTTCTTTTTACTCTAGCCTAGCACTCTACCAATTTCTGTCTTTTTCTGTCTGTGTGGTAGCAAGGAATCAAACCCAAGACTTCCTGAATGCTAGGCAAGTACTCTACCACTAAGACCCATTCCCAGTTCCTTATAATTTGTCTAAAATTGTAAGTGCTATAAAGGACAAAGGTACACATGCAGAAGGGATGAAAGAGAGTCACCTAATTCTGTCATGGAGGGTTTATTGAGGAATAATTCCTAGATTAGATATAAGTCATCTGATAACTATAAAGTCATGCTTTTTGCACAATAAGAAAACCTTTCACAAAGGAAACACATGCATAATTCATAAAATTTTTTCCCTATTAGATGTCTCCATAGTACTGTACATATTTGTATAGTTATAGACTGAACTCACTCTTGCCTTAGCTCCATTTCCCTTTCACTACCCTGCCTTACAAGGCTGGTTGTGTAAGTTGAGTAAGCAAAATGATTCCAGATATCTTTCACAAATAACTGGATGGAGAAGTAACTTGAGGGTCGTCAGTAGTGGATTCAAATCAGGTGCTCTTGAGTTTTTGTTGTTTCTTTTCTTTTGTCAGTCTTGGGGCTTAAACTTGGGGCCTAGATATTGTTCCTGAGCCACCTTACACTCAAGACTAGCACTCTACCACTTGAGCCATAGCACCACTTCCAGCCTTTTCTGATTGGTTTATTGGACCTAAGAGTCTCATGGATTTTTCTGCCCAGGCTGGTTTCAAAGCATGATCCTCAGATCTCAGCCTTCTGAGTAGCTAAACTTATACAACATCTGAGCCATACTGGTGCTGGCTTTGTTGAATTTTTTAAAAAATTCCAGCAGGTTGGCTGTATGGCTCAAATAGTGAACTTGTTGGGAGAGTCCTAAGTTGAGAGGTTCTAAGTTCAAATCAGAGAGAAAGAGAGAGGAGAGAGAGAGAGAGAGAGAGAGAGAGAGAGAGAGAGAGAGAGAGAGAGAGAGAGAGAGAGAGAGGGGGGGGGGGAGAGAGAAAGAGGATAGATTTGATTTAGCTACCCAATACTTGCAACACTTGGGATGTAAGTCAGTAACACAGTGTCTGCCCGGTATTTGCCCAGCCTGTGTGAGGTCTTAAAGTCTCATTCCAAGGAAAAGCAAGCCAGAGACAGAAAGACAACGAGACAGAGAGAAGGAAGTGTAATCTAAGAAACTGAGCTACAGAAAAAAAAAAAAAGTATTGAGCTAGCCAGGAGTTTGGCCTAGTGGTAGAGTGCTTGCCTAGCATGCACGAAGACCCAGGTTCGATTCCTCGGTACCGTATACATAGAAAAAGCCAGAAGTGGTGCTATGGCTCAAGTGGAAGAGCTCTAGCTTGAAAAAGCCCAAGTACAGTGCTCTGAGTTCAAGCCAGGACTGGCAAAAATATATATATATATATATATATATGAAAGAGATAAACTGACTTTAGGTGAGAAGTTATATATGGTATTTGAGGTTTAAATTACTGAACTTGCCAAAAGAGAGCTATGTATTTTTTAGTTGACTATAATATTGTTTATAATAATGAAAGGCAGATCAATCCAAACATATTCCAAAAGAATATAAGGGAAAAGGCAGAACTATTTAGATTACATTTCATCACAGAAGAATTCAAATGTGCATTACAATGCTCTGTTTTAGGCTGAGTGTGGAGGATTGAGCATTTCTCACTGCATATTTTACTATTATTATGGTAACTGGATTTTTTTTGTTTTTTGTTTTGCCAGTCCTGGGGCTAGAATTCAGGGCCCTGGCACTGTCCTTGAGCTTTCTCAAGACTAGCACCCTACCATCTGAGCCACAGCACCATTTCCAGCTTTTTTCTGAATATGTAGTACTGAGAATTGAACTCCGGGATTCCTGCATGCTAGGGGAGCACTCTACCACTAGGCCATGCTCCTGGCCCTCTTCTGGGTTCATCTTTGCTTGCAGAAACAAGAAATATTTTAAACTATTTGAAATGAAATGGAAAATGATCCTAACAAGAGAAGTTCAAGGTAGAAAAAAGGAAGAACTACCTTCAAAAACTAGACTGCTTGGCTGGGAATATGAAGCCCTGGGTTCCATTCCTCAGTACCACATAAACTGAGAAAGCCAGAAGTAGTGCTGTGGCTCAAATGATATAGTGCTAGCTAGCCTTGAGCAAAAGAAGCTCAGGTCCTGAGTTTAAGTCCCAGGACTGGCAAAACAACAGCAACAACAACAACACACACACAAACAAAGCTGGGTGAGGTGGCTCATGCCTGTAATCCTAGCTACTCTTGAGGCTGAGATCTGAGGATTAAGGTTCAAAGCCACCCTGGCACAAAAGGACCTGAGACTCTTATCTCCAATTAACCTCTAAAAACATGGGAAGTAGGGCTTGGCTCAAGGGAAGGGCGGTAGCCTTGAGATGAAGAGCTCAAGGATAACGCCCTGGCCCAGGGGTAGGGCAGTAGCTTTGAGCTGAAGAGCTCAGGGACAGTGCTGAGGCCAAGTTCAAGTCCTATGATCCCCCCACACACCCTCCCCCCACCAACACACACACACACACATACACAGAAAACCTAACAAATTGCTGTTAGATAACTGATAATCTTTCCTATTTCTGCTATTGTGTTGCACCTCTTTTTTATTTTTGTTTTTTCTTTGTATGTGGTACTGAGGAATCGAACCCTGGTCTTCATGCATGCTAAGCACTCTACCACTAGGCCAAAGTCCTGGCCCCAAGGATTGAGTTCTTTCTTCGTTTGTTTTCTTGTTTTTGCCAGTCGTGGGGCTTGAACTCAAGGCCTGAACACTGTCCTTGGACTTTTCTCAAGGCTAGAGCTCTACCACTTGAGCCACAGCATCACTTCCAGCTTTTTTTTATGGATGTGGTATGGAGGAATCGAACTCTGGTCTTTGTGCATGCTAGACAAGCACTCTACCACTAGGCCAAAATCCCCTCCCTACCCCTTCCTTTTTTATTGTATCAATCTTCACTGTTCCTTAGTGTATGGTATACATTCAGCCACACAGAGAATTATTCCTCTTTTGATTCATTTAAACATTCTAGGGGAAGTGACTTTGGAACCATTCTTATCCCTTTTCATTCTCAGGCTGAGTAATGAAACTGGAATTTTAGAGCTCAGGTTCAAACTCCTGAGATCACTCATGTAAGGTCAGGCCATTCGACCCCAAGCACCAAATAAACAGACAACAATGAAGTAGGGCAGAGAACTGAAATTTATTACACAGCATTTATGAAATCTATTCCATGAAATTTATTACAGCAGCTATGGGAAGAGGTACAGCAGCCCATATTCATATTCAGCCATCTTCAGAATACACTCATGTGTGCTAGTAGGTTAAGATAGATCAAGAACTAAAGGTAAAGGGATGCATAAACAGTTTCGGTCTTAGTCCTTGGATTGTGAGTTCAGAAAAGGTGCGTGCGTGCGTGTGTGTGTGTGTGTGTGTGTGTGTGTGTGTGTTTTCACTTCACCAGAGAGGTGAGGAAGGTGTTCAAGACAAACAGATTAGTTACTCATGGTCTGTGGTCTGCTCGGGTCTGATCCTTTCTGAGTTCCAGGATGGTTGCTTGAGGGAGTGGCTTAGGGCAAAGGACATAGGTACAAAAACATTCCAGGGATACCTGGCATTTATCTAGCACTTACTCCTTTCTTGAGCTATGTAGGGGAATACTTTTCATACTTTTCGGTGAAAACCTTCTTTGAATATCTGTTACAGTTAACCTAGTGTATCATATGAACCTGAGGTGCAGTGAAAGGTATAGTTTTCTAGAATCTAATCATAATGAGTTACACAAGCCAGTTACTTTAATATAGTGGTTGCCTGTGGTCCAGATGATGGTATTAGAATGGAACCCTAGGAAAGGTGATTAGATCATACATTATATGCCTATAACCCTAGCCACTCAGGAGGCAGAGATCTAGGAAACCCGTTCCAAGCCAAGCCAGCACGAAAGTCTTATCTCCAGCAGGAAAGAATCTTATCTCCAATTAACCACCAGAAAACCGGAAGTGTGACTTGTACCCGAATTCCTAGAACCCTGAAAAGACCACCAGAGGCCACAGTCAAAGCTAAAAAGCAAGGGTGGTTTATTTACGAGTCTAGACTCGGACCTCCGCGTATCCATAGCCGGTAATGCTGAAAGGCCCTGAGCAAGGATTTTACACAGCTTTTATAGGGGAATTACAATTACCTGATTGGCTATTTGATAACTCAAACCACTGGTGGAATCAGAGCTCAGGTGTCTAACCACTGAGCACCAAGCTGTTACCACCTGGGGTTTAAGTACATGGGCCCTAAGCAAGGGGGAAGGGGGTCATTCCCAGAACATGGAACAATCTTGGCACAACACAGTGTGGCTCAAGAGATACATCGCAAGCCTTGAGCTGAAGAGCTCAGGGACAGCACCCAGGCCCAGAGTTCAAGCCCCAAGATGGATGAGGGAAAGAAAGAAAAAAAGAAAGAAAGAGAGAGGGGGGGGGAGGGAATGTGAGTTATGGGGCTTGAACTCTGGGCCTGGGCACTATCCCTGAGCTCTTCAGCTCAAGGTTACCACTCTACCCTTGAGCCAAGTCCTACTTCCCGCTTTCTAGAGATTAATTGGAGATAAGAGTCTCAGGCCCTTTTTTGCCTGGACTGGCTTTGAACGTTGATCCTCGGATCTCAGTCCCCTGACAGGCTACAAGTGTGAGCCACTGCGCCCGGCACCTCAATAAAACTTTTGTGTCTTTCATAAAAACCATCATTTTAAATCTTCACGCTTTGCCTACTTAACTAAAATATAGTTACAGATCCTAAACTTATATATATGCCATCCGTATAAGTACATACGGATACACATACATGTGTGTTAAAACACACATGTACATAAACTTATGTATACATGAGACAAGATCTGTCTCCCTCCCTCCCTCCCTCCCTCTCTCTCTCTCTCTCTCTCCCTCCCTCCCTCCCTCCCTCCCTCTCTCTCTCTCTCTCTCGCTCTCTCTCGCTCTCTCTCGCTCTCTCTCGCTCTCTCTCGCTCTCTCTCGCTCTCCTAACTAGAAACCTAGTAGAGTGGACTGAATCTGTACAACACCCATCTTGATCACTTAGGTGTCTGCAGCACACTAGTTCACAACCAGCCGGACGTGATTGGCTGCAAGGACTTCCGGAGGGGAGGGGCCGACAGTGGCGCGCTGACGTCACGCCCCGTTGCCGCCCTATTTCCCCGCCCCTCTGCGCACTGTGACGTTCCTCGGGAGGAACGGAGCGTAAACAGCGCAGAGCATTTCGGGAGCGGGATTGTTTCACGCAGGAAGCAGGCTCCATTTTAGCGCCGCCCGCCGTCGCCGTCTGTTTCAGTTCCCTCCTCTTTTACCCCCCCTCCTCCCGTATCGGATTCCCCATCGGGAAGGCGCTGAACCTCGGCTGCGGTGAGAGGAGGCGAAGGGAAAAGGGAAGAAGCGGGGAGAAGGGGTGGGTCGAGCAGGAGAGGCCCTGTGCGAAGCGCGCAGCCAGCCAGCCGGCCGGACTGACGGACGGACGGACGGACCCGCTCGTGCAACTGCTGCCGCGGCGGCGGCGGCGCCCGCGAGAGTCGCGGTCAGGTGGCGGCGGCGGCGGCGACAGCGACAGCGGCGGCGGCGGACCCCGGAGGGGAGCAATGGCGGCCGACAGCCGGGAGGAGAAAGGTGAGTGCGGGGCAAGGTGACGGGCGGAGGCGGGGCCGGGACCGGGCGGTGGTCGTTGCCCGGCGGGGTGTGTGTGTCGGGGCGTGGGAGGGGGGGTTGGCCGGCCTCGCGCGGCCGACACGCCGGGGTAGACCTCCCCTCCCCCTCGTCCCGGCGACAGCCCACGGCCGGCCTCTCGGCCTCGGGGCTCCGGTTGGCCTAACGTCTGCCGTCGCCCCGGGTTGTCCTTGGATCCGGATTCCAGCCCGGACTTTGCCTTGAGCCGTCCAGGGAGCGGCCGCCGCGGAGCGGAGCGGGGCCTGTTCCGCGTTACAGGCCCGCCTCGCGCGCTGATTTCCGGGTCGGTTATGCGGATGTCATGCGCATTTTCGGAACAACCTTTTCGGCCAGGCAAGATTCGAAAACGCCTCCCCGCCGCAGACAGCGCTGGCCAAGTTTAGTGCAAAGCCCGTTTGTTTTACGTTAACGCCGGCGGTTTATTCTTCTGGAGAAATAATCTGCTCGTAACTTCTAACTGGTCGGTCTGCCCGGTAAACAGGCACAGTGGCAAGAACGGCTCTTTATCCTTAGAACCCGCACTTTGTTTGGAAATAAATCATGACACTTGAAAACATGGTGTGACTTAGGCTTGTAAATTCCACCTCCACCCTTTGGACTTGGTTCCTCTGAGCTCCCCAGGGCCACCGCCGGGACCAAACCCTATTAGTGCAAGTTTTAGAGAGCTGGAGGAGTAACATGGAAAATCCCCCTTATTTCGAGGGTAAACTGTCATTACACTAAACAGACTTGAGTTCCCAGACTGGGTTGTTAGAACAGGTTTTGCACCAGTACCTGATTGTATAGCGATACAAGGTCTTTTCACCATGGCGATCTTGAAACAGTTGCAGTTGACATGTGGCACAGTTGTTGCCCTGTATCTATCACATCTCTGTGTGACTAATTTGTGAGGCTAATTATTTTTAAGTGGGCTCTAGAGTCGTTGGTGAAACGTGTGATCCTCTTCAGTTTTTCTGGTTTCTACATCTGGAGAGTGTAGAGCTTCAATTAATTGATTTCGACTGTAAGGACAAGCTTGGGAATATTCTTAAGGTAATGCCTTGTTTTAAGTCAGTTTGTTGATTAGGTTATACTAGCTTTATTTTCTATCTTCAGATTTCTAAAAGTTAGTATATGTGTATGGTTTTGAAGAAAGAAATCCACTTATTAGTAGTTAATAATTAAAATAGGTATTACTAATTCAGCATTGTCAGTAGTTTGAGTTATGAATATGGGAGTCATGAATATGGGATTCTGGTGGTGATTAGAAGAGATGAAACATAAAAATGCGAGTCAGTACCTTACAAGAATTCAGTAAGGTAAATACTTATACATCAGTAGTAGAAAATGAAGAGGAAAAGTGATTAAAACGTTTTTTTGTTTTTTTCTTGTTGGTCATGGGGCTTATTACACTCAGAACCTTGGCACTGTCCCTGTGCTTGTTTTGTTCAAGGCTCACACTCTACCACTTGAGCTATAGCACCACTTCTTGGCTTTTTCTAAGTAGTTTATTGGAGATGATAGGTTTCCAGCTGTGATCCTCTCAGCCTCTTGAGTAGCTAGGATTATAAGCACCAGGCTAGACATGCTAATTTTAATGTCTTTCCATTTTTTGAGTGGGCTGTACGATTTTTTTTTTTTTTGGCCAGTTCTGGGGCTTGAACTCAGGGCCTGGGTACCTGTCCTTGAGCTTTGAGTCACAGCACTGTTTTTTTTCTGTGTATGTGGTACTAAGGAATTGAACCCAGGACTTTATGCATGATGATGGCAAGCACTCTTCTTTTTTGTGGGGGGAGGGAGAGTGGGTCGTGGAGCTTGAACTCTGGGCCTGGGCATTGTCCCTGAGCCCAAGGCTACAGCCCTGACCCTTGAGCCACAGCCCCACTTCCCATTTCCTAGAGGTTTATTGGAGATGAGTTTCAGGTTCTTTATTGCCCAGACTGGCTTTGAACTTCCATCCTCAGATCTCAGCGTCCTGAGGAGCTAGGATTACAGGTGTGAGTCACCATGCCCGGCTTGTATTTCCTTCTTTTTTCCTATACCTGTGAATCTCCACTTCTCCTTACCATGTTTCCCAAAGTGATTAATGATTGTGTTAGCATTGTATGTTTACAGAGAAATCAGGCTAACCATCTGTTTCTTTTCTTCTTCTTTCTGGTTGCAAGGCTTGAACTGGGGGCCTGGGCACTGTCCCTAAATTCTTTTTGTTCAAGGCTAATGCTCTACCACTTTGAGCTGCCATGCCACTTCTGGTTTTTGAGGGGTGATTTGGACATGAATTGCACGGGACATTTCTGCCGTGGCTGGCTTGGGACCTTGATGCTCAAATCTCAAGCCTCCTGAGTAGATAGGATTATAAGCATGAGCCTCTGGTGCCTGGCTAGACTGCATTTGGTTTTGCTTTGCTTTGTTTGTTCAAAAACTGAGCCAAAGCCAGCCAGGTCAGGTATATTCAAGACTCCAGTGTACCACAAAAAGTTGAAATGGAGCTGTGGCTCAAGTAATAGAGTGCTGTCCTTCAGCATACAGTGCTTAGGGACAATGCCCAGGCCCTGAGTTCAAACCCCAGAACAAAAAAAAAAAAAAAAAAAAAAAAAAAAAACAGAGAGAGAGAGAGAGAAACAATTAGGCCAATTAGGCAAGATTTAAAAGTAAGACAATTCCAAATAATCTGGCAATATAGTTAAAATTTTGGAAGAGTTCAGGGAGTTTGGCCTAGTGATAGAGTGCTGACCTAGCATGCATGAAGACCTGCATTTGATTCCTTGGTTCCCATACATACAAAAAAGCGAGGAGTGCTGCTGTGGCTCAAGTGGTAGAGCTCTAGCCTTGAGAAAACCCAAGGACAGTGCTCAGGACAGGCCCTGAGCTCAAGCCTAGGACTGGGGAGGAGGAAGAGTTTTGTAAGATGCAATATAGCTTGTATTGTCACTACAGCTAATTACTGGAATTGAGTAGGATTGTCCCTGTGAGCCTTCCTATGCTTTTAGAAAGTACAGTTATTTACTCCATAGCATTTCATTTAAGTGTTCATTTAACATATATTGTGGTTATGTATGATTTTTACCACCTTTTGTGTTGTAGATGTTTAGTCTAAGAAAACATGAAAGTATATGACAGGCACTATTTACAAGGTGACTAATTGCTTTGACACAGTGAAATAGTTCTCAGTATGGCCTCTTCATTGAGATGAGACAAGGTTGCATATTAAACTGAAATTAGGGCTCATATAGCTCTGTATTCTCTGAACTGAATCTCCAGTTTATTTGAGGTTTATTGAGGTGAAGGCATACCTAGAGTCAGGCAGGAAAAGTTTAACACAGTAGATAGGTTTAACAGTAGTAGGTTTTCTTGAAAAGTTGAAAGCAGCCAGTGGTGTCTTTAAAAAGTTAAAAGCTGCCAATGAGGTTCCAGTCACATACACCTGTAATTCTAGCTACTTAGGAGACTAAGGTGGTGGTTCATAGCCATGCTGGATAAGGAAGTCCATTGGAAGTTAGCCACTGAAAAGCTGTAAGTATGAAGCTGGGCAGGTGGCTTGGTGGTAGATTGTTTGCCTAGCATGCCTGAAGCCCTGGGTTCAATTCCTCAGCACCACATAAACAGAAAAAGCTGGAAGTGGCACTAGCATTGTGGCTCAAGAAGTAGGACAGTAGCTTTGTACAGAAAAATCTTGGGCCAGTGCCCAGTACCTAAGTTCAACCCCAAGCAGTTATGAACAATGGAATAATGGTCTGTTAAGACTACTTGATAGGCATAAACAACATTTCAAGAAAAGCTTCTGCCTTACCTTCTCCTTGCTTTAACACTTCCAAAATTGCTGAAGCTGGCGTATTTTCAGATGAAAATCTGGACAACTAGTGGTCACTAGCCCTTAAAACAAAAACAATCTAGGTGCTCGTGGCTCATACCTGTAATCCTAGTTACTTAGGAGGCTAAGATCTGAACATCAAGGTTAGAAGCCACCCTGGGCAAGAGAATTCATAAGACTTCTGTCTTCTTCAATAAACTATAAAATTTAAAAATAAATACATTGTCTTTCAAGGAAATAAACTTCCCCCAAAAGGAAGCATAGCTGTGACTTCAGCTATAGAGTGCTAGCCTTCAGCAAAAGCAGTTCATATAGCTGGACACCAGTGGCTCATGCCTGTAATCACAGCTACTCGGAGGGTGGGATGTGAGGATTGCAGTTCCAAGTCAGTCGGGGCAGGAAAGTGCACAAGACTCTTACCTCTAATAAACTACTCAGAAAAAGCCAGAAGTGCCCTGTAGCTCAAGTGGTAGAGTGCTAGCCTTGAACAGAAAAGAGGCTTGGGATGGCTTTTGTTTGGGTTTGGTTTTTTGTGCCAGTCCTGAGTTCAAGTCCCAGAACTGGTACAAAAACCAAATTCAAACAAAAAACCCTTCAGGCTTATCTACTGAATTTTTGACCTTTTCAAAATGATAGCATTTTGTGGCTGTTAGAATGTTGTGTTTGGTTAGATTGAATTTTAGTTCTAAATGGAAATAGTATTTAGTAAAAGTGTTAATTTAGAAGTTTTGTAGCAGCATTACATTTTGAAAATAAAATTTGTAGCATCTTAATTTTGAAACAATTTTAGAGGTTTTAAACTGATTTTTAAAGTCTTGCTCTGTGAACATCAAGAGTAACATTCATTGTGCTGTGCTTTAAGCCCATAGAAACATTTTTCCCTTTATAACTGGTATATGAATAATATGTTCATGGAACTTTTTCAACTTGGCATTCTTTTTTTTTTTTTTTTTTTTTGTGGGTCATGGGGCTTGAACTCAGCCTGGGGCCTGTCCCTGAGCTCTTCAGCTCAAGGCTACCACCCTACCCTTGAGGCAAGCCCCACTTCCCCTTTTTCTGGAGGTTAATTGGAGGTAAGAGTTTCAGGTCCTTTTGTGCCCAGGCTGGCTTTGAACCTTGATCCTCAGATGTTAGCCTCCTGAGTAGCTAGGATTACAGGCGTGAGTCACTGCACCAGGATCCAACCTGGCATTCTTAACTTAGGTTTATATTGCTGTCATTCTTTGATTCAGGTGCTGTGATCAAACTATAGTGAAGTATAACTATACTTCTCTTTTTATAAAGAATACAATAATATGAAATTTCAGGACAAAAAAAAAACCGACTCAACATTCAAGTTTAAGAACTAAATCTAGTGGATATAATTTTATATCCTAAGTAAGTAATTACTTTTCACAAAAGATAAGCTAATGACTCTAGTCTTTAGCAGCAGAAGCTTGTTATTATTTCATTTATAACTAATTCATTCCAAGTTGAAGAGTGAATTAACATACACTGTAGTTTTTTATTCCCCCCTCCCCCTACCCAGACCCGGGGACCGAACTCAGGGCTTTGCGCATGCCAGGCAAGGGCTCTTCCGCTGAGCCAAACCCCTGACCCCACATTGTAGTTTTTCTAGCCAATGCAAAGAAGGGAGTTGATAAAAGAATCAGCAGCATATATTAGACATATCTAGTATTATACTTTTTATTGGCCTTTTAAAACCAGTGTTTGATTTTTAGAAATATACTTATATGGGGCCAGAAGTTTGGCCTAATGGTAGAGTGCTTACCTAGCATGCATGAAGACCGGAGTTCGATTCCTTGGTACCACATACATAGAAAAAGGCTGGAAGTGGTTCTGTGACTCAAGTGGTAGAGCTCTAGCCTTGAGAAAACCCAAGCACAGTGCTCAGGCTCTGAGTTCAAGCCAGGACTGGCCAAAAAAAAAAAAATATATATATATATATACACACACACACACACTTACGGTTACAATTAAAATACTTAAAATTTAAGGATATATAGTAGTTTTTGCTACTTCACTCAGCAAAAAGGAATTGTGACCTTTTTTGAAGTTGGTGAGCCTTTTTGTTTGTCTGGTCTCTATTAATAAAACATTGTGGTAGTTTTTGCTTGGCCCTTTCTCTGTTGCCATATATACAAAGCCATATAATAGATCCTCCTCTTACTCTGAAGCTACCATGAAGGAGAGTGACAGTAGAGAATTGTTTGCCTCAGAGATTGAGCTGCTTTGAGTCTTACTGGCCCAAAGCCTCAGCCAGAAGTAATTTTACCACTTTTCAAGTATAGAAACTGCTCTCAGAAAGGCCAGAAACATCCTACTATCCAGTTTTTAAGGGGTAATCCAGATTTTTCTTATTTCCTGAATTCTTTTAGACCAATTATTTACGTAAATACATAAGTAGTTTCAGTGAGAGAAAAAATGAGTTCATTTATATTGGGGATGGCAGTAAAACTTAAAAACAGATGGGCTTTGTAATCCCCAAAACTTCAGTTCTTTTTTAAAACAAAATACCAAAGGGTATTTGATTTACTTGAACTTGTGAGCTTTTCTTTTCCTTTTTTACTTTTGGTGCCAGCACAGGGCCTTGGTTCTGTTCCTTAGATTTTTTTCCCTCTCAATGCTAGTACTCTACCACATAAGCCCCACCTCTACTCCTTGTATTTTGGTGTTAATTGGAGGTAAGAGTCTCATGGACTTTGTTCTCCAGGCTGGATTTGCCTCTTGAGCCTGCAGTCTAGCCTACAAACTACTGAACTAGTCTCTGTTTTATATCTGCAAAGTAAGGGAAAATAAAACATATCTTACTTGTTTCATACAGTATGTACTTAAGATTCACGTAAAGTGGTGAGATAATTGAGTGTGTTGTCTTCATTAAGTAAGCATTGGTTAGTATTTATTTTGAAAGTTTGTAGATGCTTTCTAAAATTGCAGCTAATACCTGAGTTTGAATTTATTAACACTTGTTTTTTTTGGTGCCAGTCCTAGAGCTTGAACTCAGGGTTTGGCCACTGTCCCTGAGCTTCTTTTGTGCAAAGCTAGTGCTATACCACTTAAGCCACAGCCTTGCTTCTTTCTTTTTGGTTGTGTAGTAGAAATAACAGTCTGAAAGACTTTCTTGTTCTGGCTGGCTTTTAACTGATCTTCCCTCAGATTTCAGCCTCTATAGAGTAGCTAGAATTACTGGTGTTGAGCCACCAGCACCAGGAGTGACTTTTCGTGCGTCATGGGGCTTGAACTCTGGGCCTGGACATTGTCCCCGAGCTCATCAGCTGAAGGCTAGTGCTCTATCACTTGAGCCACAGTACCACTTCCAGGTTTTTGGTGGTCAGTTGGAGGTAAGAGTCTCATTCTGCCTGGGCTGGCTTTGAACTGAGTTCCTTAGATCTCAGCCTGCTGAGTAGCTAGAATTACAGACATGAACCACCTGCATCCAGCTATTAAGACTTTTTTTGTGTGTATGTGGGTCATGGGGCTTGGCCTGGGCGCTGTCCCTGAGCTCTTCAGCTCAAGGCTACCACCCTACTCTTGAGGCAAGCCTCACTTCCCATTTTCTAGAGGTTAATTGGAGATGAGTCTCGGGTCTTTTTGTGCCCAGGCTGGCTTTGAACCTTGATCCTCTAATCTCAGCCTCCCGAGTAGCTAGGATTAAGATTACTTTTTTCAGCCAAGAGCTGGGGATTTCTATCTATTTGTCTGTCTGTCTGTCTGTCTGTCTGTCTGTCTGTCTGTCTGTCTATCTATCTATCTATCTATCTATCTAAATATATACGTGTGTATATATATTTTTTGCTAGTCTTGTTGCTTGAGCTCGGGCTCTGGGCACTGTCCCTGAGCCTCTTTGTGCTCAAGGCTAGCCCTCTACTACTTCAGCCATAGTACCACTTCTGGCCTTTTCTGAGTAGCTTATTAGAGATAAGAGTCTCATGTATTTTCCTGCCTTATACTGCTTTAAGGCTCAGATTTCAGCCTCTTGAGTAGCTAGGATTATAGGCAAGAGCCACTGATGCCCGACAATGTAATACATTCTTTTTTTCTTTTTTTCTTTTTTTTTTGGCCAGTCCTGGGGCTTGAACTTGGCCTGGGCACCAACCATGAACACTTTTTGCTCAAGGCTAGCACTCTGCCACTTGATCTGCAGTGCCACTTCTGGGTTTTTCCTGTGTATGTGGTTCCGGGGAATTGAACCCAGGGCTTCATGCATGCTAGGCAAGCACGTTACTAGTAGGCCAAACTCTCAGCCCATGTAATAGATTCTTTAAAGGATTAGTTTTTAAAGGTTTTATGTATGTATTTCTTCTTCTTCTTTTTTTTTTTTTTTTTTTTGGTCATGGGGCTTGAACTCTGGATCTGGTCCCTATCCCTGAGCTCTTCAGCTCAAGCCTACTGCCCTACCCTTTGAGCCACAGCGCCACTAGGCTTTTTTTTTTTTTTTTTTTTGCCAGTCCTGGGCTTGAGCTCAGGGCCTGAGCACTGTCCTTGGACTTTCTCAAGGCTAGAGCTCTGCCACTTGAGCCTCAGCACCACTTCCGGCTTTTTTTCTATGTATGTGCTTGCTAGGCAAGCACTTTAACCACTAGGCCAAACTCCTGGCCCGCCACTAGGTTTTTATGTATGTATTTCTAAGATTATTTTGTACTGCTTTTGGGGGGAAAGTCAACCAATTTCAGAAGTATTTGGGTTTTAGGAAGTAGCATTGAGTTAGTTTTTCTGATCACTGATCATTGAATATATTAAAAATAATTTTGACTTTTTTATAATTTCAAGTAAATAGAAAAGCTATGGTAATAATAAAGAATTTTGTTGTACTCAACTACTCTGTAAATGTTAGCATTTTCTCTCATTTCTGGTATCAGTTTCTCCTCTGATGCTCCCCTCTGGCTGCTCCCTGTCCCTTGTATGTGTGGATATTTGTTTGTTCTTTGTTTTTGCCAGTCCTGGGGCTTGAACTCAGGGCTTGGGACACTGTCCTTGGACACTTTTTGCTCAAGGCTAACACTCTGCCACTTGAGCCACAGTGCCATTTCCAGCTTTTTCTGTGTATGTGCTTCCAGGGAATCGAGCCCAGGGCTTTGTGCATGCTAGGCGAGCATGCTACCACTAGGCCACACTCCCAACCCTGTGCAGACATTTGTATGCATGCCTATAGTTAAACTGATCAGTTTGCAGGTATGATGTATTTTTGTCCCTAAATCCTTAAGCTTATGTTTCCTCAAAATAAGAATTTTCTTTATTTATCCATAGGGCTCTAAAATTTCAAAACAGTTACTTTAATATACATACTTTAGAGTTCCTGAATTTTCCCAGTTAGTCTCAGTTATGGCTTTGTTCAGATATGATGTATTTTGTACTCTGTAATATAAGCTATACTTTCATGATACACATATTTACATGCCCTTTTATTTGGTTTTGTATGATTCTTCCTCATATATAGGTTCGGATTTTGCATTTTATATAGGACTGTCACAGAAATATTTTATTCTCAGTCCTACCAGAAAGTTTGTGATGTTGATTTCCCATTACTGGTAATAACTTCAATGATTACTTGATTAAGCTGTTCTCTGCCATCTTTCTATATCTTATGTGATGTATACTTCTAGTTTTATAGGCAAATACTTCATAACCTTTTTTTTTTCCAGCTGGGACCTTTATTTTTTTGGAAATAGACATCTGCATACTTTGAAGTGGTTAAAATAGCTATTTTAGGATTACTGTAATAAAATGTTCCCCAAGAAAAGCAGATCTACTTTCATTCATGGAAGACTTCCCAAAATAACTATTATATATCAAAACACAAATATCGAGAAAGCTATGTAGGACAAAAAGGAACTATTTCTGAATCCTGAGTACACTTCTGATGCATATATATTCTAAAGAAAAATTTAATTTTTGCATTGTTTTTCAATGCTCAGTCTCTTCAAAACTTTGAGATGAAAAAATACAAGCATGTTATCTCAATTAGACACTGAATAAATATGTAAAAACCCAGCAACTAGTAAATATATTCCACGTATACCTGACAAAGGCATGAAACCTCATACTTTTAAGTATTTTACCTTGAGAACAAGATATTTTGTTTTAGACATTTCAATGTAAAACTTACATGCACATACATATTTCTATCAGGGTTTCTCTATGTGGTTCACATTCTTGACTGTCTTTACCAACATATCATCAATACTGGAAAAAGAATACTAAGGAATAAAGGAGGAGGAGAAATCCTGTGCTTTTCTTTCATAGGCTAATGAATAAAACGGTTGTTTTCAAATAGTTCAAATAATGTTCACTGGGGCTCATCATAATCACTTGTTGCTAGTTCCTATGACTACCCTTCTCAGCTCTCTGGAGCAAATCCTTGCAGTCTTCTAACATCACAATATTCTGCATCTACCAAAATATGTAGGCTAACACTTTATCTGATAAACTAAAAGCCACATTATTGTAACACAAATCTTAAGTCTTCACATTTGTTAAAGCATCTTAGCATTATTTACATATAAGAGTTGAAAATATATCTCATCTAGAAGAGTACTACTGAATTTATTCTCTAGAAGAAAAAGCAGACCTGAAGGGTCACATTACTGGAACATTTCAAACATGTTGACAGGTTCTTATCTTCTAAACTTAATGAAAGTTGCTTGTCCCAACTCTGCAATGAATATCTGCTCCTATTCAACAGCAAGACATATAAGTGCTGGAGGAGTCAGAAGCTGTCACTTCATTTCTTTGTTACCTCCAGTTGCTGGCATAGTTGCAACCCGTATAAATATATTCATTGTATCCATGTAGATTCCCATCGAATTGATTGGATCATATCTGTTCTGCCGTATAGTGGTGCTATCTCTGCACGTTTGATTACTTTCTGAGTGTCATACAGAAGGAACATGCTGAAAAGAACTAATCCACCATACATTGCCACTGAGTATAGAGTGGCACCACCCACAGTGTTAGGTGGCAGAAACATGGTCCCCAGTGAAGACAGAAACACAATACCTAGGCCCACTCCCAGGGGTGCGCCCATGTTCAAAAACTTCTTGCTGGGAGCACACACGGCCACGGTGGAGAGGCCTCCCACAATGCCAGCGGTGTACCATGCATCTCTTATGAGAAGGGGTCCCCCTAGTATTGTCAGAGGAGCCATCACTGCACCCATCACACCAGAATGTAGCAACCAAACAAGATGCTTTGTGCCCCCATGTTCTGGTGATATGATATGGATTGTACTAGCACTCCAGCTCCAATCATGGCTGCAAGGGTGGCACCAATTGTCACCCAAGAGCCTCTCAGCATGAAATTCATGACAACAGGTGATCTGGCTATTGCCAAAGCAGACAAAGCTGTTACACCAATACTTTCTGCTAGGTACATATAGGTAGAATGTATTCTATCCTTCACATAGTGAAACCAGATTACAGCCTTTTCAATAGCTCCAATTTCATTAGACATTCCTAAGCCATAGTAACACAGTGAGCCAAGACCAACAGCAGCCCCTCCAACAACCAACCACCTTCCCATCTGGTCAATTTTAAATATTTTTCCCATTGATGGTTCCAGTGCTGCTTCGCTTCTTTGAGTTCTTGGGTGGTTTTCCCATGGTGCACCCCAATTCTTGTCTAGGTGGCATACTCCCTGCTGGGTGTTAAGAGCCATTGATTCTTTTGATGGAATTCTTCACGAGGGAGGCTTTGGTGAAAGCTGGGTGGAAAACCCTGAAAGGTAGTGTCAAGACACACAGCCTTGTAGCCAGCATGGTGATGAACCGGGTTTACTAAGCAGGTCTGAAATGCTCAGTTCCCTGTGACCTCCACCACCACACAGCTCCCCTTCTGGGCCTGCGAAAAGGAGGACGCCGCACCTTCTCGGCCCTCTGCCCAGTCTTCACTGTCCCTGCACGTGCGCCTACTTCATAACCTTTATACTAGAATTGTTTTACAGGCACAAATATCTTGACCCTAAAATAAAATCTCCTAAAGGGTTATGATTCATACTTACTATTCAAAAATCAGTGCTTCATGGATACTACTTTTTTTTTTTACCTAATTTTAAATTTGTTGCAGATGGAGAACTTAATGTTCTAGATGATATCTTGACTGAAGTACCAGAACAGGATGATGAACTGTATAATCCAGAGAGTGAACAAGATAAAAGTGAAAAAAAGGGTAAGAATTCTATTATCATTAAAAAAAATAAAAATGTGCTTGAAGATTCACTTTTTTAAATGTGCTTTTTTTTTACTTGTTTCTTGATATTGATATAACTATATCAAAAGCTAATAACAGATCATGTTCCACATACAAGTTTGTGGAACCCTTTAAATATACAGATTAGTTCAGTAGCTGAAAGCTGTTGTCTTTTAGGTTCATTTTGGAATGAAAGTATTTCAGGAGACTTTAAAGAAGTGATCTGTACATCTGTACATGATCTGTACATCTTTGATGAAATTAATAGGCTACTGAAAATACTTTTATGTGGTTTTTTTTTATTATATTTTCAAGGATCAAAGAGAAAAAGTGACCGAATGGAATCTACTGACACCAAGCGACAAAAGCCTTCTGTCCATTCAAGACAATTGATTTCTAAGCCACTAAGTTCATCTGTCAGCAATAACAAACGAATAGTTAGTACAAAGGGAAAGTCAGTTACAGAATATAAAAATGATGAATATCAAAGATCTGAAAGAAACAAGCGTCTAGATGCTGATCGGAAAATTCGTCTATCAAGCAGTGCCTCTAGAGAACCTTACAAGAGTCAACCTGAAAAGGCTTGTCTAAGGAAAAGGGATCCTGAAAGAAGAACCAAATCTCCTACACCAGATGGTTCTGAGGTAGTAAATATTATTGCAGATGTAAAACAGAAAACAATTTTCTTTGAGGCTTTAGAACTATTTATTCATCTTGACCTTGTCTGTTACATGACTGCTGATTCCCTTTTTCTTTAAACATCAGAGAATTGGGCTTGAAGTTGATAGACGTCCAAGCAGATCCAGTCAGTCTTCAAAGGAAGAAGTGAACTCTGAAGAATATGGCTCTGACCATGAGACTGGCAGCAGTGGTTCTTCTGATGAACAAGGTAATAACACTGAGAACGAGGAAGGAGTAGAGGAAGATGTGGAAGAAGATGAAGAGGTAGAAGAAGATGCCGAGGAAGATGAGGAGGTCGATGAAGATGGAGAGGAGGAGGAGGAGGAGGAGGAAGAAGAGGAGGAGGAAGAAGATGAAGAGGAAGAGGAAGAAGAGTATGAACAGGATGAGAGAGACCAGAAGGAGGAAGGAAATGATTATGACACTCGCAGTGAGGCCAGTGACTCTGGTTCTGAATCTGTTTCCTTCACAGATGGATCTGTAAGATCTGGTTCAGGCACAGATGGATCAGGTAATACTTTTTGCTTGTCGGGTTTTTTGGTTGTTACAGTTTTAAGGACTTGATTTTTTTAGCATGTTGAAAATTATAATATTTGAGGTGGTGTAGGATTATCTATGATCTTTTATAGTTAAAATCTTTTACAGTGTTCCTAAGGATAATGAAAAGTAACCTATATATTTTTCTTCGGTCGGTCATGGGGTTTGAACTCTGGGTCATGGGTGCTGTTCCTGAGCTCTTCAACTCAAGGAAGGCTACCAACTTACCCCTTGAGTCACAATGCCACTTCCAGTGATTAATTGGTGGTCTAGTGGTCTTTAGTGCCTGGGCTGGCTTTGAACCGTGATCCTCAGATCTCAGCCTCTTGAATAGCTAGGATTATAGGTGTGAACTACCATGCCCGGCACTTGTATGTTTTTGTAAAAATGTTTCCAGGCAAAAATAAAACAGCTATTAAATACTTACATGCTTAAAGTATAGCCACACAAGGCCCTTCTACTATTATGACATTTCTGTGGTAGAATACTTTTCAGTTTCCATCATATGGCAATCATCAAAATTTTCTTTTTTTTTTTTTCCTTCCATTCCTGGAGCTTTAAACGCTGGGCCTGAGCACTGTCCTTGGGTTTTCTCAAGGCAAGTGCTCTACCCCGTGAATTTCAGCACTACTTCCAACTTTTTCTATGTATGTGGTACCGACGAATGGAACCCAGGGCTTCATACATGCTAGGCAGGCACTCTACCATTAGGCCACGCTCCCTGCCCTTCTTGTTCTTGAGAGCCCAAACTTCACATTTCATTTCTGTACTTGTGGAGAGCTGAATTGTGAAGGTACAGAGTAGAAAAGAATATAAAGTTTTTATGGAAGATTAAGAAGTGTCCTAATACTCTTAAGTACCTTAATCTCTTTTAATATTATTTGCCCTTTCTCTTTGTCTTTATTTGATCTGTGAGGCAAAAGCGTGAATCTAATTAATAGTTGATAACAAGACCACATAGTTTTGTGTTGGGGAAAAGTTGAGGGATACAGCAGGCATAGGATATGTTAGTATACTTGGGGTTAAGAGTGTGTGGTGAGGCCGGGAGTTTGGCCTAGTGGTTAAAGTGCTTGCATAGCATGCATGAAGACCCGGGTTCGATTCCTCGGTACCACATACATAGAAAAAAGCCGGAAGTGGTGCTGAGGCTCAAGTGGTAGAGCTCTAGCCTTGAGAAAGTCCAAGGACAGTGCTCAGGCCCTGAGTTCAAGCCCAGGACTGGCAAAAAAAAAAAAGTGTGTGGTGAGGGGCTGGGAGCGTAGCCTAGTGGCATAGTGCTCTCCTAGCATACATGAAGTCCTTGGTTCAATTCCTCGGTACTAGCCTTGAGCACAAAGTGTCCAAAGACAGTGTCGCAGGCCCTGAGGTCAAGTCCCAGGACTGGCAAAAAACAAAGTGTATGGTGAATATATATATAGTGTAATGGTGTTTATGTCAAGAAGCACTCAGATTCATTACATGAGCAGAAAATGTATTCAACATTAGAAAAATAATACCATTCTTTAGAATAGTTTTATTCTTGTAGAATAACATTTTTATTTTATTTTTTGTTTATTTGGGTCGTCTGTGGAACTTGAACGGTGGACCTGGAGCTGTCCCTGAGCTCTTCAGCTCTTGAACTGAAGGCCAGGGTTCTACCACTTAGAGCCACAGCGCCACTTCCAGTGTTTTGCTGATTAATTGGAGATAAGAATCTCAAGTGCAGGCTTCATGATCTTTACATCTCAGCCTCCTGATGAGTGTGAGACTCTAGATTGTAGATTTCAGTGTCTTGAGAGTCTCTTTCTCACAGCGTCTCTCACAGCTAGACTCACATATATTTGATAGGGTAAAAAAGTTTTTAACTGGGCTGGGAGTTTGGCCTAGTGGTTAAAGTGCTTGCCTCGCATGCACGAAGACACAGGTTCGATTCCTCGGTACCACATACTTAGAAAAAAGCCGGAAGTGGTGCTGAGGCTCAAGTGGTAGAGCTCTAGCCTTGAGAAAGTCCAAGGACAGTGCTCGGGCCCTGAGTTCAAGCCCAGGACTGGCAAAAAAAAAAAAAAAGTTTTTAACTGTAAGTTTTGGTATTTGTCTCCTGTCCTGCAGTGGATAAGGGAATAAGAATGCATTGGTAAGCCAGGTAGGGTGGTACATTTCTGAAATCCTGGGATCCGGGAGGATGGCCAGTTTAATAGGACTGTGTGACTAGTCTCAAAAAACTAGCCCTCCTCCCCAGTAAAATAGCACTGACACTGGGAACAAATGTTCAGTTACTGGGAGAATGTGTGAAACTACCCATTGGGGAAGATATTTTGCTCTTAATCTTTTTGATATTTGCTAAAAAAAATAGTTTAAAAATTTTATGTCAAACAATGGGAACTTGGTTAAATGGGAAGGTTGCAACAGTTTGTTTCTTCTTGTTCTTTTTGTGTGTGCGTATGCATGCGTGTGCATGTGCATGTGTACGCGTGCACCAGTAGCTAGGATTGATTATAGGTGTGAGCCACTTGCACCTGGTAACAGTTTGCTTTTTTTTTTTTTTTGATGCCAGTGTTGGGGCTTGAACTCAGAGCCTGGGTACTGTTCTTGGGATTTCTCAAGGCTCATGCTCTGCCATTTGAGCACCACTTCCAGCTTTTTTCTATGCATGTGGTACTGAGTAATCAAACCCAGGTCTTCATGCATGCTACGCAAGCACTCTACAACTAGGCCAAACTCACAGCCCCAGCGGTTTGCATTTTTAACAAACTCCTATGTAATGCCAATAATGTGGCAGGGTACTTACTGTTTTGTATAGAAGACGTTCAGACTGGATGGAGACTATACTTTTATATGTATATGGATATTAAATTTATTTTTTAAATTTTTTAGCGGTCCTGGTACTTGGACTCAGGGTTGGGCACTTGTCCAAAGGCTAGAGCACTCTACCACTTGAGCCACAGTGCCATTTCTAGCTTTTTCTGTTTATGTGATACTGAGGACTTGATATCCCCTTCATATATGCTAGCAAGCACTGTACTACCAAGCCACATTCCCAGCCCATGTTTTGCTTGTTTTTACTCAAACTTTGTAAGAATGTGTAAATAGTAAAGCTACTTGGTAAAACTTCCAATATGGCTTTCATTGTTCTTTAGCAAGTTTATTTTTTGTTTTGATCATTTTTTTCCTCAGAATTTTTAGTAACTTAAATGAAATAATACACTGGTAGATAAAACTTTATTAGGTAGATAATTTCGCTATTTTGACCTGAGATAAGCTGATGGAGGAGGAAGCCATAATTTTTCTTTTTTGTTTTTTTTTCAGTGCCTGAGTGCTGCCCTTGGGCTTTCTCAAGGCTAGAGCTCTACCATTTGAGTCACAGCACCATTTCCAGCTTTTTATTATGTATGTGGTAGTGAGGAATTGAATACTGATCTTCGTGCATGCTGGGCAAGCACTCTACACTAGGCCAAACTCCTGGCCCAAGGAAACCATAATCTTAAAACTGACACAGATAAACTCCAGTGATTGGTGGTCGTGGTGGTGGTATTTTTTGCTCTGGGTTTTCTTTTGGGATGAGAAAGTGAACAAATGCAGAAAGGGAGCCAGGAAGGGACAGACAAATCTAATCATGCTATTTGAAGTATAACCTTATAGGTTATGTGGAAAGTGATGTATGTAACTTGCAGGCAGGAATGAGAGAGGGGGAAGCTAAGGGAAAGCAAAAGAAGGGTGATATTATCTAAAAATAAAAATTTTTAAAAAAGGACTCATTACCTGACTTATGAAATGGCAACTCCTCTATATGTTACGTTAATATTAAAATAAAATATTTGTAAGAGTAATTCTTACAAAAAAATTGAGAGCCAGGAGTCAGTGGCTCACTCCTGTAATCCTAGCAACTGGAAAGGCCAAGATCTGAGAATCTCAGTTGGAATCCTGTCTAGGCAAGAAAGTCTGTGAGACTTCAATTAACCACCAAAAAGCTCGGATTGGAGATATGCTCAAAGAGTGTTAGCCTTAAACAGAAAAGCCCAAGGACAGACCCATGGACAGACCCCAGGACCAATGTTAAAAAAAAAAAAAAAAAAAAGAAATCCTGTTTACTCATTACAGAAACACGATCATCTGCTTCTATTATTTTTCCTGCATTATCTGAGTGAGAGATTATTTTAGTACTTTGAACTTCAGTAAATGTGCTCCTTTTTTTCCCATTTTTCTTTTTTAAGGCTAATCCTTGATTTGTGCTGCTGAAAAGGCCAAGGAGAGAAAAGTATACATATGTGTGTGTGGGTGGGGGGGTGGTGGGTTAGTCATGTTTTGAAAGAATTAAAAAAAAAATAGTCCTAGTATCTTCAGAAGTAGTAATAAGGAATCTTCTCAGTAGAGATCTCAGCTGGGTGCCAGTGGGTCAAGCTTGTAAGCTACTCAGGACACTGAGATCTGAGCATCTTGATACTTTAAATTGGGTAGACAAAAATCACTTTCCTTCCTTTCTCCCTCCCTCCCTCATTCCCCCTCTCCGTCCCTCCCTCCCCCCCCCTCTCTCTCTCTCTTTCTTTCTTTCTTTCTTTCTAGAACTCAGGGCCTGGGCACTGTCCTTGGTGAGTTTTTGCTCAAGGCTAATGCTCTGCCACTTGCACCACAGCACCACTTCTGGATTTTTCTGAGTATGTGGTACTGAGGAATCAAACCTAAGGCATTGTGCATGCTAGGCGAGCACTGTAGCACTAGGCTATGCTCCCAGCCCCACCTTAATTTTTAAACAGTACCATTTGGAATTGAGAGATAAGAGAGATAAACAGTGACCAGTAACCTTAAGAACTATATAAAATCAGATACATGATGGGTTCTTTGAATTATACCAATACTAGAGCTTGAACCTCAGGGTTTCAGTTACCTTATTCTGCTTCCACTTAGGCCATGCTTTCACTTCTGGCTTTTTACTAGTTATTTGGAGATGAGTTTCAAGGATTTGTCACATGGCTTGGCTCAAAACCTTATTCCTCAGATCTCAACCTCTTGAGTAACTAGCATTAAAATCACAAGCCATTGGCACCCAGCTCTGTATTATATATTTTTTTAAACTTTTGGAATTTTTTTGTTTTAGATGAGAAAAAGAAAGAAAGGAAGAGAGCTCGAGGCATATCACCAATTGTTTTTGATAGAAGTGGAAGCTCTGCTTCAGAGTCATATGCAGGTAATCTGTTTGCTTTTATTGGTGATCATATATGACTGGTTCCAATGTAATCTGCTTTAGAAAGTATGTGGAGGCTGTAGTTTAGTGTGAACTTGTTGTCCATTAGTATCAATTTTTGGCATGTTTAGTGTAATAACTATAAAGGAAACTTTCCTTATTTTAATCTGTTCTGTTACTGCTTAAGTGGAATTTTCACTTTTTTTTGTGGAAGATGATGATTCAGTGACTAGTTTTCTGAGTGGGAAACTGTTCAAATACATCCATTAAAAAAAAATCAAACCCAAAAAACAAAACACTCGTACACATTGAGAAGTATTTTTTTGTGTGTGTGGGTGCGCCAGGAATGAGGATCTTATGTGAGAAGACTGTAGAAATTTTGTCTTATTTCTATTAAAACTCAATCTGAACAAATGTACTTTGGCTAAATACAGGTTCAGAAAAGAAGCATGAGAAATTATCATCTTCCGTTCGTGCTGTCCGAAAAGGTATCATTTAAATTTGAAATTGTTTTCATTGCATGCTCCATGAAATCATTGTTTTGCTCTATTGGTTCTGCATTAATAGTTGGCTTTGATGTAGTAATGTTCCGATATATTATCTTAAAGAAAAAAAATAACATAATTTAAAAGCTCCATGCTTTTACTTCATAGCTTTCAGAACAATACCAAACATCTTATAATATTTCAGTTTTTGGACACAATAAGATGAGTATGTGTGCATAATGATATACTATCAGTCTTTAAATTAATCTGTTTAAAATACAAAATTTGGACTGGTTGATGGTAGATTACTTTTAATTCTAGCTACTTAGGCCACTGAAATCAGAAGTTCAGAGCCAGCCAAGGCAGAAAAGTCTGAAAGACTCCACCCCCTGTTAACCAGGAAAACGTAGGACTGGAGGCATGGTACAAAATGTAGAACATGAGTAGTGAGAAAGCAGAAGGCCCTTAATACTAGCTTATATTGGCACCAAAAATAAATAAACTAAATTAAACCTGTAGCCAAAATAAGAACAAGGAAAAAAAGGGAATAATCCTTATAGCTGTTTCCATACTTAAGTATGGATCTGGTATATCGGAATATCACTAGATTAGTTTGACCTTTTCGCAGTGCTGGTTCTTTTTTCTTAGCTTTGTTTTATTACATGTTGTGCTTTAGCTATCCAGGCTGAGTATTGAAATTTAGCTGGGTTGTGGTGGGCTTATTTTAGTATACGTAATAGCTATGGTGATGGTTTATGATTAATAAGTTTTGCTTTCTTCCTTTCTTCCTCTCTCTTTTTCAGATCAAACCAGTAAACTCAAGTATGTCCTTCAGGATGCGAGATTTTTCCTCATAAAGAGTAACAACCATGAGAATGTGTCTCTTGCCAAAGCTAAGGTATTAATGTCAGTTCTGTTGAAGGTGTCTTAATCTTGAAGATTTTTTAATGGGGATGTTATTCAAGATAAGTTACTAAGTTATCTCAATCGCACAGCTCCTCAAACTATCACTTAAAAAGCAATAGTACTCTGAAGCTCAGTTGCCACTTAGGATCTAGCTTGTGGCTAGATTGCTATTAGAAGTTACAGTGTTAGCGGGGTGTGATCTTAGCTACTCAGGAAGCTGAGAGATCTGAGGATCACGGTTCAAAGCCAGCCTGGGCACTAAAGACCTTGAGATTCTTATCTCCAAATTGGAAGTGGCACTATGGCTCAACGGGTACAGTGGTTGGTAGTCTTGAACTGAAGAGCCCAGGGACAGTGCCCAGACCCAGAGTTCAAGCCCTACCACCTACTTAAAAAAAAAAAAAAGGTCCAATGTTTTGTGGACTTCATAGTGTATTTTTTTCTTCGATTCTGCCTTTCCCTTCTTTCTTGTTTGCTCATTATTGTTGTTGTTGCTGTTCATGAGGCTTGAACTTAGGGCCTGGGCACTGTCCCTGACTGCTAGCTTGTGTTCCTGCTCTGTCTATCTGTCTGCCCTTCCCCCTCCCCCTTTCTCCTTCCCCCCCTTCCTTCCCCTCTTTCCTTCTCCCCATTCCTCCCCTCCCCCTCCTCTCTCTTGCCCTTTCCTCCCCTCCTAGTCTCCTCCTCATCCCCTCTCGCCTTCCTTCTCCTCCCCTGTTCCTTTCCCTCTTCTCCCACTCCCTCTCTCCCTCCCTCCCTTTGATTTTTTTTTTTTGGTGGTTGATTGGAGTTGTGTGTGGCAGATTTTGCTGTCCAAGGCTGGTTTTGAACCACAATCCTCAGATCTCCACCTCCTGAGGCTAGGATTATTGGCAAGATCTTCCAGTATCCAGCTCATTTTTATTTATTCAGTTGTGACATATAGTGCTAACACTTTAGTATTTTCTTTATTTGTTAATTATATTATATGGATGTTTGTTTTATGCCTTGAGCTTATGTAGAAGAGAAATCATTCTTTCATTGATAGATTGCTTTT